>NW_020664588.1:549313-550541 GCF_002925995.2 Terrapene triunguis
GGGGAAAAAAAAAAAAAGCCGCGATCGGCGGCGGCAGTTCAGCGGCAGGTCCTTCGCTCCTAGAGGGAGTGAGGGACCTGCCGCCCCCGAATTGCCGCAGGTGCCGCCCCTCTCCCTTGGCCGCCCCAAGCACCTGCTTGTTAAGCTGGTGCCTGGAGCCGGCCCTGCACACACTGTCTGCTGATTAAAGTACCCGAGTACAGAAATGGAAGATGGTAAATTGTATCTAACCAGGGTGCAATGGCTAAAGTCCTAGTAACTGGCAAATGTAAAATGATTAGCCAGGGGTGTACAAACTCCATAGGTCTACGCTAAATGTAGCGCATGTCCCTTGTAAACATGCCACATCCCAACTGCCTCTCGTAGGGCCTCACTCACCTCTGTGCAGAGAGTCTATGAAAAGCTCAGGGAGGGTTGGAGTGGTATAGAGATTTTAAGTCTCACTTAGATGGCACTTGAGCTGGCTCTCTGCACAGGGGTGAATGTCACCCAGAAAGAAAAAAACCCCCAACCATAGAATCATAGAATATCAGGGTTGGAAGGAACCTCAGCGGGTCATCTAGTGTAACCCCCTGCTCAAAGCAGGACCAATCCTCAACTAACTAAACTTAAAACCAATGTTTCTCTTCCTGCTGCTCCCTTAGTTTGTCTCCTAACTGTTCTCAATTTCATTTCCTCTTTTAGTCTGCCCCCGAGGCACTGAATGCTGATGAGACAATAGTTGACCTAACCTCCAATGTTCATTTTGGAGGAATTAATTAGGGTTTCTATATTTGCTTAATGCAAAGGCTACAGCTGCCTTAATTAAGAAACAATTTTAACAATTATTAAAAAAAAAAGTTGGTTTCCTTGCACAATATTTCTTAACTCAAATTAAATGCTAGGATGTCTAAACTCTTGGAACAGTCTGAGATCATATGCATGCATTTTTCTGCCCTACATGACAGGAATTATTATGAAAAAATGATGGTTTTGATCCTTTCCTCTAATTAATTTTTAATTGCTAGCTCACTGGTAGCTATTAATATTCCAAATCTGTTTATTTTCCTAATATGACCTACCTTTTGGGGACATTTTGGTGGTTAGTTAATAAATACTGACAGCTCCATCCTGCCAACACTGCATGAATAAAACTCCTGAAGGTACAAAACAAAACAAAACTTTTCAAACACCGTATCTGCAAGATGTGGAATAGAGATTGACTGAAATGTGTGCCCCAGGGATCTCT
>NW_020664588.1:550941-636162 GCF_002925995.2 Terrapene triunguis
GGCGGCGGCAGTTCAGCGGCAGGTCCTTCGCTCCTAGAGGGAGTGAGGGACCTGCCGCCCCCGAATTGCCGCAGGTGCCGCCCCTCTCCCTTGGCCGCCCCAAGCACCTGCTTGTTAAGCTGGTGCCTGGAGCCGGCCCTGCACACACTGTCTGCTGATTAAAGTACCCGAGTACAGAAATGGAAGATGGTAAATTGTATCTAACCAGGGTGCAATGGCTAAAGTCCTAGTAACTGGCAAATGTAAAATGATTAGCCAGGGGTGTACAAACTCCATAGGTCTACGCTAAATGTAGCGCATGTCCCTTGTAAACATGCCACATCCCAACTGCCTCTCGTAGGGCCTCACTCACCTCTGTGCAGAGAGTCTATGAAAAGCTCAGGGAGGGTTGGAGTGGTATAGAGATTTTAAGTCTCACTTAGATGGCACTTGAGCTGGCTCTCTGCACAGGGGTGAATGTCACCCAGAAAGAAAAAAACCCCCAACCATAGAATCATAGAATATCAGGGTTGGAAGGAACCTCAGCGGGTCATCTAGTGTAACCCCCTGCTCAAAGCAGGACCAATCCTCAACTAACTAAACTTAAAACCAATGTTTCTCTTCCTGCTGCTCCCTTAGTTTGTCTCCTAACTGTTCTCAATTTCATTTCCTCTTTTAGTCTGCCCCCGAGGCACTGAATGCTGATGAGACAATAGTTGACCTAACCTCCAATGTTCATTTTGGAGGAATTAATTAGGGTTTCTATATTTGCTTAATGCAAAGGCTACAGCTGCCTTAATTAAGAAACAATTTTAACAATTATTAAAAAAAAAAGTTGGTTTCCTTGCACAATATTTCTTAACTCAAATTAAATGCTAGGATGTCTAAACTCTTGGAACAGTCTGAGATCATATGCATGCATTTTTCTGCCCTACATGACAGGAATTATTATGAAAAAATGATGGTTTTGATCCTTTCCTCTAATTAATTTTTAATTGCTAGCTCACTGGTAGCTATTAATATTCCAAATCTGTTTATTTTCCTAATATGACCTACCTTTTGGGGACATTTTGGTGGTTAGTTAATAAATACTGACAGCTCCATCCTGCCAACACTGCATGAATAAAACTCCTGAAGGTACAAAACAAAACAAAACTTTTCAAACACCGTATCTGCAAGATGTGGAATAGAGATTGACTGAAATGTGTGCCCCAGGGATCTCTCCATTGGCAAGGCCTGCCGATACCTAGCGCCTGGCCTACACTTGACTTAGTTTCCTAAAATGTCTCACCTTTGCTTGCACTGGTGCCACTCCTGCAATGGTTACAGTGCAGAGAACTCATAGAATCATAGAATATCAGGGTTGGAAGGGATCTCAGGAGGTCATCTAGTCCAACCCCCTGCTCAAAGCAGGACCAATTCCCAACTAAATCATCCCAGCCAGGGCTTTGTCAAGCCGGGCCTTAAAAACCTCCAAGGAAGGAGATTCCACCACCTCCCTAGGGAACCCATTCCAGTGCTTCACCACCCTCCTGGTGAAATAGTGTTTCCTAATATCCAACCTAGACCTCCCCCACGGCAACTTGAGACCATTACTCCTTGTTCTGTCATCTGCCACCACTGAGAACAGCCGAGCTCCATCCTCTTTGGAACCCTCCTTCAGGTAGTTGAAAGCAGCTATCAAATCCCCCCTCATTCTTCTCTTCTGGAGACTAAACAATCACAGTTCCCTTAGCCTCTCCTCATAAGTCATGTGCTCCAGACCCCTAATCATTTTTCAACACAGGGTCCTGTGGCACCTTTAAGGCTAACAGAAGTATTGGAGCATAAGCTTTCGTGGGTGAATGCCCACTTCATCAGACGCAAGTGAAGTGGGCATTCATCCACGAAAGCTTATGCTCCAATACTTCTGTTAGTCTTAAAGATGCCACAGGACCCTCTGTTGCTTTTTACAGATTCAGACTAACATGGCTACCCCTCTGATACTGATCATTTTTGTTGCCCTCCGCTGGACTCTTTCCAATTTTTCCACATCCTTCTTATAGTGTGGGGCCCAAAACTGAACACAGTACTCCAGATGAGGCCTCACCAATGTCGAATAAAGGGGAACGATCACGTCCCTCGATCTGCTGGCAATGCCCCTACTTATACAGCCCAAAATGCCATTAGCCTTCTTGGCAACAAGAGCACACTGTTGACACATATCCAGCTTCTCGTCCACTGTGACCCCTAGGTCCTTTTCTGCAGAACTGCTACCTAGCCATTCGGTTCCTAGTCTGTAGCAGTGCATAGGATTCTTCCGTCCTAAGTGCAGGACTCTGCACTTGCCCTTCTTGAACCTCATCAGGTTTTTTTTGCCCCAGTCCTCTAATTTGTCTAGGTCCCTCTGTATCCGATCCCTACCCTCCAGTGTATCTACCACTCCTCCCAGTTTAGTGTCATCTGCAAACTTGCTGAGAGTGCAGTCCACACCATCCTCCAGATCATTAATAAAGATATTAAACAAAACCGGCCCCAGGACCAAACCTTGGGGCACTCCGCTTGAAACCGGCTGCCAACTAGACATGGAGTCATTGATCACTACCCGTTGAGTCCGACGATCTAGCCAGCTTTCTATCCACCTTACAGTCCATTCATCCAGCCCATACTTCATTAACTTGGCGGCAAGAATACTGTGGGAGACTGTATCAAAAGCTTTGCTAAAGTCAAGGAATAACACATCCACTGCTTTCCCCTCATCCACAGAGCCAGTTATCTTATCATAGAAGGCAATTAGGTTAGTCAGGCACGACTTCCCCTTGGTGAATCCATGCTGACTGTTCCTGATCACTTTCCTCTCCTCTAAGTGTTTCATAATTGATTCCTTGAGGACCTGCTCCATGGTTTTTCCAGGGACAGAGGTGAGGCTGACTGGCCTGTAGTTCCCCGGATCCTCCTTCTTCCCTTTTTAAAAGTTGGGCACTACATTAGTCTTTTTCCAGTCATCCGGGACCTTCCCCGATCGCCATGAGTTTTCAAGATGATGGCCAATGGCTCCGCAATCACATTCGCCAACTCCTTTAGCACCCTCAGATGCAGCGCATCCGGCCCCATGGATTTGTGCTCATCCAGTTTTTCTAAATAGTCCCGAAACACTTCTTTCTCCACGGAGGGCTGGTCACCTCCTCCCCATACTGTGCTGCCCAGTTCAGCAGTCTGGGAGCTGACCTTGTTTGTGAAGACAGAGGCAAATAAAGCATTGAGTACATTAGCTTTTTCCACATCCTCTGTCACTAGGTTGCCTCCCTCATTCAGTAAGGGGCCCACACTTTCCTTGACTTTCTTCTTGTTGCTAACATACCTGAAGAAACCCTTCTTGTTACTCTTAACATCTCTTGCTAGCTGCAACTCCAAGTGCGATTTGGCCTTCCTGATTTCACTCCTGCATGCCTGAGCAATATTTTTATACTCCTCCCTGGTCATTTGTCCAATCTTCCACTTCTTGGAAGCTTCTTTTTTGCGTTTAAGGTCAGCAAGGACTGACTAGACAAGTCAGACAACTCCTGTCTAGACAAGACACCAACAGCTGGTCTGAGCTGGGTTTGATGACACAAGTGGTTAAAACAATGTCAGCTGGTCAACATTAATGATCCCACCATTGCTACCATCATTAATCATTATCATAATTTACTCTGTGGTAGCAGCTACGGGGCTCAACCAGATTGCGAGCTCATGGTGCTAGGCCCTGTACAAACCTTCCACAAGTGACTGGCCCTGCCCCAAGAGCTTCCAGACTAAAAGAAAAGATGTAACATGTGACAGGGCCTGGGGTAATGCAAACAATTGTACGTTCAGCACAGATAGCTGTGTGTGCAACCTGTGGCCAAGCTGTCAAAGTAATCACAGCTCATTACTGGTCTGGGGGTTGTCGCAGGAAGAGAGCCTGAGACATAAGCCCTTGTATCGGAGGCCTGGTTTGAGGCAGGACCTGCTCACAGAATCTGGCAAGAACAGGGCTGATATTGCAGAAACACACATTCCTAAGAAGTGCTAGTCACAGAGCGCTCACGCAATCACATCCCGATGTCAAGTGGTAGCAGAACATCCCGATATCAGGGATGGTACGAAAACATTCCCCAAGGATAACAGGAACACACTGACCCCTCCTCAAAGATAAGGTCAGGATGACAATACATAATAGAGATGTTTTGATCAAACCAACATGTACAAGGTGATGTGTGATAACTAGCCACCTCAGGGGGCAGTGACTATGCCAGAGGCAGTATGTAACTTGTTTGTATCAGGGTATAAAGCTGTATCTCAGAGGAGGTATCTCTGCCCAGCTGAGGGGGGAATGGAAAGTCCCGCCATTCACTGAGCTGCATCCATTGTCACGGGCATACAGGTCTTAGTATCCTCATCGAGTCTGCCAGGGGCTATTACCATGCTTTGTCTGTACCTTAACAGATCTTGTGACCATTGGGCAGTTCACTCGAGGTCTGCTGTGCTGTCTGTCTGCGCAGAGCTGGGGTAGCACACAGGAAGAACACACACACGCAGCCAAACATCTAACTGCAGGGGTTATCAGAGGGCACTTGACTAGATGCATTAGGGCAGAGATTAGTTGTAAGGAGGGATTCGAAGGAGGTGAAGATGGTGACTTTGCAGATTTTGGCTGTGCAACTGCACCGGTGATAGCGACAGTGGGAAATTTCAGGAGGAAGAGTCTAGTTGCAGACCCCAGGGGGTCTCTGCCCAAACTTTTTTTTTTTTTCCAAATTATCAAATTTTAGATGACACTGGAAAATGAGAAATTTTGACATTTTTCTTCCCCCCTTTTCAGCTTTTCCCCCCTTTCCTTCTGACACACTTTTCAGTGGCAAAGGGGAAACAGGGAAATAAATGGGGGGGGGGAAGGAGGGAGAGAGAAAAAAATGTTTAAGAGAACAAATGGAAAACGAAGACGACAAAATAATGAGAAATCAAAAACATCCTCAAACTGAAAACCTTTGAGAAACATTTTTTTGTGAAAAATATTTGTCAACAAAAAAGTCATTGTCCTCCAAAAGCACCCCCCCCCCCCACCATTTTGTGACCACCTCCAAACCAGCCCTGGGTTGTTCTTCAGTAAGGGCAAGAGCTCACCGGCATTCTTCCAGCCGAAGAGAACACCAAACGGAGCCTGCAGAACTCAGTAATCAGTCCCTTGGCTTTAGTCTCCTTGAGTAAATAGAGACTTGACGTAACAGGAAGAGTGCAGGAATGGGCACCCACCATGGAGACTCTGTGGAATGGTTGCCTGAAAAGCTGGAGGAACATTTATGCAGTTAATTAAAAGAGAAAACAAAATTAGCTGGGGCCAAATTCTGCTGTCAGATTCCTGTCCACAGCTTCTATTGCCTTCAGTGAGAGCTGGGTGCACACATCTATGGCAGAGTGCTCTATTATTGTTATTAGTCACTGAAAGCCTAGGTTGTTCCATGGGTGTAATTAGTAAAATCATGTGGGTAAACAAGCCGAAAATGACTGAGAACTTGAAAATTGGATGGTCACCGCCCATGAATCCCAGTGATGACTGGATCTGATATTCTAAACAAAAAGAGCTCCCAAACCATGCATGTGGCTGTCTCCATTGCTTCACAGTCCAGACTTCAAAGTGATATTAAGGGTTGTTGTGTGTGCTGGTTGTATTGTTGTGTGGATGGCTGTGTTTATTTGTGTGGGGGTTGTGGTGTGCCAGGAGATGTGTGTTGTTTTGTGTGGGTGGCAGTTGGGTGCATGGGGGTGGCAGTTGTCCAAGTAATCTACCATCTGTGCAGTCTCCTTCATACAGCCAATGGAATTATTTCATGCAAATTAGCTGGAGAGTAAGCGCAATGATTGGTTTAGTCACCTCTGATGTCACAAGGATCTAGGACTCTTGACATGGAACTGATACATGCTTAATTATAGCTGTAAAACCCAGGCAGTGAACTCCTACCGCCAAAATGGCTGAGAATTGGAAATTGGACAGTAACCGATCACAAATGCCATGAATGATTCAACTTGGTGATACTCTGAACTAAAAGAGCTCTCAGCCATGCTTGTAATTGTTCCCATCACTTACCCGTGGCTCTGATATATTAGGCTTTGTAGTGATACACACAATGACATTCCTGGATTTCTATTCTATAGGTTATTTTTGTCACCACTGTGTAGAGGGCACGTACAAGGCCTATGCACCATATAAGCCCACTCAAACTCTTGGAACCCACTCATTTTCCATTGGGGCATTCAGCCACTGCCCTGCCCCTTGCCCAGCCCAGCTCCCAAGAAACCCGGAGATGCTATAGGTCAGTGCTTGCTGTGAATGGAGAGAACGGAGTCCTCATGTACAGGGAAATGGCCTCCCATTCAACGGAACTGCATTGGCTCCCTAAACTCTGAGCCCTTATTTGGCCCTTTCATTAGTGGGAGGATCTGGCCTATTCTTCTAACATCAAAATAGAAAACCCTGTGTAACCCCCCCCAGAGTGAAGTACGTGTCTTCTGGCTACACTGGCAATGTCAGTTCCTTTCAGAATTTATTTGCCCTGTGTGTCCCTAAAAAACCAGAAACTACACAATGAACAATTTGCCAGGACCTGGCTACAAAGCCCCATTAAACACATGCCAACAATACACTCTCTGATGGGCAATATTCTACAGCAGGGACAGGGGCGGCTCTATGTATTTTGGCACCCCAAGCACGGCAGTCAGGCGGTTTTCGGCAGCATGCCTGCGGGAGGTCTGCCGGTCCTGCACCTTCGGCATACCTATCGCCAAATTACCGCCGAAACCACGGGACTGGCGGACCTCCCGCAGGCATGCTGCCGAAGACAGCCTGACGGCCGCCCTCACAACAACCGGCAGACCGCCACCCGCGGCTTGCCGCCCCAGGCACACGCTTGCTGCGCTGGTGCCTGGAGCCACCCCTGAGCAGGGAATTAGTCTTCCATCTGGATCAAACTACACTCCCTGTCAAGAAACTGAAATGATCAATGTTAACACGTGTCTCATCACATGTTAGAACAAAGGCTGGCTTCTGGAAGTTATTCTGGGGTCAGACTACAGCTGATCTGGTTGGTGTTTCACTCAACCTGTGTACTCAAGTCCTTATATAAGGTACATTAAGAACATGCTTATCTCACCAAAGTGCATGTCCCGGTTTGTTTAGTTTCTAGTACTTCAAATAGGAAGCCACAAAACTCTTGTAACAATTACTGAGCAGAAGCTTGAGATTTGTCTCTTGGCAAAGGTCAACACAAATAGTGAAACTATAGAAATGCCTGGGACATTTGCACGTATTCTATTTTTAAATTATCAGAGCTATGAATTATGCTGTGACCACACTATTACTCTGCTCCAGTAAACAGGGTCTTATTTACATTATACTTGTCATTAACCCTTTGTGATATTTTGGGGAAGTTCTATGGCCTGTGTTATACAGGAGGTCAGACAAGATGATCACAAAGGTCCCTGCTGGCCTTCGAATCTCTGAATACAGTAATTATACATGAAAAGATGTATTCTTTCACACATCATGTGGTTCTGTATTTGGCATCGCTTTCCATATAACTTGTAATGTATTTCTTTCCTATTAGGAGCTGTAAAAAAAAAAAATCAGGAAGCAATAGATATAGATATAGGGATTAACAAGTCTTTAGACATGTCTCATACAATCAGCACTATTTTAATTGCAAACCAAAGATAACAAAGACAGGTCCTCTGCAATACCTCCTTAGTAATAGCCTATTAAAAATAACCTGTGAGCATCCCCAGACTTCTTTTGGTCATGCTTAGTAAACACATGTTTTACTTCACATTTAAAAGGCAGGACATTTGTGACAAACTGCATTAGTCTCAAACTGCTTAAAACATAATTTCAGAGGCAGAACTTAACGTTTGTAGCATCACAAGTGACAAACTTTCATATCCCATTAGCTCCTTGACATCATCTACCCCACAAATGTTGACAATGTTAATTTACAGAAATTGCTCAGATGACTGTTAAATTTAACAGTAAAAAAATGACTCCAGTGAACATGGCCAACATCTTTAAAAATTCCAAATATTTCAATGGTTAGTGAAATGTTTAGTACAAAAATAGTATAACCGTTGCCTCTTGTGTTGGTTGGTAGATTTTGTGATGGAAATTCTAAAGGTTTAGTCTAATTTCCTACACTGAATAGTGCAAATGGGCTAGATGTGTAGGCTAGGAATGCTCATACAATACACTATTCTACACTACAGGGCTTTCCTGTGTATAACCACTCAGCTGGACTAGCAGTAATACAAAGGAGAAAAGGGAGTTGATATGAATGATTAAAGACAAACTTACATTAGAAGAATCTCTGCGTTCTTTAATATTCCTGACATAAGGGGAGACAGTCTGGTTTCTCTGGTTGAAGAAGTACGATACCTGTGCTATCAAAGCATAGGGGCAAATTGCTGCTTTGGAAGATTTATTTGGCATTGTCACTAATTGTTTCTTTATTGCAGAGACCAGTCTTGAGTGGGGAGGAGTGTTGCTCTACAGAATTTGGGCTGCATTTACTTAAGCCATGTCTATGTTCTTATGTTCAGAATAACAAGCTATCTGTATTGCATGTTGGGATCACTTCATACACCACCAAAATACACCCCCTCCAAGACTATAACCAGGTTCAAAACAGAACTAGGTAAGTTCATGGAGGATAGGTCCATCAATGGCTATTAGCCAGGATGGACAGGGATGGTGTCCCTAGCCTCTGTTTGCCAGAAGCTGGGAATGGGCGACGGGATGGATCACTTGATGATTACCTGTTCTGTTCATTCCCTCTGGGGCACTTGGCATTGGCCACTATCAGAAGACAGGATACTGGGCTAGTTGGACCTTTGGTCTGACCCATTCTGGCCGTTGTAATGTACACTGACACTTATGCCGTCAAAATGAATGTTGTTCAGGAGTGTGGAAACCCCTCCCTCCCAAGTGACATAAGTTTCCCAGGCATAAGCACTCACGTGCACAGCCCTATATTGGCCGGAAAGCTTCTCCCGCTGGCATAGCTACTGCTGCTCATTGAGGTGGTTTTATTAGTGCACAGGAGAGGTCTCCTGCTGGCACAGAGTGGCTACACGCGCGATCTTACCCCGGTGCGGCTGCATCAGTACAGCTGTGCCGCTGTAAGCTCACTAGTGTAGACATTGTGTTAGAGTGAAATACAGCTCAGACTGCCAACAGGTCGAGGGGACAGGAGAGGAGGGGCTTAATCAAAGAAACATGTTATTTGAATGGTTGGAGGTTAGTTCTTGTTCCCCCAGAGCTCCCCTTTGGCTGGATATGTGTTTCTCCAAACTGCCTTCCTCATCTGTATGTGTTTCTTAAAGGTTTGTTCTAATCTGAATGAAATACTTCCCAAAAAACAGAACCATTTCCTCTTGCTGTGGTTGGTGGGCAAGTCTGTATTTAGATAGCTTTTCTCCAAGCCTTCTTTTTGAACTGCTTAATAGCAGCTGATCCTGTTTGACTTGCGCCTGTTAACCCTGTGATCACGTAGGAGCTTTATTCAGCAGCAAAATGCAGTGAATCTTGGCCCCATGGCAGATTGACCTATTCAACTGAGAGGTCATCTGCCCTGCAGAAGGAGCCTTATAATCTATGCAGAAAGTGTAGTTGTATTCTCTCCCAAGGGAGGGTTCACTGATTTTTAATAGATATTTTATATGGAAGAAGGCAGTGCATGTCAAAAGGACTGCAGCTATTTCGCTATGGAAGCAGGAGTGTGTAGAAATGTCAGATTTCACAAGAAAACTGACCTTTGTTTTGGGTACATGGTTGGCCCTTAAAAACTGGCCAATTTTGTCTAAGGCTAATAGGTGTGTTTATCTCAGTGTGGGCGTGAGAAGGGCATGATGCTCGTTGGTTTCCCTGCTCCAAGACTGGCCCTAGCATGGCTATTCCCATCTACTTTGCTGTGCTCACTGTACACAACAACTCGGACTCCCACCTCGAGCACGGGCTGATTCAAAGCCTCGATGTCTGAGGTAGAACTGGGTACATGAATCAATGCTGAGTTACCCTGATTGTTTTATAACATACAAAAAAAGGCTAATCAAATAATGGTAAATCCCAAGTTCGGGGAACATCATATCCCTTGTTAGGCCTGAGACACCCTCTTATCAGCACAACCGTTCATTACATTCCATGGCATTCTTTGAATTGACAACAATGAGTTTTGGCTCACAGCAATGAGCAGTATTTACTCAAGAAGAGTAAGTCTCTGGGTAAGTCCTACTCCTGGTGAGCAAAGGCAGCAGAGTGACGCCTTTAGGTACTGTCAGCCACAGACAAGCCCATAGGGATATCTGGACATATATCACGAAGGGCTCCGAAATATCACGCCTGGTAATATGGGTGCACATGCCCACTGGCAGAATGACGTCCTTCCTCTTTGTTCTACAGCAATGACATTTTTAGTGATTTTTCCCCATAACACTCACCTCTTTTCTGTATTACTGAAGCTGGCCCATGCTCCCTCTGGCTGACAGCACAAGGGGATCTCTAGGCTGTGCCTAGTGGCGTTAGCTGTCAGAGCTGCAGGTGGGATGTAGCTCTTTCTAAATGGGCTGAAAACCCTTTGGGGACTGTCTCTAGTTCTAGAAAAGTTCCACTTGCCAGCTGTTGTGTTACCGACCGCAACAGTCACTGGAGAGTGATTGCAATAATAGTGTCAATTCTAAGTTCAAACATGACAATACTCGCACCCACCAACCCCACTACCACGCTCAGCCAGGCCAGGCCAGGCAGGCTGGGCTCGCCCTTGCCAGACAACGGAACATGGTCATTCCCTATTGCTCTGTTCTCTTGCTCACTGCACAGCTGATGCTCTTGGCAGTGATACAGGAAGCCTGCTCTGGATCCCAGTCCCAGCTGGTAGGTTGTTTCTGAGGCAGGCGAAGGCTGTTGCTTTTCCATCATCCCCTATGCAGAAAACTCTCACACTGTTCAGGTTATCTTTCTAGAGCTCCCAGGGCAGCTTGTTCTTCTCTGGAGTGGCTCTCGGCAGGTGCAGGGAGAGGGTAGAAGGAAGGAGCCAGGAGTCGAGTGGGGTGGGGTGGAGCATGGCAGGTGTACATACCATTTCCCCCTGCCAACCTGTCAGGATCCTACAATGAAGGTAACTCAGTTGCATAGTGTCCTGGACAAAGCCTGGAGAAACATGCTCTCTGCGCTCTTGGCCCTGCACCTCCATAGAATTCCCAAGATCTGCAGCTGTCCTACAGGATCCGGGTGCTTGGCAGCTTCTCCTGGGGCGGAAGATTTGGGGGAAGTGCTGTAAGGAGATTTCATTACTTCCCTTCTCACCTTGACCCACTCGCACTGGAGGCTCCCTTCCCAAAGGGAGACATTCCGTGTGTGCGACTAAATGTACCATAGCAAAGAGAAGGAACAAGTAGACCATGCTTCAAATGCTTCCAGCTCTAGGCACAATCCTCCAGCCGCTACACTAGTACTGGGCTTGGCCTTGATGGGAGCTTTGCCAAATGAGCTGTGTGTAAACAGAGAAGGAGCTAATGGGGAGAAAGTATGAACAAAATGTTGAGAGTGTCCATGGTGTGGTATTTGGGTGAGCGGATAGGAAGATGGGCACAGTTTATGGTGTGAATGTTATTAACTTTTTAAATAACATGAAAAAATATCACAGAGCCATGTAGCCCTTTAACATACAAATACCTGTATGAGATCTATAAAACATTTCAGCAACAATTATGCAAGCTTGACAATGATCAAATATAAGCAAGGGTCAAAATTAATGTAATTTCACATTGCAATTACTATGAAATATACATCTGAAGAAGTGGGATGTAGCCCACGAAAGCTTATGCTCAAATAAATTTGTTAGTCGCTAAGGTGCCACAAGTACTCCTGTTCTTTTTGTGAAATATACAGTAGGTGAAATGTGATAAAAGTGTAGCTGCAGGTTTGACTGGACGGCTTTTTCCTGTTCCTAACATTTGTTGTGTTCTCTCAGGTATATTTACACATTCTCTCAGTAAACACACTTCTTACACGTGACATGTCTGTGAAATAAAATTGAGATATTATTGTAAAACAATGTCCCTAGATCCTGCCTCACCCATTCTCTGCTCGGTTTGTGCTCCTCATATTTCAACTCCTCATGGCCACAGAAGTCTTTTTACTGGGATAAAGTGCTGGACTGCACCCTATTTTCACATCTTCCCTTTTTATGGGGTTTTGTAGACACTATGTGTTACTTTTTTTCAGTAGTGGTGTTCTAATGTGGCATATACTATATAGCAAAGATAGAAATACAAGAAAGGTATGTATTCACATAAGTATGCCCTCCACAGTAAAAGATATTGAAATGTGATGATAAATATCTTTATATACAAATATTAATTTTTCAATTGCTGTAAACATTTCTTGGCACCTCCCAACTATTCCAGCACTGGATCTTTCTGACAAACAGATTGTGCCTTTATCTAGACCTACTTCTCTTGAGAATACCCATGTCCTGGACAGTGGCGGATTAATAATGTTGCCGCCCCTAGTCCGGGAAATAATTGCCACCCTGGCCCCGCCCCGACTCCGCCCTTTTCTCGCCCCCATTCCAACCCCCTCCCCAAAGTCTCCGCCCCCTCCCTTCCCCTATTGGATCCCTTCCCCAAATCCCCGCCCCCGGCCCCGCCTCTTCCCCCAGTACATGGCATTCCCCCTCCTCCCCCCTCCCTCCCTGCCCCGCAAAACAGCTGTTTTGCAGCGCAAGCGCTGGGAGGGGAGAGAAACAGGATGCCCCTGCAAGCTTGCAGAGGAGGCGGAGGTGAGTTGGAGCAGGGGGGCGGGGCGCGGAGGGGAGCTTCCGCCCCTGAAAATTTGCCGCCCTAGGCCTAGGCCTTGTCGGCCTAGGCAATAATATGGCACTGGCCCCAGACCGATTATGAGAGTTCCACCAGAAGTGCCCCGAAAAACCAGACCCTGAGGCCCCTAGGAGGTGCCTTCATGTCGGGGGAGGAGGGACGAGTACTGTCAGGAAGCAGGGACTGGTGCAAAACCAGTCTCTGGGCAACCTACCGAGTGCAGCTGGCCAGTAGCAGGCTGCCTGGTCAGCGATGCCATCTGACTGGTTGGAAGAGTCAGCAGGTCAACTCATTGGCCTAGCTAAGCAGCCACTGAACTGCTGCAAAGCATTTGCCCAGAGCATTTGCTCCTGTGCCTGCTCATTCCCAGCCTTTCCTCATGTTAGGGAAGCTGATTCTTCAGCTCTAATTCTGGACCTTTGACTCTGGCTCTGACCCTTGGCTTTGGCCTCCAATTCTGATTCTGACCCTGGGCTCCGATTCCTGGCTACCAAATCCTGCTCTAACCACTAGGCATGACTCCTGTTCTAACCACTATGCATGACTGCCCATGGCCCAATCACCTGGGAATCTGGACAGTCCCAGAATTCAGGTTTTTCATGGAGCCCGGGGAGCCAGCGACTCAGGGAGTGGGTCAGCAGAGGAATCTAGTCACCCAGGAAGCTGGGCAGCTTGGGGGCGCTCAGGGAGCTGGCTAGCCAGGGAGACCTGTGAAGCCAGCAGCCCATCAGGCGGGTTGTTGGGAAGCCGATCAGCCTGGGAGCCCAATGGCTGAGTGGTGGACAGGCTGGCTAGAAGGAACCACGCAGATTGGCTAGCTGCCTAGTTCCATTGATAACCGTGAGGGAATCGACACATTCCCACAGAACATTTCTGTTCCATCGAATCAGCATTTCCTGAGGGAAGATTGTTCTATCAGAACATTTTCGACCAGCTCTAGTAATCAGCATGGCCTTTTCAGAAAAGCAGATTGATCTCCAGGCCTGGTCGATGGAACAGTTCCTCCAAGGCTGGGTACTGGGCTTTGGCTGACATTTGGCTGTTAGAATTCAACAGTGAAACAGGACAACATAAGCTCTTCATCCGCCTCTGTAGTCAATAGAGCCATGGTGGTTGCAAATCTCCATGGGCAGTATGGCTTGGGTCATTCACCCACAGCTGTGAGCTGTGCCAGTACACAGCTACATTAATGAATTGAGGTTTCTGTGGGAACGTTGATCCCCGAACCTCATCTCACAAATCCTAGGGCTGTAACAGGTCCATAAAACACCACAACAAGCCTGACTTCATCTCCAGATTGTTGGTGAATTTCTGTGGGGCAGGACTCCCCTTGACTTTCCTGGGCTCAGAGGTTTGTTCAGGGATACCAAATAACTTCACAAAGAACTTTCCAGAAGACTAATAACTGAGTGTTTCCCTTTGGTAAAGCTAAACTATGCTAGAGCCCTTTTTAACAGCTATATGAAAAATGAGTCTCTCCGCTTTAATAACTTGAGCCAGTAAATTAGTGGACTTATTGCCAAATGTAGAAATGTCTATTTTATTGACAATAATGCCCATGAGGCCTGGGTATTTGACTAAAGATTTGCAGTAAATTGCTAGCTTGCTGTATTAAGCTGCCCCAGAACCTTTGGGAAGTTAGGCTATTAAGATTGCTTGGGTAGCGACTTCCCTGCCTCCTCAAGGGAGTGATATTTGTTGTCAAATCCTCTCTTTTGCACACACTACAAATAAAATTATCACCCTCCTCAAATTAACCTTAAACAAGGGAGGCATTCTTAATACTGTCATTAAATATTCTTTATCTTAAATGCACTAAGATTTATTTTAGCAATCAACTGAGAGAAGAAATGCATTCAGAAGGGAATTTTAGCTCATCCAAACTAAGCAAAGCTGAACAGAACACAAATACCTTCAGATCCAATTACACTGGTCTACAAGGGCTGGTCTACACCCAGCCGCTAGTTCGGCGGCTGGGGATCAAAGTTCTGGGTTTGACTTATCGTGTCTGGTCTGGACGCGATAAGTCGAACCAGGAAGTGCTCGCCGTCGACTGCGGTACTCCAGCTCGGTGAGAGGAGTACCGCGGAGTCGACGGGGAGCCTGCCTGCCACGTGTGGACCGCGTCTGAACCGTGGTAAGTTCGAACTAAGGTATGTCGACTTCAGCTACGTTATTCACGTAGCTGAAGTTGCGTACCTTAGTTCGACTTGGGGGGGTTAGTGTAGACCAGGCCCAATTTTTGAGAAGTCGTCTGCTTCAGAGATAAAATGTGCTATTTATTATGTATTTTGATGTGCTGAATTCAAATATGACAATTAAAACAACTGATTGGCTACTGTTTCTAAGATATTTAAGTTTTTACATTTTATGTCTATGTATATTGTGTAGATAGTAGAGTTTTAATCATAAATTGTAAACCTAGGTATTTTCATGTGTTTATGGTTGCTTTACATGATAATATTTAACCTGGCCTGTTTACGTAACACTTTAAAAATCAGCAAAAGGGTTATAGAAATAAAATTTATTATGAAACAAAAGGCAAAAAACTATTATGTACATAGTTTAGTCCTATTCAGTGTCTACTCGGCACTTCTTGGCTTGTCTCTTGTATTCATTAAATGGAGCATCTCTTGTCAGTGTCCAGCAATAGTCTGCAAGCATTGATGGGCTCCATTTGCCCTGATAGCGTTTCTCCATTGTTGCAATGTCCTGGTGAAATCGCTCGCCGTGCTCGTCGCTCACTGCTCCCCAGTTCGGTGGAAAAAAAAAATCTAGATGAGAGTGCAAAAAATGTATCTTTAGTGACATGTTGCAACCAAGGCTTTTGTATGCCTTGAGGAGGTTTTCCACCAACAACCTGTAGTTGTCTACCTTGTTGTTTCCGAGAAAATTTATTGCCACTAACTGGAAGGCTTTCCATGCTGTCTTTTCCTTGCCACGCAGTGCATGGTCAAATGCATCATCTCGAAGAAGTTCACGAATCTGAGGACCAACAAAGACACCTTCCTTTATCTTAGCTTCACTTAACCTTGGAAATTTTCCACGGAGGTACTTGAAAGCTGCTTGTGTTTTGTCAATGGCCTTGACAAAGTTCTTCATCAGACCCAGATTGATGTGTAAGGGTGGTAACAAAATCTTCCTTGATTCAACAAGTGGTGGATGCTGAACACTTTTCCTCCCAGGCTCCAATGACTGTCGGAGTGGCCAATCTTTCTTGATGTAGTGGGAATCTCTTGCACGACTATCCCATTCACAGAGAAAACAGCAGTACTTTGTGTATCCAGTCTGCAGACCAAGCAAGAGAGCAACAACCGTCAAATCGCCACAAAGCTGCCACTGATGTTGGTCATAGTTTATGCACCGCAAAAGTTGTTTCATGTTGTCATAGGTTTCCTTCATATGGACTGCATGACCAACTGGAATTGATGGCAAAACATTGCCATTATGCAGTAAAACAGCTTTAAGACTCGTCTTCGATGAATCAATGAACAGTCTCCACTCATCTGGATCGTGAACGATGTTGAGGGCTGCCATCACACCATCGATGTTGTTGCAGGCTACAAGATCACCTTCCATGAAGAAGAATGGGACAAGATCCTTTTGACGGTCACGGAACATGGAAACCCTAACATCACCTGCCAGGAGATTCCACTGCTGTAGTCTGGAGCCCAACAGCTCTGCCTTACTCTTGGGTAGTTCCAAACACCTGACAAGGTCATTCAGTTCACCTTGTGTTATGAGGTGTGGTTCAGAGGAGGAGGATAGGAGAAAATGTGGGTCCTGTGACATTGATGGTTCAGGACCAGAAGTTTCATCCTCTTCCTCGTCTGACTCAAGTGAGAATGATTCTGGTGCATCAGGAACTGGCAGTCCTTCTCCGTGGGGTACTGGGCGTATAGCTGATGGAATGTTTGGATAATGCACAGTCCACTTTTTCTTCTTTGACACACCTTTCCCAACTGGAGGCACCATGCAGAAGTAACAATTGCTGGTATGATCTGTTAGCTCTCTCCAAATCATTGGCACTGCAAAAGGCATAGATTTCCTTTTCCTGTTCAACCACTGGTGAAGATTTGTTGCACAAGTGTTGCAGCATATGTGTGGGGCCCACCTCTTGTCCTGATCTCCAATTTTTCAGCCAAAATAAAGGTGATAGGCTTTCTTAACCATAGTGGTTATACTGCGCTTTTGTGATGCAAAAGTCACTTCACCACAAACATAGCAGAAGTTATCTGCACTGTTCACACAAGTACGAGGCATCTCTGCTCACTTTGGCTAAACAGAAATGTGTCCCTTTGCAAAATCAAACACTGACAAATAAGAGAGCACGACACTGAATGATTTCTAGAGCTGATATAGGGCAATTTGTTCAGCAGAGTGATGTAAGCTTCATTATGATTGCATCATCCATGACTTCTAGGAATAACATGATGCAATTCATATCACGTATGACGCAATACCAGCTTCAGATTGCATCATTCATTGTTTTGCCTAAAAAGCAAGTACTGTCCAAACCCAGTCATAGATTTATTCATAGATCCAGTCAAAGATGTATTTTAGTCATTTCTGGTTTAAATTGAGATCCCTTCCCTTTATAACTCACTTATCCTCCACCATTCCCAAGTCAAGGGTCGTATATACTGACCCAATAGCATATCTTGAAAACTAGAGCCAATCAACAATTTTAAGCATCATTTTCGTTCTCAGTGACCCAGAATTAGTAAAGTTTGACTACATTTATTTCAGAAGCATTTTGGCTGTAGAGCAGTGTTATAGGTGCTGGGATTAGGGGTGCTTTCCCTTACAGTATATACAGAGTTTACAGTTTGGTTCAACACCTCTCGGCACCCCCACTATAAAAAAAATGTTCCAGCACCTCTGGTCCAATACAACAAATGTAGAGTTACCTCTTCTCACTGCTTTGCAGTGCTGCATTCCAACCCCCACCCCACCAAGGACCCTGCCTCACAGTGCCACATGCCAGCCCTGTCTCATTCTACCCCCTCCTCTGGACCCTGCCTCACAGTGCTGCAGTCTAACCCTCCTCCGGACACTGCTAGTGGAAGGAGGAGGCAGGGGGTATGAGGGCTTTTTATCTCTAACAGATCCGAAGTTCCCCTGGAGTGCAAACAATAGAACAAATGTATGTTGGGGCTCAGATTTGCCAAATTCAGTGTCTAACAATTGAACCCAAATCCAGCCTCTTGGACTACCAAACTCAAAATAATCCAGCTACATACATCCACAGGAATAGCAAGAATGCCGTGGTTCCCCACAAATAGCTATCCACCCCTCATAGTCTGCACATGCCCCAGGAAGAGCTGAGTTCCCAATTCTGCATGGTTTCTGCTCTTAGTTACACCATGCAGAACATCAATTTACTCCAGATATTGTCAGGTCTGTGTTCCCCTGCAATTGTCACTCACTGGTGTCCTCACATTTTAGCTTCCATAGTTCTTTGCATTGTGTCTGTGCCCTTGGCTAGGTGGAATCAGAACTTCCCAGGGGAGGGTGGCGTGCAATGGAACTGGCATTGTAAAACAGAACTTGGCATTCAAAAACAAATATGAAAGACAGGAGGTGTATGGGGGAAATACAAATGCATTTCTTTAAAATGAAAACAGCTCAGTTGCAGAAACATGGGGCAGACCCAGGTAAAGCAATGCAAAAAAGTATGACTGTTGTGGCTGTAATTTATTTCTGAAATTAATTTTCATATTTGCATAACTTTTAACGGTAAAAATAATTAACCATTGTACCAATTTATGGATAGTCATGATGGATTCTCCATCACTGACAATTTCTAAGTCAAGATGGGATGTTTTTTCTAAATGATCTGCTCTAGGAATTATTTTGGGGCAGTTCTCTGTTCTGTGTTATCCAGGAGGTCAGACTAGATGATGAAAACAGTCCCTTCTGGCCTTGGAATCCATGAATTTATTAAATCTATGAATACGAAAAGACCCTTGTATACTGGCACTTGTAGTTCCTCATCACCACTATAGAGCCACGGATGCTCATAACAAGGGTGTTAAGGAGCAATCACTTCTTGAGCACCTCCGAGTGGCGGGGTGCAGTACCACACTCCTTTCCTGGCACCAGGGGCCCCCTGCAGGCTGCCGGACAATCTTAGCAAGTCTTCAGTGGCTTGGTCCTCTGACCAAGGCACAAACTCCAAATGAATCCCTTCTGGGGTATTAGAGAGTCCAACAAACACACTCTCCATTTCGGGCTTCTGCCTCAGCTCTTGGCCCTTTAAATTCGGCCCTTTGTTTAGGCTCTCAAATAAGCCCTGTCCCCCTCTTGGGGTTTATGCCACTTTATTTGGGACCAGGAGGGGAAACCAGCCCACCCACTGCCCTGGGTTCCGACCCAGGGACCCTGTACACACCAGCTGGTCAATTACATTTGTTATTGTTTCTCCCCTGGGCCTTTTCCTCCTGGGCCCTTTAGCTTTGCCCTCACCTCAGGGTGAAGGTTCCTAGGTCCTCTCACCTCTGCAAACCCTTTGCAAGCTAAGCAAACGCAGCCAGTACCAAACTCGGGCTGTCCCTCAAGTTCCTTTGGCCAGAGAGGAGCTCCCTGCCATGCCATGCCCCATCCCGCTCTCTCCCTTCCCTGCCCCGCCCCACACTTCCCTGCCCCACTTCGCCCCTCCGTACCCTGCCCCTCCCTGCCGCCCCACTCTGCCCCTTCCTGCCCTGACCTTCCCTTCCCACCCCTCCTTCCCTGCCCCACTCCACCCTTTCCTGCCTCACCCCACCTCTCCCTGCCTTCCCCACCCTTCCTGCCCCACCCCAGTGGTCCTAGCAAGGGACTGACCTGCTTATGCCAGGCAGCTCCTGATTGGCAGTTGCATGCTGTTCTAGCCATTGGAGGACCAGGTGTCTGTGGTTTCCAAAATGTCCACTCTAAAGAGTCCTCTCTAGGCAAGCTTGGAGGACCCACCTTTGCTGCTCCTTTCCTCTCAACTTGCTGCTTCTTGGGTGGGGCAGAGCAGGACTGCAGGGCTCCCAGCCGGGAGCCGCAAAGGCCAGATCCTCCCTATCACACAGGGCAGTGAGGAAGGGCACAGTAATTGCCTTTGTTTCTCACCAAGGCAAGTGGATTGGTGAGCAGCAGCTGCCAAGAGGTGGTCAGTGAAGGGGTCAGGCATGGCTGGAGTCAGCAGTGTCACTTCAGCACACGTCACTAGGAAGTCCTGTGAACAAGCAATGGTGCTGACGTGCCACGTCCAAGGCCTAGGCCAGGCCACGTGTCTCCTCAGTGTAGTATAGGCCTCTCCCTTCATCAGTGAAGAGAGGAGAGGAAGGGGAGGCTTATAGAGCTTTTTCTGTCCTAAACATATTTAATGACGCCCATATAAAATCGAATTTCCATTGACAAGATTTATTCATCACCACGCCCGTGAAGCTCTGTGCTGTTACAGTGGCCTGGGTTTACACGGTCATGCTTTGAGCCGCAGACCGGGAGGCAGGGGGGTGAGATCTGGTTTTGCCCTACATTGATGCAAACAATTCATTCCCGAGGAGAGAGCATTTCTGTATGCGTTCTTAAGGTCTTGGCTTGGCAGCAGGATTCACGGAGGTGTTAGACTTTTGTTTATCTGCTCACAAACACCCCTGGAATCCTTCTAAGTCCTCTGGACTGAGCTACAGAGAGAAGGAAGCATCCCTGCTTGAAGCCTGACAGATGATTCACCATTGTCATGGCAACAGCTTGGCCTAGAAGTGCCAAACTGGAAGCAGCACCGTTTGTGGGCTAATGAGGTAACTAAAGCTAAACAGCATGTTCGTTACTATAATAATAATAATTAATCCCATCTCCTAGAACTGGAAGGGACCTTGAAAGGTCATCAAGTCCAGCCCCCTGCCTTCACTAGCAGGACCAAGTACTGATTTTGCCCCAGATCCCCAAGTGGCCCTCTCAAGGATTGAACTCACAACCCTGGGTTTAGTAGGCCAATGCTCAAACCACTGAGCTATCCCTACTGGGACTGGAAATTACTGAGGGACTGCAGGGTAAAGATGGGAATTAACAGGTTAGGCACTGGGCAGATGGCAGATTAGCAAGAGAGGATAATGAGGCGAGGGGCTGGTGGATTGGATTAGTCCTAGTTAATGGAGACCCCTGCTTTCTCCCAAGCATAGGAATTGCAATATCTGCTTTGTGACTACCGTTACTATTGCACTACGCGAGTCCTCATTCCTACTACTAGGTGTAGCCCCATACTCTCAATTGTTCCTCTAATACAGGGGTAGGCAACCTATGGCACGGGTGGTGAAGGCGGCACGCGAGCTGATTTTCAGCGGCACTCACACTGCCCGGGTCCTGGCCACCAGTCCGGGGGGCTCTGCATTTTAATTTAATTTTTAATGAAGCTTCTTAAACATTTTAAAAACCTTATTTACTTTACATACAACAACAGTTTAGTTATATATTATAGACTTATAGAAAGAGACCTTCTATAAACATTAAAATGTATTACTGGCACGTGAAAGCTTAAATGAGAGTGAATAAATGAAGACTCGGCCCAGCACTTCTGAAAGGTTGCCGATCCCTGCCCTAATATAAAAGTTGTGGGTCGTTAGAATGTCCCTTGCTCTACTAGTCCATAATGTATCCAGGCAAATGGAATCCCACCAGCCCATTGTACTGAACGGGAATTGTGCCCTGTCATAAGGGCTTCATTTGGCCCCAGGGCTCTAAGGCAATTTATTTTTAGCTTTGCTGCTATGTACTGTCCCAGATTTGATGTGCAAAAGAGACCTACAATTCTGTGGTATGTGCTGCACAATGTAAGTAACCGTGTTCCCCTGAGATAGTATCAAGGGACCATCCCTAGGAAGTGACAGCGCCCAGGCTGCAGAGGAAAAGCAGTGAAGATAAAGAAAGTTACAGTGAGCACATGGTCTAACTGATCATGTTTTCAATTGATACTATTTACTGCTGACTACAATTAAGAGTGGGGGGGGGGAAGTGGGCGAGACACGTGTTTGCTGGTGAAAAATGGAAGCCTATTTTCACGAAAAAATTCAAAATGGCAAAGTTGTTTTCATTTGGACGCATTTGAAACAGATCCATTGTTTGAGTGTTTTTTAAAAACAACTTTTCAATATACATTATTTTATTGAAAACTTTATTAAAATGTTTTCAAAATTGTTACTGAATTTTTAAAAATATCAATCAACCTGTTCTCCCTTATCCACGTCTTTGTTGACAAGCTCACATTTCTAACAGGGCAGTGAGGTAGGCATCCTAGTCTGTAATTTCCAGCACCTCTCCAAAGATACTGTAGGTACAACAGCTGTTACCCTCCAGTCCTCCTGAACTGAGCCTGATTTTAATGAGAAAACCCTTAATGTCAAGACTTTTTATGTTCTGAACTATTCTGACAGCAAATCTTCTACAGTCTTTGCACTGTAAGCAACTTAGTTCCAGCTCCCTGCTCTTGCTTATGTGTATTTTGGATCTCTGTTTGCTAATCTACTGTGAAAGATTCATGTAAGCTTGTAGCCATCCCACGTGGTGCTGGGTCCCGCCTGCTGGATTAATAAAACATTAATAAAGCAGGACATTTTTAAGTAATGAATATATTATTTGATTTATCTGAACAGTTCTACTGGCTCTTTTACATAACAATTTTACTGCTACCTCAATAAGAGTCACTTTAGAAAAATATAATTGCTACTCAAGTAATATGGAATGGCTGGAGAATAGTAGAAAATCATTAATTAAAATGTTTTATGCAGTCTTTTGAGGAATTTCTCTTTCAGATAGTGCAGGCTCACCAGAGCTAAGCTAATTAAATGTCAACTTTAATATAGAAAATGTTTTTTTAATCAGTTGCTTTGATACCAGTGAATGCTAGGCCTTTCTTTTACCCTGCAGAAAAAGCAGTTAGGAAGTCAATTAGCTATTCAGAGGTATGAAGCTAATGTACTGGTATTTATTTTTCTGGCAACAATTGCTAAACTCAAATGTACATAAAGGATGAATTTTAGGACCAATACTTGGTCATTTTCTGTTTCTCAGAAAAGTTTCCCAACCCCAGAAGATAATTAAACTATTTCACTGACATAGCAAGGGACAAGACAAGACAATGTAAGCAAGTGAAATAGGTCTAGCTGAATCAAGCCTTTATAGTAATAATATAATCTGCTTCGACTAAAACCATACCAAGACTAATTCCTTAAAGATAAAGCACAGACCTTGCTGTGTATGTTTCCCACAAAGGGCTGGTAAAACATTTTGAATGTGCTGTTTTGGAGCCAAGTACACGAACGCAGATATGTATTAATTCTTGGGCATTTACATTCAAGTGACCATAGTCTGCTCTCTTTTGCACTTGGATAAATCAAGACCAACTCCATCGCCTTCGTTGCTAATGCAAGCAGGTTTTATGCAATGTCCTGTGAAGAAATGACTCTCTCTTACCCAAAAGATCCGCGCCCTGTGTGCTGACTCCAGAGACTAAAATATTGTGACTAGTCCTTTTAGGTACCTCGCTTTGCAAATACCCAACTGAGCAGCTACCCTCTGAAATTTAGGTTTCTTTAAGGTGTCACACGTTGAGCAATTTAAAAAAATCTTGACAATTGAGCCTTATAGTTTGATCCTTGATCATAAACTAAATGACATCTACTCTCTTGACATGGTTAAGAAGCCAGCCCTCTACTGATCTTAGGTACCTACATGGCCCCTGTTGCCTTAGTATCTGAGTGCCTCACAAACCCCCAGGAGGCAGGGCAGGACTGTTCTACCCATTTCACAGATGGGGAACTGAGGCACGGGGAGGCTAAGTGACCTGCCCAAGGTCTCACAGGATTGAATCAGTAGCAGAACAGGTTTCCCAAGTCCCAGGCTAGCACTCCGACCTTTCTTCATCCTTGCCCTGTTCAGTCCCTCCTTGGAATTCACTGCATCTGCCTCAGGCAAGAGCTTTTCTTAGTGGCTTTTAATTAAAACAAAGCAAAAAACTTTCATTTGCAAACAAAGTCTCAAGTAACCAGTGACCCTGTAAGGCTACAAGCACAAAGGGCATCAGGCAATTTTTCAATGTCCTGTAAGAACGGCCAGTCTGGTGTTGGTACAGAGCCACTGAGTCAGAACTCATAACCCCGTAAGAGTGTAGAGGCACAACACAAGCAAAACAAACAGCTTGACGTTGGCACTTAATCCAGCTGCTACCACAGTCAACCACCAGTCCTTTCTCCAGTGCTTTGAATGTCAAGCAGGCTAATTTTACAGGGAGCATATTTAGCCCAATCCGTCCACAAGCCCATACTGTAAATCAACTACAATGCCCCATTCATAAACACAAGTTGAAATAATGCAAACAAAGCGCATAACTATTCATTTTAACACACTCCTATTAGTCAACACCTATTATCCCCCTACTTAGTATTAAAGAAGTTATCAAGGAGTTTACCTTTCTACTAGGGCTGTCAAGTGATTAAAAAATTAATTGTGATTAATCACGTGATTAATCACACTGTTAAACAATAATAGAATACCATTTATTTAAATATTTTGGATGTTTTCTACATTTTCTAATATATTGATTTCAATTACAACACACATTACAAAGTGTACAGAGCTCATGTTATATTTATTTTTGATGACAAGTATTTGCACTGTAAAAATACAAAAGAAATGGGGGGGGGAGGGGCAGCACCCAAAGGAGAAGTTAATACCTATGCATGGGATTCTTCTGTCCTAAGTGCAGGACTCTGCACTTGTCCTTGTTGAACCTCATCAGATTTCTTTTGGCCCAATCCTCTAATTTGTCTAGGTCACTCTGGACCCTATCCCTGCCCTCCAGGGTATCTACCATTCCTCCCCGCTTACTGTCATCTGCGAACTTCCTGAGGGTGCAGTCCATCCCATCATCCAGATCATTAATAAAGATGTTGAACAAAACTGGCCCCAGGACCGACCCCTGGGGGACTCCGCTTGATTCCGGCTGCCAACTAGACATTGAGCCGTTGATCACTACCCGTTGAGCCCGACAATCTAGCCAGCTTTCTATCCACCTTATAGTCCATTTATCCAATCCAGACTTCTTTAACTTGCTGGCAAGAATACTGTGGTAGACCATATCAAAAGCTTTGCTAAAGTCAAGGTATATCAACTTCACCGCTTTCCCCATATCCACAGAGCCAGTTATCTCATCAAGAAGGCAATCAGGTTGGTCAGGCATGAATTGCCCTTGGTGAATCCATGTTGACTGCTCCTGATCACCTTCCTCTCCTCCAAGTGCTTCAAAATGGATTCCTTGAAGACCTGCTCCATGATTTTTCCAAGGACTGACGTGAGGCTGTCTGTAGGCTGTCTGTAGTTCCCCGGGTTTTCCTTCTCCCCTTTTTTAAAGATGGGCACTATATATGTCTTTTTCCAATCGTCCGGGACCTCCCCTGATTGCCACGAATGTAAACAAACTTATTTGTCTTAGCGATTGGCTGAACAAGAAGTAGGACTGAGTGAACTTGTAGGCTCTGAAGTTCTACATTGTTTTGTTTTTGAGTGCAGTTAATGTAACAAAAAAAATCTACATTTGTAAGTTGCACTTTCACAACAAAGAGATTGCACTACAGTACTTGTATGAGGTGAATTAAAAAAATACTATTTCTTTTGTTTATCATTTTTACAGTGCAAATATTTGTAATCAAAAATACACTGAGTTCAATTACAACACAAAATATGATATATATGAAAATATAGAAAAAACAAAAATATTTAAATTTTAATTGGTATTCTACTATTTATCAGTGTGACTAAAACTGATTAATTGTGATTATTTTTTTTAAATCGTGATTAATTTTTTTTAGTTAATCGTGTGAGTTAACTATGATTAATTGAAAACCCTACTTTCTACATTTCCTCCTGCAGGTGCTAGCAATGTCTACATTGTTTGCAATATTGTCATATGAAAATTTTAATGACATAGAAATAATATACCTCTAGGAGAGTCCCAGAGACATAAGACAGGTATTAAATTCAAATATATTCCCACATGGTTTTTAAAATGTCCGACACACACAGAGAAAACTGTGCTAGTTGCACACACTCTGTCTTGTTACCAACACATTTGTGTGAATGGTGACAAAATGCAGGTTGAAATCCGGACGCGGAGTCAAACACCCATGTCTTCTTAGGAACTGGATAGCTAAAGGCCCTTAGGCACCTTTGAAAGTCCCAGCTTTTCATGTTCTCTGCTCTTTAAAAATGTTCAAGAAATAGGAACAAGAAATATAATAGAAATGAATTTGGGTCTTTTTAAATTACAGATGACAAAAATAGGTATTGGGTGACATTACAGAAAGCCCAACCTGCTCTTCTTCCATTGTAATTGTCTCTAGCGGGGTGAAGTGGGCGCTTGTATCACTCCTGAGAAATACAAAGGAGAACTAAAACAATGAGCATGTGTCTTGAGAGCTGATGGATGAGAGACCTTCCCAGGTCCTGACCCCAGAATCCTCATCCAGCAGCATTCGTCACATGAGTGGAGGTTGCAGACGCAAAACTAAAGCATGTAAATGTTGCCACTGCAAGTGTTTACCTGGAAGAAAGAACAGAGTCAACCCAGGGTGTCCGGCTGGAGGCAGACACTGCAACTCTCTCTTTGTAGTCTATGGCTGTTTTTAACCAAGGGGCATGGTGGATTCTCCATCAGTGGCAATTTTATTATCAAGACTGGATGTTTTACTAAAAGATCTGCTTTAATTCACTCAGGAATTAAGTAAGGGAAGTCCCATGGCTTGTGTTATGCAGAAAGTTAGAATAAATGATCCCGAAGATCCCTTTGATCCTTACAATCTATGAGAAAGGGAAAACACAGACTGACAAGTTCTTCCACAACATGGGTTGAAGCCCAGCCAGATACAAACAGCTTGTGCTAGGATGTGATACTCACTACACTCAGGCTCCAGATGAAAATCGCTCTGCTGAGAAAGCCTTGTTGCCAGGTAGAAATTTCTAACCCAGGAATTAGCATGAAGAGTTTCCAGCTGACTGCCGCCACTTCGCACCAGGGGAAAAGCTCAGAGATGGGATTCCTAGTTCATTTCTGCAGTAATTACTTCCTAGATTGTTTAGCCAGAAACAGACATTTGACTTTAAATATTGGACAAAGTATTAAAGTTTGTTGCATTAAAAAAAAAATGTTTCAGGTCGATCAGAACATTTAGTGTCGGTTTTGCCTTTTTCATTTTAAGTTTTATTGAAACAGCCATTTCCTAACAAAAAAAATCAAAATGTCCTTTTCTGAAAAAAGTCACTGGACACAGACTGGCTGGATATTCTGGGCCATTGGGTCCAGTCTCCCACTGGTGGTGGCCATCCCCTCATGTCATCCTGTTCATAAACCTATCAGGCTCCTACTTACAATTAGTTAGGTTGTTCACCTCCACTGCTCCTGCTGGGAGGCTGTTCCGGAACCTCACACATCTGATGGTTAGAAACTTCTTCTAGTTCCCAGCCTGAATTTTCAGTGTGGCCAGTTTATCCCCATTTGTTCTTGGGCCACCGTTGTCAGTTAGCTTCGCAGCTCTTCACTCTCCTTGGTGTATATCTCCCTGATGTATGTATAGGGAGCAATCATAGGCTTTGTTTTGCTACACTGAACAAACTCATGAGACATTTTGATATTGTCAGAAGTTTTTTCCCCTGCAGTTTTTCTCCTAAATGAAATATTTGCAAAAACATCACAGTTGTGTGAAGTCTTTCACCTTTGCCAGAAAATGGTTCTGCCTAAGCTTTTCTGGCCAGCTCTACCCCGCTCTGTCAGCACAGCGGGGCATTAGGGTACCCAGTCCAAGCAGTGTCATGGCATGTAGAGAACCAGGCCTGCAGAGTTTGATGGCCAGAAGAGGTCACTATGAGTTCTGGCGGGACCCAACTGAGAGTGCCATTGCAGGACAAATTGCTCAAACAGGGCAGTTACAGCCCAAGGCTGGGGATTTTCCACCTCTAAGGCAAACCAAACCAGCCAGACAAAGAGGACTTTGGTTTCACCCCACTGGCTAACCACAAGTCACACAAGCAATTCCCTTAGACACTCCAGTTTCCCAGTATCACCACTAGTGCTACTCGTTAAGGGGACGAATGGTTATGAAAACTCTCAATGGGTCCATTGTATAGCTGATGGTCCTTAATGGGCCATCAAGCAGGCTAGGCAGAGCTAACATCAACTTGTCTGGGATGTCTCCCAGAAGCATAGCATAAGTTTGAAATACAGACAGTATAGAGCCAATATTCATAACTTCAACTACAACATTGATACACACAGATAGACAGCATAATTATAACCAGCAAACCATAACCTTGTCTTAGACACCTCATTTGACCCCCTTTATACAAGATTTGGTGCCACTACAGGACTTTGGTTGTAACCATGTTCTATATGGTCTCAGTTCAAGTCAATAACGTGACAGATACCTTTGTCTGACCTCTGGCATAGCAGATGCCAAAGAACTTCATCCAGGGATACTTGCATCAACTTGGGCCTTAAAGGTGAGCACTGGCTCCTCAAATGAGACTTGATATTTGATGGGTATCCTGCGTAGAGGGCAGAGCGCCAGAGCAATGGGCTCACTCAAGCTCTATATGTCCTCTAGGGCTAACCCAGGCTAAGCAGCTGGGGATCCCTCGCTTATGCTTAGAAGTCTGGCCCTCTCCCTGAAGGCCAAGCAGCACAGGAATAACAATTTCTTCTTGATGAGTTTTTTATTCCCTGCCCCCAGAGTTCAAGCCTTGATGGGACCAGGGAGTGTGAATATCCTCTCTTCATGGGGTGGGTGGAGCAATCACCAACGTCTTTTGTTCATTGATGTTCCACAATGGTTTGTCTGGTATCTACAGGCCTTCTTTGTTGGGAAGGAGATGACACTTCTCGTGATAAACTAGCATTTCAAACTTGGTAATGCTTCTCTCTGTTGTCACATATTTGGCTGTGTGTGTGTTTGCCTGTATGCTGTCTCAGCTCTGTGCAGACAGCTGGCACCGCAGACCTCGAGCGAACCACCCAATAAATCCACAGACTTGGCTCGTAGCGAAGGCACGTGATCAGGTTTATTGCCGATGAAGCACAGTGCTAATGCCCCGGCTCAACAGTCACAGGTACACTAACACATGTATGTTCGTGACAATGAACTGACTCTGTTAGTGGCGGGACTTTCCACTATCCCCTACGCCAGACAAAGACACTCCCTCTGAGATACATCTTTATACACCGATACAAACAAGTTACGGATAGTCCTCGACATATCAGGATGCCACCCTCTGACATATCAAGGTGCCACCCATTGCCTTGTACCTGTAGGTTTGATTGAAACATCTATATTCATCATGCTGTCAGCCTGACCTTATCCTTAAGATGGGTCAGCATTTTCCTGTTCTCTTTGGGGAATGTGTTTATCAGGGTGCTCTGGTGCCACCCTTCTGGAATGTGTTTGTGTGCGTGTTTTGTGCCTGGCACCTCTTAGGAGTCTGTATTTTTGCAATATCAGGCCTATGCTTGCCAAATTCTGTGAGCAGGGCCTGCCTCTTGCTCACGTCTTAACTTTGCTTTATATTTGCAAGTTTTGACCAATTACTTTAGTTCAGGTCTCAGGCCTCATACCAGGCCTCTGATACAAGGGCTTATGTTTCAGGCTCTCTTCCTACTACACTTTCCTGGCTGTGGGGGTTTCCAGTTTTAGAGCAAACACTTTTATAGTTACAGAGCAAATACTTACATATTGCCTCCCTCATAACATGGGATACAAATATCATAAATGAGATTAATGAAGGCAGCAACTCACAAGCATTTTATAAAGTCCAGACACTAAACACATCTCTATAAATCTAATCCCTATGTTAACAACACTAACCCGCGGGAGAGCCAGACTGGTTCCAGCCATGCATTTGCCAATGATCCGTGAGGCCTAGGAGCCTTGCCATGAGCTCACACCTGATCTTTCAGCATCACAGAGATGCCTCCAGGTTTCCATACATTGTCTCATCAGTGGAATATTCCCACTTGGTCTCATCACCTTCACACATTCCCTTTGGGTTACAGGCCCTGGGGTCTCTCTGTCCTATCTCCCCCAAGGCTCCTTCCTGGACAGTTCCTCTGTCCTATCACTTCTCGTCCCAGCCAGGAACTGCCCTGCTCAGGCCCAGCAACTCCTTTTATCTGAGCCTGCTGGGATCTGATTGGCTGCTCGTATGCAGCTTCTCTAGGTTGGCCGGGAGGACCCACCTTCATTGCTCCTTTCCATGGTAGGACCATGGGGCCTCCAGTTGGGGGCCTTCAAGAGCCTGGGACACCCTGTCACAAAGACTAAAACCTAATTTAACAAACTAGAGCCTTCTGGTCAAGGCAGTTTTCTCACCACAGCTGTTCTTCCAGCATGGCTGGCCAGTCCTTAGCCAGGATACAACACAGAGCCCAAACCGCTGGGTTTCTGTGTCTCCTCGGGTGAAGAATTACAAAATGGTGCTCTCTCTCTCTCTCCTCATATCCCCAAAGTTTATCTTTCAAAGTCAGGAAGACCTCCTGCGGGCTCAGCTTGCAGTGCTGCCCAGGGAGCTGATGCCCAGAGGAATGTTTTCATCCCTCCGTCATGATAGTTAAGTGGCTGTCCCCACACTCGCTAGTTTGATGGCTTCATTTACCTTTTATGTACTTCCATGGTCTCTCTTGGCTCAAATTACATTGGAGGCACATTCAAGAGGCAGCACCATGTTCCTTTGGCTAGGGTGTCTTAAGCCCTACCTGCCAAACACATTTTAAGAACATATTTGCAGCACATATTTGTAGTTTTTCCTATTTCATCTGTGCACACACCACACAATAGCATTAAGGACCAGTGTGTTACCAGTGTACATATGACATCTTTTAGATACCGACTGTGACAACCATGATCCATTGAGCTGCTCAAGCCAGCCAAGTCTCACTGCTAGGTACCAGGGAGCCCCTGGCCTCAGCATTGGGGTGCTCTTAGGGTCACAGCTGTCTATACTCTTTATTTGTACAGCATGCAGCACAATGGGAACCACTCCTTCAGCACCATGATTGAAATAACAAGAAGAAGAAATTAAATGTGTGTGTTCCCTGAAAGGCTCTTGGACAGAAGCACACTTCACAGTGGACTTGGAAACAGTCTGGGCAGGCTTGCCATGTATTTATGGGACTCCTTGTTCTGAGGAGATGCCAAATTATTCTTACACTAGCGTGAGAGTTACTTCTGATGCTAGGCATTATTCTGAACGGGTGTCACATTACGGTCTATACCGGCTCATGCCAGGGGAGAGAAGATGCTATTTTGCTTGGTATCACACAAAGTATCCTCTCTCTAGCACCTTTGTCCCTGCATGTTAACTGGGGCACACAAAACCCTGAAAGCTCTTGGAACCTACTGAACACATGAAACACACAATGAGGCTGCTCGCTCATTGGCAGACCAAATGTTTCAGTTCCAATAATGTTTTGAACCAAAAGTTCAATTACATTTTTTGTTAAAAATAAAACGACTCACTGCAAACCCTGTGCCATAGGAATAACTTCCACAGTTCAAAAATCGGTGACTTTTACCCATTCTTTGACCAGGTGTAGCAGTGACAGAGCCATTACTGTGCATAGGAGGCTGGGGGGTCAGCCCAGCCCTGGACGGATGAAACTGGGCGTAAAGGTGTGTGTTGTCCCTATGCACTGCCCTGTGGGTAGATGTGGCACTCTGACTGAGCCCCCATCATATTTTCCCCAGTTGGGGTATCAACATGTTCCTGATAAAGGATCTGGGGCAGGGGAAGCCAAAATACACAATCAAAATAAGAAAGGCTGCTTTAATGAGGTTTCATGGGGGGAGCAACTACAACAAACCCGCCATAACTAAACTTGGCAGGATTTGATTTTTATTGGTTGTCAGCAAACATTGATTTTACCATGCACGCAAACTGATGAAAAATATTTCCATCACTAATAAAAATTTACAGACAGGCAAAGTAAGAAAAATGCTGCTTGAAAATTTAGAGTTTGCTTTGAAGATATTTCTTTGTATATTTTGAGATATGATGTTGACCCCCATAATTGTGCATAACTGAGAAAATTTAAATAGATAATAATAAAAAGAGGCTTACAAATAGACATCAGCATTATCCATCCACATTGTATAAAAAAATAAAACGTAAGATTTGCCAACCCTAATCATAAGATCCATGCCTCAGTGCACTGGTCCAGAGCTCTGGACTTAAAGGGAACGTCTACACTGCAATTAGACACCTCTGGCTGGCCCATGTCAGCTGGCTCAGGTTCACAGGGCTCGGCGAGGGGCTGTTTAATTGTGGTGCAGACACTCTGGCTCAGGCTGCAGCCCGAGGCCTGGGATCCTCTCACCTTGTGGGGTCCTAGAGCCCAGACTCCAGCCCAAGCCCCAACGTCTACATCACAATTAAACAGCCCCTTAGCTTAAGCCCCACGAATCACCTGGCACGGGCCGGCCGTGGGTGTCTAATTGCAGTGTAGACATACCCCAATGTCCACAAAACAAGATCTTTGAGCCTGGTCAGGCTAACCTCCTGGAGTCAGAGAGAGATCACAACCCCCTGCACTGGGATTGCTTCCTGTCTGGTCTCCTAGGCATTGCTGGCTTTCCCGGGGGGACCACTTCCTGCCACACCTGCCCCTCGAGCTCAGCTTCCTGCTCTTGTTTAAATAGCCCTGGGGCAGGGGGCTGCTTGCTGCTCCCCAGGCTGACCCCGGCCATCGGCTCCAGCCTGTCCCTTAAAGGGGTAGTGCATTTCCTCCCACTCACCGGCACCCTTACCAGCAGGATGCCCTGCAATGGGGCTAGCCTCCGGGCTCCTGCTGGGATGGGAGCTGTAGCTCCGAAACACCTCATCCTGCCCATGTCTGTGATAAGGACTGGGGAGTGTGAGTGGGTGAGTACCCACAGCCTCTCCGGCTGCTGCTGCTGAATCCAGGAGTAAGATTCTAAGGGGAAACATGGGGGGGGATTTCACCGCCCTGACCCTCCCGAGAGGGCACGGCGGACACGTAGGCGGTAGTGCCCGGGGCAGAGGAAAGGCTTCCACTACAGGGGAAGGTGGGCTGTGGAGAAGCCATGCGATTTTCCGAGATCACTGTGGCACGTTCCCAGCCCCAGGGACTGGATTCCAGTTTGAAGGCTGTCTGTCCAGTGACGAGGGCTGGGAGCATCATAAAAAGAACCAAGTGTGCGGGGAATTGAACTGACATTGCAGTGCTGACGTTTATGAGCTCCACCGGTGACCTGACTGAGAGGTAAAGCATTACAAATTAACCACCCAGCTCTGAGAAGAACACTCTAACGGCTCCAATTAGCACCTGAATGAAACATGCAGGCAGTGTCTAGAATAGGCCATTTCTGAGTTATCAGGTTCCAAAAAAGCGCCAAGTCTTTTCCAATGCAAAACTCCACTCACGTTTGTCTCTCAGAACTCCTGCTAACCTCAATTCTTAAAAAAGCAAACCTCTGCAAGCGACGGCTGCAGTGAAATGCTAGTTACCATCTTACCTCAGGGGTCACTACCAGGGCTTGCTAGAAGATGCCAATTAGTTCCTTGGAAGTGGCCAGTTCAACAGAAGATTATAAACATTGCAGCCGGTGTGTCTGCTACTGCCATGCACAGCACATTCCTTGGGCCCCAAATAATAGAATCAGAGAATATCAGGGTTGGAAGGGACCTCAGGAGGTCATCTAGTCCAACCCCCTGCTCAAAGCAGGACCAATCCCCAACTAAATCATCCCAGCCAGGGCTTTGTCAACCCTGACCTTAAAAACCTCTCAGGAAGGAGATTCCACCACCTCCCTAGGTAACCCATTCCAGTGCTTCACCACCCTCCTAGTGAAATAGTGTTTCCTAATATCCAACCTAAACCTCCCCCACTGCAACTTGAGACCATTGCTCCTTGTTCTGTCATCTGCTACCACTGAGAACAGCCAAGCTCCAATCTCTTTGGAACCCCTCTTCAGGTAGTTGAAAGCAGCTAGAAAATCCACCCTCACTTTTCTCTTCTGCAGACTAAATAACCCCAGTTCCCTCAGCCTCTCCTCATAAGTCATGTGCTCCAGCCCCCTAATCACTTTTGTTGCCCTCCACTGGAGTCTTTCCAATTTTTCCACATCCTTCTTGTAGTGTGGGGCCCAAAACTGGACACAGTACTCCAGATGAGGCCTCACCAGTGTCGAATAGAGGGAAATGATCATGTCCCTCGATCTGCTGGCAATGCCCCTACTTATACAGCCCAAAATGCCGTTAGCCTTCTTGGCAACAAGGGCACACTGTTGACTCATATCCAGCTTCTCGTCCACTGTAACCCCTGTGGTCCTTTTCTGCAGAACTGCTGCCTAGCCATTCGGTCCCTAGTCTGTAACAGTGCATGGGATTCTTCCATCCTAAGTGCAGGACTCTGCACTTGTCCTTGTTGAACCTCATCAGATTTCTTTTGGCCCAATCCTCTAATTTGTCTAGGTCTCTCTGTATCCTATCCCTACCCTCCAGCGTATCTACCACTCCTCCCAGTTTAGTGTCATCTGCAAACTTGCTGAGGGTGCAGTCCACGCCATCCTCCAGATCATTAAAGTCACCTAACGAAGCAAGGTAGCAAGTGATTAAAAGGAAAGAGAAACTCAGGCCCAGCTCCCTGGCTCTGGTTAGGAGGCAAGCGGCATTTCTGTGCGTGAGGGTAACACACATTTCATTCCCAGTGCAAGTAATGGGGATCGTCAGCTTTTCATTCCTGTCAGGCTCTGTGACAGGATACTGGGCCTCCTGCTCTCAAATGCCAGGGCCCTTGCCTCTCCTGCAAGCAGAGCTCCAGTCTGGTGCCTTTCAAGCATCTGCCTCCTGCAGAGAGGCCAGCCCTCTATTCCCCTAATTCAGTACTGAAAGCATTTCTCTAGCGAGGCTCACGCTTCGGGAGCTTCACAGTCCCCATATCCCACCTATGAGATGGTGCTGGTGTCTGCAGGCCCCTGTAGCAGGAGGTCAAAGGGCCCAGGCTGCAGGCAGCAGTGGTGTCACAACACAAATGGGAGCTTCCCCTGGTAAGGGAGGCAGTTACCCCTCCCCTCCCGCCAGCTCTCCATCTTGGTCGCTCCTTTAGGGTCAGGAGAGCTGTCCCTCTAGTTCCATAGGACTTGCCAAACTGACCAGGCCCGTGGCCCATGCAGTGCAGCATTCTGTCTCTGCCCCCAGTCAGCACCAGCTGCTGCAGGGGAAGGGGTACGACCCATGCAGTAGCAGATGTGGGATGATCTGCCCTGCTCAGAGGTCTCACCCTGACTCCCAAGAGTCAGTGATTAGTGTAGGCCCTGCGGTGGGAGGTTTAACAGCCCTTCCAAAGTGTTATTAGCATTATGATAACTCTGAGGATCCTTATTATCCTTCTGCATTTCCAGTCCCTTTAGAGTCTTGCTGAGCTCTTAGCCTCAGTGACATCCTGTCTAATCATGTGTTGTGTGAAAAGATATTTCCTTGGATGGGTTTGCATTTGGCATCGTTTAATTCATTGACAGTCCCTTGTTCTTGTGACAGGAGGCAGGGAGAACAGAAGTGCCTGAGCTACCCTTTCTGGCCCAGTCCTTACTTTATAGGCTTCTAGCATGTCCCTCTTATTCATCTCCTTTCCGAGGGACCAATCCCAGCCTTTTCAATCTCTCTTCAGAGGAGAGGTTTTCCAGGCTCTTCGCTGAGCACTCTCCAGTTCGCACTGTCCTGTTGAGTTGGGCTCACCAGTACTGTGCACAGCACCAAGGGGAGGCTGCATCACTGATGTGTAAAAAGGCATTCCATTCTCCGTATCATTCACCAGTCCGTTCCCATGCAGCCAGACATCTGGGTTTTTACTTTGACCATAGCTGCACATTGTGCAGTGATCGCCATTGAGCTGTCTGTAGTGACACCCATGCAGGGTGAAAGAACGGCGGAGACTTACTGGTACAGGGGCCAACTCCGGCCCAAGGGGCAGGGCTGGGGGGTCAGCGTCCCCCGGCCAGCCCATCCGCGTGCTGCCTGGCCCGTGCCAGCCGGGCTCCAGCGGTGATTTAAAGGGACCGGGGCACAATGACGTTTAAAGTCACCTGGGTATGGGCCGGTACCGGCAGCCACTTTTTTCCAGTACGCCGTACCTGCCCGTACTAGCTTACTTTCACCCCTGCGCCCATGTCCCTCTCTTGACGTGAGTTAGAACTGGGATGGTGTACAAGTCGTTTATTTTTTCCTCCAGGGTGCATTACTTGGCATTGATTGACAATTCATTGGGTTTGCCCATTCTCCCAGCATGGTTAGGTCTCCCTGAAGTTCCTCAGAGCTCTCTCTGGTCCTAACTAACCTAAATAACTTTAGCAGATGACACAGTTTTGCTACCTTGCTGCTCACCTACCTTTCCAGATCAATAATAAATACATTAAAAATCACCAGGGGACAGATGTTGTTCTCATTAAGAAAATGGAAATCCCAGAGGCCCTCAGTACTATCTCTGAGATCTATGTGATTATGCTAAGGCTGGTATAGTGCATAACTATTCCTGTCCCTCATTATTCCTTTTAACAGAGGATGTGGAAAAAGCTGAAGTACTCAATGCTTTTTTTTGCCCCGGTCTTCACAGACAGGGTCATCTCCCAGACTGCTGCACTGGGCAGCACAGCATGGGGGGGAGGGGACCAGCCCTCAGTGGTGAAAGAACAGGTTAAGGACTATTTAGAAAAGCTGGACATGCATAAGTCCATGAGGCCAGATGCAATGTATCTGAGGGTGCTGAGGGAGTTGGCTGATGTGATTGCAGAGCCATTGGCCATTATCTTTGAAAACTCATGGCGATCAGGGGAGGTCCTGGACGACTGGAAAAAGGCAAATATATTGCCCATCTTTTAAAAAGGGAAGAAGGAGAATCTGAGGACTACAGACCAGTCAGCCTCACCCCAGTCCCCAGAAAAATCATGGAGCACATCCTCAAGGAATCCATTCTGAAGCACTTGGAGGAGCGGAAGGTGATCAGGAACAGTCAACATGGATTCACCAAGGGCAACTCATGCCTGACCAACCCTATTGCCTTCTATGATGAGATAACTGGCTCTGTAGATATGGGGAAAGCGATGGAGATGATATACCTTGACTTTAGCAAAGCTTTTGATATGGTCTCCCACAGTATTCTTGCCAGCAAGTTAAAGAAGTCTGGATTGGATGAATGGAGTATAAGGTGGATAGAAAGCTGGCTAGATCATCGGTCTCAACGGGTAGTGATCAACGGCTTGAGGGTACGGATAGGGTTCAGAGTGACCTAGACAAATTGGAGGATTGGGCCAAAAGAAATCTGATGAGGTTCAACAAGGACAAGTGCAGAGTCCTGCATTTAGGATGGAAGTCTTCAACTATATGAAGGGGGGTTCCAAAGAGGATGGAGCTCGGCTGTTCTCAGTGGTGGCAGATGACCGAACAAGAAGCAATGTTCTCAAGTTGGAGTGTGGGACATCTAGGTTGGATATTAGGAAAAACTATTTTACTCGGAGGGTGGTGAAGCACTGGAATGGGTTACCTATGGAGTTGGCGGTATCTCCATCCTTAGAGGTTTTTAAGGTCAGGCTTGACAAAGCCCTGGCTGGGATGATTTATTTGGGGTTGGTCCTGCTTTGAGAAGGGGGTTGGACTAGATGACCTCCTGAGGTCTCTTCCAACCCAGTATTCTATAATTCTGTGATTCTAACACCCTGAGACACAGATGAGAATACAGCAGTGCTGTAAGTTCTGCATTTCCTACCTTTAAAAAAATATCCCCAGCAGCTGGAATGTGGAATTGACAGTATAGTCACGTTTTTTTTTTTATAATACGTGTATGATTTGCCACTGAGTTGGACCTCAGGCACGAGGATCTTGAGTAGCAGCAGCAAAAGTACAGTCTGTGACTGTTCATACAGACAACCACCATGACCCTGCTAGAGTATACACGGAGGCACGTCTGGCACGTTAGAGCTCAGATACATCAATAGAAATTGACCCTGACCATTGCAGCCTTTATGTCATAGTAAATATTAACAAGGAACCACTGTCATTAACTTCGTAGTTACAGTATTTTTCAGAGTTTTTAAGTCACATAGAACCATTGCAATTATCTAACATGCCACATGATTCCCGTATTAAGCCAAATAGCTTATGGTTAAACTACACTGTATTTTCCAAAGAGACAGCCGGTCTCGATTTAGACATTTCAAATGATGGAGAAGCCACCACATCTTCTGTAAGCTGGGCCAAGGTTAATTTCTTCCACCTTATTTCCAGCCTGAATTTGTCTGTTTTGTTCTGCCTTTGCTGCCAGATTAAAGAACCTCTGCTATGGGAAATCTCTTCCCTGCGGTGGCACTGGCAGACCGTGGTCAAGTCCCTCTTACCCTTCTCTTTGTTACGTTACATCGACATTTCGAAGTCTTTGACTGTAAGGCAGATTTTCCAGCCCTTGAATCATTCTTGTGGCTCTCCTCCACAATCTCTCAGCATCCTTTCTGCAGCGTTGACATCAGACCTGGATGCACTATTCCAGTAATGGCCTCGCTACTACCATGTATAGAGGTGGTAACACTTCTCTCGCCATATGCTTCTGCCACAGGGGAGTTGGGCCCTGTGGATAAACTGAACCCACCGCCCCCGGACCGGAGCAGGTGAGCTCAGTCCAGCCAATTAAAGAGGGATGGGCTATGCCTGGGCCTATACAGGGCTGCTAGTGGGCAGCTGGAGGGGATGGACAGAGACAGGCTGAGCCCTGGGGAAGGAAAGCCACACTGGGGTGGAGCTAGCTCCTGTGCGGAGTCCCTGGAGCAAGGGGTTGCTGCCCCAGGAGGGGAGCGGAGCGGGCTGAGGCTGGGAAGCTGCCAGGTGTTGGGGGGGGGGCAGAGACCCCTGGCAGGGGCGGCCCTGAAGCCGGGGGTCCCACCTGAGTTAAGACTATTTTCTGGTTTCAGAGTAGCAGCCGTGTTAGTCTGTATCTGCAAAAAGAACAGGAGTACTTGTGGCACCTTAGAGACTAACAAATTTATTAGAGCATAAGCTTTCGTGGGCTACAGCCCACTTCTTCGGATGCATATAGAGTGAAACATATATTGAGGAGATATATATACACACATACAGAGAGCATGAACAGGTGGGAGTTGTCTTACCACTCTGAGAGGCCAATTAAGTAAGTGAAAAAAAACTTTTGAAGTGATAATCAAGCTAGCCCAGTACAGACAGTTTGATAAGAAGCAAGTGTGAGAATACTTACAAGGGGAGATAGATTCAATGTTTGTAATGGCTCAGCCATTCCCAGTCCTTATTCAATCCTGAGTTGATCATATCTAGTTTGCATATCAATTCCAGCTCAGCAGTCTCTCGTTGGAGTCTGTTTTTGAAGTTTTTCTGTTGTAAGATAGCCACTCGCAGGTCTGTCATTGAATGACCAGACAGGTTAAAGTGTTCTCCCACTGGTTTTTGAGTATTATGATTCCTGATGTCAGATTTGTGTCCATTAATTCTTTTGCGTAGAGACTGTCCGGTTTGGCCAATGTACATGGCAGAGGGGCATTGCTCTCTGTATGTGTGTATATATATCTCCTCAATATATGTTCCATTCTATGCATCCGAAGAAGTGGGCTGTAGCCCACGAAAGCTTATGCTCAAATAAATTTGTTAGTCTCTAAGGTGCCACAAGTACTCCTGTTCTTTTTAAGACTATTTTCTGTTTGTTAATCTCGGGTAAGAAAATGAACCTCCTTGACTAAGCCTGAGAGTGGCAGCGCCTGCTTCGGAGCTGGGAGACGTGGTGGCCCTGGTGACACCTTTATACATCTGAGGAGCCCATTAACTGTTCTGACCCCTTTCAACTGCTAACAGAACACAATATTTTGCATTTCTATCATGCCTTTCATTTCAGGATCTCTCAGTGTTTTACTAATAGCACCTACAATACTACAAGCTCTTGTTGAGATGCTGTAGTTTGTGTATAGCAGGTACTGGTCTCTTCACCTGCAACTGAAAAGCAGCCCCCTCTAGCGTGGACTATGGCCTCTGTTTAAGGGCCTGATCCATTAAAGTCTGGACTCCCATTTCCTACACTGAGAATGGCATAGGACCTAACAGTGCATTGCAAGATTCTGTGTAATCTGTGACAGGAAGTGAAGAATACGGTATTTGATTAAAACTGTAGGAGGTATTTATGCAGGCTGAATGTAAGTTCCTGACCCAGCGATTCCCTGGGAAACCCAAGTTAACAGCATGGAGAGGCATTGTTAAACAGCGATTTGCAACCTGGACAAGTTGTACAGAGATTTTGATAGTGGTACCAGATGTTTCGTGAAAAAAAAAAAAGTCAAAGCAAGTGAAGCCAATGACAGACAGTTGTCGCAAAGGCCAGTCACCAGGCAGGACATCGGGCCATGTTACACCTTATCAAAGACAATTACAGCTAGAACTCCGGCTGCCAACATTCACTGAGTCCCCTATAAAACATGGGACATTTCACCGAGCAGGAATGTCAGGCTGTAAATCCTCACCGGTTGAGTAGAAAGCAGGACAAATCAATTTGGCTGCTCCAAGTCCCTGTTCCGGTGACAGCAGCATGATAACTTTAATTAGATAATGCTAAAGGCTTAATTTAGTTGTTTCCAGTAATTAGGCCCTAGCTGCTCCCTACATACAGTGTTAGTGAAGGAAAGAGAAAATATTAAGTAACTATTACATTAATGGTCTGATCAGTTTCTCTTTTCTAATCGCTCACGGCATCCCTGATGCCATGTGCACTAACTACCAGAACAATAGCTCTGGCAGGTCCCCATTTCTACGAGGCAATAACCTTTCCCCCGAGGGCCTGCTCCCACACACCTCATGCTCACAGGTGAAAGGAACTTTTGCTCACTCATATCAAAGACAGCTGAACTCAGCTAGTGAACCTCCACTGCGGGCTAGGCCTCAGCAGAGTTTGCATGATAGACAGAATTGCTGTAACTGCGTTAGAAGCCTCCAAGAGCGGATGTTTGCACATGTCCCTCAGTAGCATCACTAACAGCGTGGACTGTAATACTAACCACAGTGTTCAGCTAGCATCAGACCTACTGATAATTCCTAGACCTAGGCAGCTGGGGGCTGAGTGGGGTCATTAGCCCCTCCCCCCCCAACATAAGGATTGCATTAACAAAGAAAACACTGAGTGGGAACAGAAGCTCATTTCTCTCACTGTATTAGAAGTGAGCAAGTTAGTCACAATACAAAACTACCCCAAATGATATTCAATAGCTGCTATTTTTAACTCTACCCCCTCCGATAAAAACCTTAGCGGTGCTCCTGAAATAACTACAGAGTGCTCACCCAAGCCAGTTCCCATTGGCTTCAATGGCACAAGCAGGAGCAGGCCCAGTGATTGCAAAATAAAAAGGTCTCTGTGTAGCAGGATCTCAGCAGGCCAGAAGGAATCATTGTGACCATCTCGTGTGGCCTCCTGTATCACACAAGCCATAGGGCTTCCCCCCAATAATTCCTTTCTCAGCTACAGCAGATCTTTTAGAAAAACAGCCCACCTGGCTTTAAGAGTTGCCAGTGATGGAGAATCCATCAGAGCGATTGGTAAATTATTCTGTGTGGTAGTTAACCTCACTGCTATCAACATCTGTCGTGGATTGTTGACACTGTATTCCACTAATAGTTGCACCAGTTTGAAATACATAGGTACTATGTGCTAACACGGGTGCTACTCTGAAACCTGTCATAGGTACTACAGCTTCTCTACCTCTACTCGAGATTCCCCTCTTCATACCTCTAAAGATCACATAGAGCCACAGTGTTGCACTAGGCCGTCATGTTCAGCTGATTATCCACCATGACCCCCACATTTTTTTCACAGGCGCAGCTCCCCATGATGGAGCATTGTGTAACTATTGCCACCGGTCTTTGTTCCTGGATGTATGCATTTCCATTTGGCCTTATTGAAACTCATACTGCGTGCCATCTGAAAACTTTATCAGTGATGATTTTTATATTTTCTTCCAGGTCATTGATAAAGATGTTAAAGGGCATAGGGCCAAAATTGATCCCTGAAGGACCACATTAGTTACACACCTTTGAAAATGATTCCCTGTAGCAGTGTGGACTCACCCCTGTGGCGCCTCCTGCTGGTGACTTCCGGGAATTAGCTCGTTTCCAGCCTTGGAGCACCCTCTGCAGGCAGGTGATCCACTACCGCTTGGCCCCCATGTCCCTCCCGGACCCGGTGCCCTGTTATCTGAGGCGCTGCCCCCTGGCAGTAACCCCTCAGTCTTAGGGTCTCCCCTCCCCGGGGAACCCCCACCCACTATTCCCACCTCGCCTCAGTATAAGGCTACTGCCAGTCATCATCTAGCCCCACGCCCTGGGACAGACTGTAGTATCAGCCACTCATCACTGGCAAGGAGGGTTTGGACCTGCTGCCTTGGCCTACCCCTGGGCTGCCCTCTGCAACCCCCAGTACCCCTTGGCCTTCTGCTAGGCCGCAGCCTGGGGCTTTCCAGGCTGGAGCTCCCCAGCTCCTCAGCCTGTCCCCAGCCCTGCTCCACTCAGGTACTCTGTCTCTAGCTCCCTGTAGCCAGGCCCATCTCTCTCTGAACACAGAGAGAGACTGTCTGCTTGAGCTCCTGGCTACCAGCCTTTATAGGGCCAGCTGGGCCCTGACTGGGGCGTGGCCCAGCTGCGGCTGCTTCCCCAATCAGCTCAGGTCTTTCTTTCACAGCCTGCCAGCCCTCTCCCAGGGCTGGTTCCAACCCTATCAGGGCTGGAGCGGGTCACCACCCCGCTACATTCCCCCTTTACAATAACATTTTGAGACCTGTCAGTTAGCCAGTTTTTAATCCAAAACAGGCCAGATAACATGATCAGTATGGGGACTAAGATATTACTCTAAGTAATGGATATTGTATCCACATTGTTGTAATGACAAAGGCATATAGATAAATGGAAGCGGGGCTGTGTACCTCCAGGATCACTAATTCTATGTGGATACATTGTATAATATTAAGTTATACAATATTGTGATTTATATTAAAAACAAAGCTAATAACACAACAGCAGAAGACCTAGATCTTCCCTCATGAAGTAAATTTGACTTTAGAGTTATCATAAATATTCCAAAATTTATATCAGCTGGAGAAGCATCACCTATGGTGGAAAATGTTAATAAGTGAACTCAAAGATGGTCTAATAATTTATTCATGCCCAACGTTATAGTGATGGCTGTTAAGATTAGATAGGCTTGGTTCTTAAGAATATATATGGGAACAAACGTGCCTGTAGGGAAAGTCTGGGCTCTGAGAGCTAGAGGGGGAGCAGGCAACAAGGGGGAATGTGTAGGGAGAGAGGAGGGAGGGAAATGGCAGGTAAGAGAAAAGAAGAAGAATTAATATTAATAAAAATGTTAGGGCTCAGAATTAATTTTTTTCCCAGTTAGTCATGTTCTCTATGTATATATATATCTTCCTACTGTATTTTCCACTGCATGCATCCAATGAGTGGGTTTTAGCCCATGAAAGCTTGTGCCCAAATAAATTTGTTAGTCTCTAAGGTGCCACAAGTACTCCTCATTCTTTTTACTGATACAGACTAACACGGCTGCCCCATTGAAACCTGTGTGTATGATACAGTTTCTCTCTAAAATATCTTATCTAAAGAAAAGGAACAAGGAGACTTGGCATCTGGCCGGGTGGTCTCACTTTCCTTTCCCAAAGGGTGATACAGTGGGTCAGAGCAGCCTTGGTACTCATGGGTGAGTTTATGACGGTCATGTCTGTTAACAGAGAGGGGATGAACGATCCAGTGGAAAGGAAAAGGGTATTCTGCTCCCTGAAAAAGACTATTCCCGCATTAGTCTATTTGCAGGATACACACTTGAAGGAAAATGATAAATACCTGAATCCTTCTTCGACACAGGTACCTATGTCTGTCCAGGGCAATCTAATAGAAGAGGGGTGGCAATACTTTTTGCCAAACATTTCCCTTTTCTTATTTCAGCCCAACTTGTAGATATAACTATATTTTAATTAAGGGGTCATTGAAAGATAAATGTCTCACCTTAGACAAGGTCTATGCTCCCAATCAAGGGAAAGCTGCTCTTTTTGATCAGGTTTTTAGGGATTTAGGAAGTTTCAGGGAAGGAGATAATATTCATGGGGGGATTTTAACAAAGTGTTTAATCCCAGATTGGATCAGTTGAATGTACACACAGGGCGTTTGCGAGGAGCCAGTGCGAATTTGTTGCATCATTTAGAAACTGAGGAGCTAATGGTGTCTGTCAGAAAATGAATCCAGATATCAGGCACTATACATATTAATCTGCTACTCATGGATCTTATTCATGTCAGGATTAATATGATTTCTGTCTAGGACCTTGGCTAATTTAGTCACAAAAACTAATCTTGGAGTTCTAACTTGGTCTGATCATGCTCCTGCATGTACTAAATGAAAAGATTGGGACTCAGTAGGAAAACAAAGGCCATTGCAGTTGAATAGAGCTTTGTTATAGGATTCCCTTAGAATTCAAGAGCTGGGAGAAAAATTTCAGAACTATATAGAAGAAAAGGTGTTGGGCCCTATTTTAACTGAATTGTTCACTGGTATATTGCAGGGCAATGAGATTCCACATTCATGGAAAGAGGCAAAAATGGTGATAATTCCTAAAGAAGAAAAATAATTTACCAATTGTGCATCATACACACCTAATTCTTTCATTAATGTGGATGCTAAAATTTATGCCAAGGTGAGAAAGCAGACTGTGTGTCACCTTGCCCAAATGTTTTCACCTGACTGATCTGGGTTTGTGGCTGGCAGTCATCTGGTATTATCAGAAGAACTCTGAATTTGCTCTGTAATGTTAATTCTAGCACTTCCTGTGTGCTGCTTTCTATGGCTGCTGAGAAAGTGTTCAACTGCCTACAGTGGGAGTATCTCAGACTGATTTTAGTAAGGTTTGGCTTCAGAAATGAGTTCTCTATGGGCATATTGGCCCACTACATTGATTAGTGAGCATCTATTTTGGTTACTGGTCATCAATCTTCTCCTTGTCATTTGTCCAGGGTACCAGACAGGGCTGGCCCATATCCTCCTCTTGTTTGCTCTGGAAAAAGAGCCATTTGCAATACATGCGCGAAAACAGCCCGTTGGGAAAGGGCATCGAAATGTCTTCAGGGTTAGGCCATACAATAGCTTTGGATGTTGACATTGTATTATATTTGCGGGGCCCAGATGCTTCATTAAAAAATAGAGCAATTGACTTTGGAACTTGGGCAGGAATCAGACTTCTAATTAAACTATGATAAATCTGAAATTTTAGGAATTAGTATTCCCTAAAGGGTCAAAAAAATGTTGCCAGCCACATAAATGTAAGTGGGCGAAGGACTCTAAAATATTTAGGAATAAATGTTTTGGAGAGGCATAAAATCTTTCTAAGGCAAATTACTCTCCACTGTGGAATAAAATAATAGAAGACTTGGCAGACCTATTTTTGGCTAGGTAGGGTAGCCTCGGTAAAGGTGAATGTCTTCCCAACGTTATTTTTGTTTCTGTGCATCCCTATTGGTATCCCTGATGTGACATTAAAAACATGGGAGGACGCACTATTAAAATTCATATGGAAACATACAGAATTTTAGAACTTCCCATTGTCTTGTAATTCTGAAAAGTGGGGTGGATTTATTATATCTTATTAATATGCATTGCAATTAAAAGATGTGATCAGTTGGGTTAACCATAGACCATCCAAACACTGGGTAAAACTTGAACAGGACTGGAGCCCAAATATAGTTATTTGTAGTAACCGTTGGGTTAAAAAGAAATGTAGGTCACCACCAATAAAATTACTCATTCACCCAGACCACCTTAGCAGATTTGAACAATTTTCTTTAAATTCCTGCTGCCAAGCCTTCTCCTTGAACTACTTTCATTAATAATCAGGAATGTATCCCTAGGAAGCAAAGTGACTATTCATTGTAGGTAAAAGCTGAGATTACTCAATTTAGACAGCTATTTCTGTGTCCTGATCTGAAATCATAACAAGAGATGTGTCATAATGGGTGAACAATATAAAGATCCCATATTTTCTGTATTTATAAGTCAAATATTTTATTGTGCAGTCTGGATACAAGACAGCTCTAGCTAGACCTTTCACCACGTCTGAGGCGCTGACCCAGGAGCAAGCTGGCACAATAGGTTTATTTTCTAAGATATATACAATTTTGATTTAAAAACGATGTTGATAAGGAAAAGAACCCAGATGAAAAGGTCAAAATGGGATTTGGATAAAGAAATTGATCCAGATGAGTGTGTCTCTAGGTGGAAAGGGGATACATGTCTTTGGCTTGTGTAGCTCACAAAGAAATATTTTATAAAATTACTGTATAGATGGCATTTGACTCCAGTGAAGATCCATCACATTTTTGCTACTAAGAAGTGCTCTGTTGGAGGGTTTGTAGGAGGGCTCCTCAGCAAGCAAGCCAGAATCTTTAGCCAAGTTCTTTGAATATGAACCTGATCCTGAATAAGGAACATGTAATGTCTGATTATAGTATATTAACATTTTATTGTAACTTTGCCTTAATAAAAAGTTTCAGCCACAAAGAAAAAAAATGGATGAAAGTATCCAGACCTGCTGACTTAAAAGATGTCTAGTTTTAGTGGCTACAGTTTAACATCCTCCTGACTTACTATTGGTATAGAAAATGTTTCATCACAATGATCCCTACATTTTGTTTCCCAAGTAGAAAATATAAACATTTTATTAAATACTTCTTCCTTTTTCTGTATTATTACCGATGATTGCACCATTTCTATCTAGTAATGGCTCAATACAATTGTTAGTCTTTTTTTGTCCCTAATATACTTAAACTGTCATTATGGTCATCAAAGTTAAGGACACAGTTCTTCTTTTGGCCTTTTGCTTCCCTTATCAATTGTCTACAATTTCTAGTTTCTGATTTATATTCATTACTATCAACTTTACTTTTTTCATATGCTATGTATTTTATACGTATAGCTACCTTTACTTCCCCTCTAAATCAAGGTTTTGAAACCAATGCAGCCTGTCTTTCTTGATTGTGGCTTTTTGGCATTGTGGTAAAGTGACTTACCAGGCAGTTTGCCTCCTTGTAGCTAGATACAGTGTTGCAGGGATTTTCTCTCTAGTCCTGATGAGGTCCACTGGTGATCCCCTTTTCCCTGGTGACTCAGCTATCTGTCCAGGTGTCACCCTTGTCAAGGTAGACCAGAATTTTCACCCAGTAGATACAGAACCTCACACTAGGTCAAAGATCTTGGTCCAGGCCCATTAGTCCTTCTGATCCTTTGTGTCTGGTGTCTTCCTATTAGTCTTCCCAGTGAAGCTGTAAGGAACCCAATCCCTTTCTTTAACCTGGGTTCCAGCTCAGGGACCACTGTAACAAGTGGTAAAGGTCTGTCTGGTCAGACCTCTTGCTTCATCCCTTGGCTACTTCCTAAGTCAGCCCAACTTCTCTGCAGGAGGCATGTATTCCCAGCCTGGTAGGGTGACCAGATAGCAAGTGTGAAAAATTGGGACAGGGGGTGGTGGGTAATAGGAGCCCATATAAACAAAAGCCCCAAATATCCGGACTGTCCCTATAAAATCGGGACATCTGGTCACCCTAAGTATGGGGTGGGGGGAGAGGGAAAAGGAATCTGCCCCAGTGTCAAGCCCTTAGTGCTAGTTCTCACAATAACAAAGGAAAGGGAAACTAAATTAACAGAAAAAGAGCAGCACCAGCTTCTGTCCTACCAGGTGCTTCCAGACATCTATCCCACCACTCAGTGCTTGTCATAGGTAGCTGGCTCTCCACTGAGTTCCTTCCTAGGAGTGGAGGATGAGAAGTCAGCATAGATTCACCAAGGGCAAGTCATGCCTGACTAACCTAATTGCCTTCTATGATAACTGGCTCTGTGAATGAGGGGAAAGCAGTGGCCATGTTATTCCTTGACTTTAGCAAAGCTTTTGATATGGTCTCCCACAGTATTCTTGCCGGCAAGTTAAAGAAGTATGGGCTGGATGAATGGACTATAAGGTGGATAGAAAACTGGCTAGATCATCGGGCTCAATGGGTAGTGATCAATGGCTCCATGTCTAGTTGGCAGCCGGTATCAAGTGGAGTGCCCCAAGGGTTGGTCCCGGGACCGGTTTTGTATAATATCTTCATTAATGATCTGGAGGATGGTGTGGACTGCACTCTCAGCAAATTTGCAGATGACACTAAACTGGGAGGAGTGGTAGATACGCTGGAGGGTAGGGATAAGATACAGAGGGACCTAGATAAATTAGGGGATTGGGCCAAAAGAAATCTGATGAGGTTCTACAAGGACAAGTGCAGAGTCCTGCACTTAGGACGGAAGAACCCCATTCACTGTTACAGACTAGGGATCAAATGGCTAGGCAGCAGTTCTGCAGAAAAGGATCTAGGGGTCACAGTGGACGAGAAGCTGGATATGAGTCAACAGTATGCCCTTGTTGCTAAGAAGGCTAACGGCATTTTAAGCTGTATAAGTAGGGGCATTGCCAGCAGATCAAGGTCGTGATCATTCCCCTCCATTCGACATTGGTGAGGCCTCATCTGGAGTACTGTGTCCAGTTTTGGGCCCCACACTACAAGAAGGATGTGGAAAAATTGGAAGGAGTCCAGTGGAGGGCAACAAAAATGATTAGGGGTCTGGAGCACATGACTTATGAGGAGAGGCTGAGGGAACTGGGATTGTTTAGTCTGCAGAAGAGAAGAACGAGGGGGGATTTGATAGCTGCTTTCAACTACCTGAAAGGGGGTTCCAAAGAGGATGGATCTAGACTGTTCTCAGTGGTAGCAGATGACAGAACAAGAAGTAATGGTCTCAAGTTGCAGTGAGGGAGGTCTAGGTTGGATATTAGGAAACACTATTTCACTAGGAGGGTGGTGAAGCACTGGAATGGGTTATCTAGGGAGGTGGTGGAATCTCCTTCCTTAGAGGTTTTTAAGGCCCAGCTTGACAAAGCCCTGGCTGGGATGTTTTAGTTGGGATTAGGTCCTGCTTTGAGCAGGGGGTTGGACTAGATACCTCCTGAGGTCCCTTCCGACCCTGAGATTCTATGATTCTATGTCAGTGCACGTCCCCACGCTGGGGCTTTCTGAACTGAGCTTCTCCGTTTTTAAGGTTCCCCCTCCAAGACTGGTATGCCTCACAGGTGGTGCGGGGCAGGGCTGCCTGAGCCCAAAGCTTCTCTTTAATCCCTCCTTCCCTGGTGTGGGATGTGTACACGCCCTCTAGTAAAGTGTTCTTAAACAATTCCCAATTCTCATTCACATTTCTATGTAAAATTCTTCCTTCAGCTCATGGCTTCATTGTTGTTTTCAGCTTTGTGAAACTGGCCCTTTTAAAGCAGCAGGTGTATGCACTACTGGTTTGGTTTTATTCTGTTTGAACATAACCCTTGTGATCAAGTTATGATCCCTTGTACCTAAGCTAATACTTATTTTTGGGTCTGTGATCAATACCTCCTTGTCTGTCAAGACAAGGTCTAATATAGAATTCCTTCATGTTGGCTGCAACAGCTTTTGAGTTAGGAAACTGTCATCTATAATATTTAGATATTCTGAGGTTGTTTTAGTACTGGCAGCATGAAACTTGCACATCTTTCTCTGGCTAAATTGGCTGTTCAGCAACCTCCCCCTGCTTATACAAACTGTTCCTTAATCTTTTTTTCTTCTTTGTGAACTCAGAGAGACGAGCTATTCAGATGGTTTTCCCCAATGTTAACTCTGCCTCCATCTGTAATTTTAGTGCTGGTCAGAAATGTATGGTCCCTCATTTGCTTTTCCTTCTATCTCCTAATGTTTAATGATTGCCCAGACAATACACTACTCTGGCATTACCTGAAATAAGGTCCTCTACAAAAGAATATTTTGTCTTGGAAGGAACTGCTCATTACATTTCACTTACAAAACATCGTAACTATTATTGGGGCCTTCTTCATATACAAAAATAAATCTATCCCCTTTCTATACAATATAGAGGAGGAAGTTAATTGACATTGCACTCATTGCCTGTTCATTTCAACAAAACGTGGAATCAGAAGAAATACTTTCTCTTTTGAGGCCGCAGTGAAAGTTGGCCAAAGTGAGCATTTTCTGCTGGACTGTAATTTAATATCCTGCACATCTGACATTTGCATTAGTGGCATATGTCAAACGTTCCTAAGTTGGGGCCATTGGTGACACCAGCTCACTTTGCTGAGATGGGACATGATGGTAACTTTCTTGTTCTGTCTAATTTGTTAACACCACACAAAACTCTCAGCTCCTCTGGCCAAACCAAGAAGTGATCCCCACAGTGTGTATATATGGGCCTCGTTTTGTTTTTGGGGAGAGCAACAGTAACTGTAGCCAAAGCCTTCAAATTTGAGTGCTAAAATTTAGGCACCAAAATCCCAATTTTAGGCATTCAAATAAAAGGTCTGATTAATCTGAGGTGCTGAACACGTTAAATCCCTGAGCCAGACGAGTACCCAGAAGTCACCTCCTACAAGACAGGGCCAACAAAGAAAATAACAGAACACCACTAGCTGTCACCTTCAGCCCCCAACTAAAACCTCTCCAGCGCATCATTAGAGATCTACAACCTATCCTGAAAGGTGATCCTTTACTCTCACAGATCTTGGGAGACAGACCTGTCCTTGCTTACAGACAACCCCCCAACCTAAAGCAAATACTCACCAGCAACCACACATCACTGAACAAAAACACTGACCCAGGAACCTATCCTTGTAACAAAGCCCGATGCCAACTCTGTCCACATATCTATTCAAGTGACACCATCATAGGGCCTAATCACATCAGCCATACCATCAGGGGCTCGTTCACCTGCACATCTACCAATGTGATATATGCCATCATGTGCCAGCAATGCCCCTCTGCCATGTACATTGGCCAAACCGGACAGTCTCTACGCAAAAGAATTAATGGACACAAATCTGACATCAGGAATCATAATACTCAAAAACCAGTGGGAGAACACTTTAACCTGTCTGGCCATTCTATGACAGACCTGCGGGTGGCTATCTTAAAACAGAAAAACTTCAAAAACAGACTCCAACGAGAGACTGCTGAGCTGGAATTGATATGCAAACTAGACACAATCAACTCAGGGTTAAATAGGGATTGGGAATGGCTGAGCCATTACAAACATTGAATCTATCTCCCCTTGTAAGTATTCTCACACTTGCTTCTTATCAAACTGTCTGTACTTGGCTATCTTGATTATCACTTCAAAAGTTTTTTTTCTCTTACTTAATTGGCCTCTCAGAGTTGGTAAGACAACTCCCACCTGTTCATGCTCTCTGTATGTGTGTATATATATCTCCTCAATATATGTTTCACTCTATATGCATCCGAAGAAGTGGGTTGTAGCCCACGAAAGCTTATGCTCTAATAAATTTGTTAGTCTCTAAGGTGCCACAAGTACTCCTGTTTTTTTTTAAAGGAACACGATATCCACTGGATCCCCCTTGTCCACTTGCTTGTTGACTCCCTCAAAGAATTCTAGTGGATTAGGGAAGCATACTTCCCTTTACAAAAACCATGTTCATCTATGTGTCTGATAATTTTGTTCTTTACTATAGTTTCAGTTTGCCGGGCCTGTAATTTCCGGGGTCATCTCTGGAGCCCTTTTTTAAAAATTGGCGTCACATTAGCTATCCTCCAGTCATTTGGTACAGAAGCTGATTTAGGTGATAGGTTACAGACTTCAGTTAGTAGTTCTGCAATTTCACATTTGAGTTCCTTTAGAACTCTTGGGTGAATACCATCTGGTCCTGGTGACTCATTACTGTTTAATTTATCAATTTGTTCCAAAACCTCCTCTAATGACACCTCAATCTGGGACAGTTCCTCAGGATTTGTCACCTACAAAGAATGGCTCGGGTTTGGGAATCTCCCTCACATCCTCAGCCTTAAAGACCGATGCAAAGAATGAATTTAGTTTCTCCGCAATGGCCTTAATGTCCTTGAGTGCTTCTTCCGCATCTCGATCCTCCAGTGGCCCCACTGGTTGTTTAGCAGGTTTCCTGCTTCTGATGTACTTAAATTTTTTTTTGCTATTACTTTTTGAATTTTTAGCTAGCTGTTCTTCAAATTCTTTTTTTGCCTTCCTAATTATATCTTTACATTTCATTTGCCAGAGTTTATGCTACTTTCTATTTTCCTCACTAGGATTTAACTTCCACTTTTTAAAGGATGCCTTTTTGCCTCTCAACTGCTTCTTTTACTTTGTTGTTTAGCCATGGTGGCAGTTTTTGGGTTCTCTATGTTTTTAAATTTGTGGGTATACATTTAAGTTGAGCCTCTATTATGGTGTATTTAAAAAGTTTCCATGCAGCTTGCAGGGATTTCACTTTTGGCGCTGGACCTTTTAATTTCTGTTTAACTAATCTCCTCATTTTTCATAGAATCATAGAATCATAGAACTAATCTCCTCATTTTTGTGTAGTTCTCCTTTCTGAAATTAAATGCTACAGTGTTGGGCTGGTGTGGTGTTTTCCCCACCACAGGGATGTTAATTTTAATTATATTATGGTCACTGTTACCAAGCGGTCCAGCTCTATTCACCTCTTGGACCAGATCCTGGGCTCCACTTAGGACTAAATCAAGAATTGCCTCTCCTCTTGTGGGTTCCAGGACTAGCTGCTCCAAGAAGCAGTCATTTAAGATGTCAAGAGACTTTATCTCTGTACCCTGTCCTGAGGTGACATGTACCCAGTCATATGGGCATAATTGAAATCCCCCATTAATACTGAGTTTAAATATTCATAAATGATCTGGAAAAAGGGGTAAACAGTGAGGTGGCAAAATTTGCAGATGATACAAAACTACTCAAGATAGTTAAGTCCCAGGCAGATTGCAATGAGTTGCAAAGGGATCTCACAAAACTGGGTGACTGGGCAACAAAATGGCAGATGAAATTCAGTGTTGATAAATGCAAAGTAATGCACATTGGAAAACATAATCCCAACTATACATATAAAATGATGGGGTTTAAATTACTGTAACCACTCAAGAAAGAGATCTTGGAGTCATTGTGGATAGTTCTCTGAAAACATCCTCCCAACGTGCAGCGGCAATCATACAGAATGTTGGGAATCATTAGGAAACGGATAGATAAGAAGACAGAAAATATTGTATTGCCTCTATATAAATCCATGGTATACCCACATCTTGAATATTGCATGCAGATCTAGTCACCCCATCCCAAAAAATATATTCAGCAACAAATGGCAACAAAAATTATTAGGAGTATGGAACAGCTTCCATATGAGGAGAGATTAATAAGACTGGGACTTTTCAGCTTGGAAAAAAGGCGACTAAGGGGGATATAATAGAGGTCTATAAAATCATGCATGTTGTGGAGAAAGCGAATAAGGAAATGTTATTTACTCCTCCTTATAGCACAAGAACGAGGAGTCACCAAATGAAATTAATAGGCAGCAGGTTTAAAACAAACAAAAGGAAATATTTCTTCACACAATGCACCTGTGGAACTCTTTGCTAGAGGATGTTGTGAAAGCTAAGATTATAAGAGGGTTCAAAAAAGAACTAGATAAGTTCATGTAGGATAGGTCCATCCATGGCTATTAGCCAGGATGGGCAGGGATGATGTTCCTAACCTCCATTTGCCAGAAGCTTGGTATGAGCGACAGGGGATGGATCACTTGATGATTCCCTGTTCTGTTCATTCCCTCTGGGGCACCTGGCATTGGCCACTGTTGGAAGACAGGATACTGGGCTAGATGGACCATTGGTCTGACCCAGTATGGTCGTTCTTATGTTCTTAAGAGCCTGACCCTACAAGGAGCAGGCTGTTCTCAGCTTCCAACAGGGAAGGAGTGTGCCCAGCTTGAGCGTGACTCTGCCCGTTGCAGTAGTGGGCCCAAAGGTAGCACATTTCAGGCTAGGACTAGATCAGCTCAACCTTTCTTCCACTGTGGACATGGCTCTCCCACCTCCTCAAGGTCAGGAAAGGGCTCTGATGCTAGTCTGGAAAATGAGGGAAATCCTGGGCCAGATCCTCAGTTGGTGTCAGTGGGTGTTGCTGCATTAGCTTCAATGCCAAGTTACACTAGCACAGGGCCTGGCCCAGAGTCCTTGGGTCTGTAATGTTTTAGAAGAACCTAAGATTTTACATATATGGTCTAATTATTGGGGTGAGTCTCCACCTAAACCGATAGGGTGCCAGTAGCGTGCCAAGTGTGCACGTCTCAGAGACACACACTGTAGGTGCTTCAGCAGCTAGGCCTTGTAAGCACTAGCCCTGGTGGACCCCAATGACCACTTGGACACATGGCTCAGGGGAAGGGTGCTTTACTGGGGCTGGCAGGACAGGGGAAATATTGCAGATCCCCTAGGTACAGAGGCTTAAACAGCTACAGTTCAAAGTGATCAATAGCAGCTCCTGTTTGGGCCCCTGGGGCAGCTCAACCGAGAGTCAGGGCTCTTCGGGTGCAGAGCCTGTCTCTGTTCTAGCAAACAGGAGCTTGCAAGTTTCTGAGCCAGACTCAGTTATTGTCTCTTTGCACTGGTTCCCAGCCCAGCCACTGCTGCTCCCCCATGCAGAACTACAACCAATTTTCATGTCCGCCACTCACAGCCAGTTCCATGATTTAGATAATGGCATACAGAGTACACTTATAAAGTTTGCGGATGATACCAAGCTGGGAGGGGTTGCAAGTGCTTTGGAGGATAGGATTACAATTCAAAATGATCTGGACAAACTGGAGAAATGGTCTGAAGTAAATAGGATGAAATTCAATAAGGACAAATGTGAAGTACTCCTCTTAGGAAGGAACAATCAGTTGCACACATACAAAATGGGAAATGACTGCCTAGGAAGGAGTACTACAGAAAGGGATCTGGGGGTTATAGTGGATCACATGCTAAATATGAGTCAACGGTGTAACACTGTTGCAAAAAAACCAAACATCTTTCTGGGATGTATTAGAAGGAGTGTTGTAACCAAGACACGAGAAGTAATTCTTCTGCTGTACTCAGCACTGATTAGCCCTCAACTGGAGTATTGTGTCCAGTTCTGGGCACCACATTTCAGGAAAGATGTGGACAAATTGGAGAAAGTCCAGAGAAGAGCAACAAAAATGATTAAAGGTCTAGAAAACATGACCTATGAGGGAAAATTGAAAAAAACTGGATTTGTTTAGTCTGGAGAAGAGAGGACTGAGAGGGGACATGATAAGTTTTCAAGTACATAAAAGGTTGTTACAAGGAGGAGGGAGAAAAATTGTTCTTCTTAACCTCTGAGGATAGGACAAGAAGCAATGGGCTTATATTGCAGGAAGGGCTGTTTATGCTGGACATTAGGAAAAACTTCCTAACTGTCAGAGTGGTTAAGCACTGGAATAAATTGCCTAGGGAGGTTGTGGAATCTCCATCATTTGGGATTTTTAAGAGCAGGTTAGACAAACACCTGTCAGGGATGGTCTAGATAATACTTAGTCCTGCCTTGAGTGCCCGGGGACTGGACTCGATGACTCTCGAGGTCCCTTCCAGTTCTGTGATTCTGTTCCTAATCCTAGGGCTTCTCTCCTGCTCCCTGCTGCCATGTGGCTCCCACCCCCAAACAGAGCAGGGCCACTCCTGGTTCAGGCCCTTTCCCCTCCCTGCTGTCAGCTGTGGGAGGGGTCCAAGCTCCCAGCCACACACCTCAGCACAAACACCAATCCTCCCTGCTAGGGAGTGTTGGGGTCAGAGTTAATCCCTGGGACAAGCCCCACACAAACAAGAGAACACCCTATTATCTAACCCGGGCAAAGCCAGGAGTAGACCTCGATCAGGTTCGCTAGCAAAGGTTACACAGAACCCCCCCTTTCCCTGATCAGGCTACAGCACACAGCCCCCCCAGCACCCATGGCTAGACACACACACACACTCTGCCCCTCCCCAATGCAGTCCCCCCACTCGGATCAGTCCAACCTGCCCATGCACTCTGATGCTGACCTGCAGCGTGAGCTCAGAATGGTGGGTCCTGTTGCATGGTCTCAGTTGTCCGATCAGCTCCAAGCTGTGCATCTGTAACCTCCCCTCTTACAAGCATGAGTGCAGTAACTGGCTCTCCTACAAACAGCTCCTAGCTCTCACTCCGCCCCCCTGCATCTCTCTGCCTCAGCTGAGTGTGACCTTTGGGTGGGCTAGAGTTTGCTTTCTGCTCCTCTCCTACTGCTTCAACACAATTCCCGAGGAAAAGCACCTGGAGACCCAGAATTCAATCACTGAGGATTTTCAACAAGAATTGCACAGGATCAGCTTCTCAATCAAGTCCAAAAGTACAAGAGAAATTAACTTAATTCGTAAGTACCAACTTTATAAAATTTAATAAAGAAACAATAATAAAAGCTTAATTTCTACAACATATCAAGGCAGCTTCAGAATCCACCTACATCATCTTCATAGTTATACATTAATATAAATAAAGGAAAACAAATCGCAACAGGCCAGTCCCCGTAGAGACAGAGTGAGAAGTAACTCAGAGCTCTCAAAGCTTAGACTGAGTTCAGCTGAGTCTCAGAGTCTTTGGTCATCAATTCCACACAGTCTGCTGAGTCAAAAGTACTGAAAAAACATCTTCCCTTCTCTTGCTCACAGAAATCTCCAGCTGGAACACACAGACTCTCTGCTGGACTGTGGAATGGCTCAGTTAGCTAGTCAGCTAACTAATTAACAACCCAATCAGTATTAAATGTATAACTGGAAAACCCTGCTCCAAGAAGGATACAAAACTGAGAACAGCAAGCTAGAGATGACTCTTCCCTTACTGCCACGTTGAGACAAGAGAAGAGCTGGCGAACCAGACAGATTCAGAGAATTTGGCTAAAGTCAAACAACATTCAAGGTACACAGTTAAATGTAAAGAAATTAGTTTTCCCTCCCAAGCCCCCCTTGCTATGACTAGGGAAGTCCTGGCTGTGTTATTGTCAAGTTAGCAATACCACCAACCTGCTGCAAAATGCTTCAGAGTTAAGGAAAAGCTTGCTTTCTGCTTCGATGGCTGAGCTTCTCCAAACTCAGGCAAGTCACGTGTCCTTTCATAAGGCACCTGCCCTATAGCCCATAGAGCTAGCGTTAGCATTTATTTCATTTAGCTTTAATGCAAGGAATCTCCAGGCCTGGCTCCTGTAAGACATTGGCTTCAGCAGGTAGAATAAGGCTTGGGGGCTATGAACCTTGCCATAGATAAACAGCCTAATGGTCACCCCTAGAACATGAGCTAACACCAGCTTTGGGATGTTTTGGGATAGGAACATCTGCAGATGTCTGACCACAAGAATGTCAGGGCAGCAGTGATGTATAGGATACAGTAACTCCTCACTTAACGTCCTCCCGCTTAACGTTGTTTCGAAGTTACTTCACTGCTCCATTAGGGAACACGCTCGTTTAAAGTTGTGCAATGCTCCCTTATAACGTCGTTTGGCTGACTTTACAAGGGAGCATTGCACAAGTTCCTCTTCTCCGCCTCCTCCCCCTCCCTCCCAGCGCTTCCCCCGCCGCCAAACGGCTCTTAGGACTTTCTGGGAAGGAGCGAGTGAGCGGGGAAGCTGCCCCCACCCCGGCAGTCAGGGCCACCCGGAACGCAGGGGCTGCAGGGCCCTGGGCTAAGGGGGCCCTGGGGCCCTGGCCTGCAGCTCTAAAGCCCCTTTTGGAATGCGGCCCTGTGCGCACGGGCCAGAGGACTCAGGAGGAGCAGGGGCAGCCGGGCAGCACCTCCTGCCTGCCCCAGCCCTGAGCCTCCTCCCTCACCCTGAGCGCCCTCCCACACCCTAACGCCCTCCCAGACCCTGCACCCCCAGCCCTGAGCCCCAGGGGTAAGCCAGGGGCACCTCCCCACCACAGTACAGTACTGTACAGGATATAATGCCTTTTGTCTGCCCCCAAAAATTTTCCTTGGAACCTAACCCCCTGCATTTACATTAATCTTATGGGAAAATTGGATTTGTTTAACATCAAAGTTAAGTGAGGAGTTACTGTAATAAGTTGAGATCATTTATATATTAACCTATAGGAGAAGGACACCACAATATTAATAGGGTGAGGAATTAAAAATACAGAAGAGGGGACAAACCTCACTAAATATGCATTAGGCAGATTGGCATCAGCATCAAATATTAGACAAGTTGTATTCTAGCTGGTGTGCAGGAGGGGAGAGAGATGTAGCGCTTGGAGGTGCCAGGATGATGCCCACTGGTGATGAGGAAGATGGTGGCTGACATTTCAGGTTGTGCTGGGAGGGGTGGTGTGAGTGTATGGATGTGCAGATGGACATTCTGCGTTATCTCTAGCTACCCCGCAGGGCTAGCGTGTTTGTGACTGTGCTAAATGTATGAATCAATTTTTACCAATACAGAAGGGTTCCTGAAGTGAGTCTTGTGCCCATGCACATTGGGGTTCCCAACTGAACAGTGATTTTAATAATTCTGGGCCTGATCTTGGAACAGGAACTTGTCAAATTTCAGAGTGATCTCTGAGTCAAATTTCACTGCTACAGACTAGGGACCGAATGGCTAGGTAGCAGTTCTGCAGAAAAGGACCTAGGGGTCACAGTGGACGAGAAGCTGGATATGAGTCAACAGTGTGCTCTTGTTGCCAAGAAGGCTAACTGCATTTTGGGCTGTATAAGTAGGGGCATTGCCAGCAGATCGAGGGACGTGATCATTCCCCTTTATTCGACATTGGTGAGGCCTCATCTGGAATACTGTGTCCAGTTTTGGGCCCCACACTACAAGAAGGATGTGGAAAAATTGGAAAGGGTCCAGCGGAGGGCAACAAAAATGATTAGGGGTCTGGAGCACATGACTTATGAGGAGAGGCTGAGGGAACTGGGATTGTTTAGTCTCCAGAAGAGAAGAATGAGGGGGGATTTGATAGCAGCCTTCAACTACCTGAAGGGGGGTTCCAAAGAGGATGGAGCTCGGCTGTTCTCAGTGGTGGCAGATGACAGAACAAGGAGCAATGGTCTCAAGTTGCAGTGGGGGAGGTCTAGGTTGGATATTAGGAAACACTATTTCACCAGGAGGGTGGTGAAGCACTGGAATGCGTTACCTAGGGAGGTGGTGGAATCTCCTTCCTTGGAGGTTTTTAAGGCCCGGCTTGACAAAGCCCTGGCTTGGATGATTTAGTTGGGAATTGGTCCTGCTTTGAGCAGGGGGTTGGACTAGATGACCTCTTGAAGTCCCTTCCAACCCTGATATTCTATGATTCTATGATCACTGGGAATTCTTCAGTAATCAATATCATTAATTCATAGCTCAGGCTACTCCTATCTACTCGCCCCCAGCGGAGTCTATTTCTCCAGCTAGAGAGCCGACTGCACATGCCCAAAACTATTGCCCCATTCCAGAAACTTCCGGGCAGGGAGCGCTCAGTGTGCATCTGCCTAGCAACAATGACACGGACACAGCTCGTTCCTCCCCCTCCTCGCTGGGGATCTCTGACAGAGCTATCCCCCTAGCCAGGGCTGCCTGGGGGGGTGGGGGGCAAGTGGGGAAATTTGCCCCAGGCCCCGGGCCCCGCAGGGGCCCCCCGAGAATATAGTATTCTATAGTATTGCAACTTTTTTTTTATGGAAGGGGCTCCCGAAATTGCTTTGCCCCAGGCCCCCTGAATCCTCTGGGCAGCCCTGCCCCTAGCAGGCCTGGGAGTTACATCAGCTGCTGCTTCTCAGTCATGTTCTTTGTTCTGTCTCCTAAAATTCCCCTTCCCGTCCCCATCTGCTCATTGGTGGTCGGTAGTTAATTCCGTGTCCTTGTCTGGGAGTGGCACTCCAACTTCCAGCTAATCGGGTTTGGGCAGAGCAGTGGGGCAGGGGAAGGATCTCTCTACCCAGCCCTACACTAGCCAAGGGAAGGGAAAATGAAATGGGGAGAGGAATGATAGGACCTGTGGTCCCCTGCTTTGCAGATCCATCCCCCAAGCACTGCCACACAAAGGACAGTTCTGTTTCTGCTGCACAACTTCGCTTAGCCAAAGTGTAGAAAGAAACTTTTGAAGACTTTAAAAATACAGCAAAGAATTATTTTCTAAAGGAAAGCAATGATGATAAATGGCCACTTTGAAAACGATTATTGCTGTCTTAATGGATATTTACATGGGGTTTTTTATTTGACAGTATAACAATGAAGGCTGCTGTTTTTATCTGTCTTAATTAACGGGACATTATGACACTCAGCTTGTTCCATTGTAAGAGCTCTGTTGTGTGGGAGGTTCTAATTCTGCTGCCTTTTTCAATAACCCCTCAACGAAATTCTAGATGCAAAGAGCTGATGTTCAGTAATTATATTAAAAGCCCTAAAACGGAAGATTTCTTTCCTTCTCTCAACATAAAACATATTTTACTTCATTATCCGTGCTTCTTGGAATAATCTGCTAAAATTGCAGCACTTTTTATTTTGTTAATAATGACTAAAAAATCTAGAAGACTAAATATAAAAAGATAGTTTCATTTAAAGACACACTAAGGAATTGTTTAGAAATTCAGATCATGCTGTCTCATACACCGGACTGCACAGCTGGTGCCGTTTATTCTTCAACCTGTGGCAATCAATTTAAAAGACATGTCTGAAGCACAAACCAGGAGTCCTCAGATAAACATCTTACTTCTGTTTTATTTACTGTAGAGTTTTTCTTTTGCTCCCCATTGTTTTGGTACTTGAGAAATGTTTCTTTAGAGATTTCTCAGGGCCAGAGTCAGTGGGATTCTTGTGTGTTCTCACCAATAGGAGCAAAGGGTCCACAACCTGACCACAAGATACTTACTACATGGGATTAAAAAGTACAAAAGGTTTGGCAACTGTCAGCACTTTGGTCTGGCTACCTAAAACTCAGCTTTTACCAGTGTTTGCAACTCATAAAGAGGTACAATTAGGATTCTTCTAAGAGCTGAGCAAATTGTGAGAAATTTTCTGTAACTGTTCTTTCAAATTCAACACAAAAGTGAGTACCCCCTTTGCAATCATTTCCTGTTTGCTTTCTGGAAGCATTTCAGTGTCCTTGCTTTCCTCACAAATACTGGGGGACAAAAAGATTGCTCAAACACTCAAACAGTGGCTGAAAGTCCATTTTGAGTTGTATGACTATAAAAGCCAGTTTGTGATTTACAGTTCAGGCTGAGGCTGGGTTGGATAGTTACAAAAGTTAATTGGTACGTCTCTGTATCCTGACTGGATGACCTACATTCCAAACCAACAGCACAATTGTAATTTTTGAAAATTGTACTTGAATATAAAATGGGAACGGTCACAAAGAGTCATTATTACATAACAAGAGATAGCTTCATAGTTACATCACATTCAGTTGCAATATTTGCAATTTGAATGATGTATAGAGAAGAATTAGTCATAGAAAAAATGTGCAAATAATTTTGAATAACAAAAAGTTTTAAGAATTTTGTGATCTGTTCAGGCAATTCACAAAAAGAGAGAGAGTTCTATTTCTTCAATGCATGTATTCCTAATTGTGAACTAGTGCCAAAGCTCTGCTCATTACTTCCCAAGTGTTCCCTATTCTTTGAGGGAAGAGATGGTTAAAAATCTCTACATCAGGCAATATAATATCAATTGTCTTCATTTCTCTTACAAACCTGCTGATTCTTCTTGCCTGAGACTGAACGCATTGGGAATTCAAATTTTGCAAAAATAAATTTTGTCCCTTTTAGATACAACCCATCATTTGGGTTTCATGCTGGGTTTTTGACACTTGCCGAATCATTCCCTGGTTTTGGCTGATTGTATTATTAATAACATTTTGTAAGAGAGACAAGGTGGGTGAGGTAATATCTTATATTGAATCAATTTCTATTGGCAAAAGAGACAAGGTTTTGAGCTACACAGAGCTCTGATTCAGTTCTTTCACCTACCCTCAACCTGTCACCAACATTTCCTACCATCAGTCTCACTCTGGATCCGTCTTTGCCCTCTTGTTAAGCCATGAAAACCCATTCACTATGCAAGACAATAACACTGTCTGACCATGTCTGTTTGGGTGGACGTTGTACTCCACATCAAATAAAGAACAAGGGCTGGATTCAAAGTATCTCCAGCAACTTCAGTGGAGTCGTTCCAGATTCACACAACCGGAACTGAGATCAGACTCTGGATCCAATTATGAAAGATGAATGGTGATTTCAATACCTCTCTCCCATTCAGATCTGCCAGCGAAATCTCTCTTTCTGCCCTCTCCCATCTTCACTCCAGCATGTTTCTGTTTCATTTCTATCAGTGTCTGGAATGCACTTTTAGACTTTGGAACGAATGTCCATTGAAAATTCCCTGAGGTTTTGTAATTCCTTATCTATATCCCCACTGACAAGCCCATTGCAAACAGGCTTTGTAAACTTGCAAAATAATTCAGGAGCAGCAAACCCCCAACATGAACGTGTATGACTAACTATTGGTATCGTTGCCTACGGGTAAAAAGTATTTTTAGTCCCTGGCAGTATATGGGTATCGGGTATATTTCCATCCTAGCACATCCCTTCCAAAATGCAATCCTGACTGGCAGTATCACTGATCTCATACACACACATAAATAAATAGACCTGATACATATTGAAAACATAATGTGAATATTATATGACTGTAGGACATTATCTAAGTTCCCTCTAAGCGGCCGTGCAGCAGCCTATTACACGCCACACAGGCGCTCAGGGCTGCAGCGGGGAGAGATGCCTCTCCCCCAGCCCCAGACATGTTGCGGCGGAGAGAGGCGCCTCTCCCACCGGCCCCAACCCAGCCCAGCCCCGCCATGGCCAAGAGGGAGAGGCGCCCCGGCCCCAACCCAGCCCCAGCCTCTCCCCCCCAGTCCAGGTGTTGCTGCTGGGAGAGAGAGCTGGGGGGGGGTCCTCTCTCCCCGCTGTAGCCCCAGGCCAGCCTGCACCACAAACCTCTCATCTCCAGCCCCACCCCAGAGCTCACACCTCTGCCCCAGCCCTGAGCCCCCTCCCATACTCCGAAGCCCTCGGCTCCGCCCTGTCACATGAATTTTGTTATGGGCACCAATATGGAGGTGATATGTGACACAGCACCTCTATATTGGTGCCCATAGCAAAATTAATTCCGCACATGCATGGGAAAAATTAGAGGGAACACTGGACATTATCCTGAATTAGGTCTTAAATATGAAGGGAATAAGCACCAAAAGCAGCATAATCTATGCACTTTAGTGGTTAATCACAGACCCTTTGCTCTGGCAGTCTCCAAAAATGGAGTTGTCTCTCTGACAGGAGATATACCTCCTGTTCCTTCATACTCACAATTGATGTATCCGTACCTATGGCTTCTGAATTATGTAACTAATTGTAATTAAGCCTAGCCGTTGGAAGACTCTGAAACCTAAATGTTGTTCTCTCTCTATCATTTAAGATATGTCTAAAGGACCTGTCATTGTGGTACCTAAACACTTTAGAAATACAAAAAATAGATATAGATTTGAAAGTCCATCAAATGCATGCGTGCGCACGCACACACACAGTTAAACAACCCCCATACAAGGAGCTGAGAGTATTTGTGTCACACACCAAAATCAGCCTGTTTAAATCCTAAGGAGATGTATGTATTTTTCCCCAAGAGGGCAGAAGTAATGCCGACCCACTGAAGCTATTTCCCTTACTGTAGCGGGGTGGTTACCCCGCTCCTGCCCTGGAGGGCTTAAAACAGCCCTGGGGGAAGGTTGTGGCTGGGAGCTGCTAAGCTGGGCTGATTGGGAAGCAGCTGCAGCTGGGCCACACCCCAATCAGGCCTCAGCTGGCCCTATATTAAAAAGGCTGTGAGCCAGAGGCCAAGAGTCTCTCTCTGAGTGCAGAGAGAGAAGGGCCTGACTGTAGGGGCTAGAGACAGGGTACCTGAGTGGAGCAGGGCTGGGGACAGGCTGGGGAGCTCCAGCCTGGATAGCCCCAGGCTGCAGCCTAGCGGAAGGCCAAGGGGTACTGGGGGTTGCAGAGGGCAGCCCAGGGCTAGGCCAAGGCAGCAGGTCCAAACCCTCCTTGCCAGTGATGAGTGGCCTATACTGCAGTCTGCCCCAGGGAGCGGGGGCTAGTTGGTGACTGGCAGTGGCCTAGTGCTGAGGCAAGGTGGGGGTTCCCCTGGGAGGGGAGACCTAGCGTGTGGGTACTGCCAGGGGGCAGCACCCCGAGCAAGGGGCACCGGGGTCCTGGGAGGGACACAGGAGCCGAGAAGGAGAGGACAGGTGGATCACCGGCCTGCAGAGGGCGCGCCAGAGGCTGGAGAGCTAATTCCCTGGATGACCAGCAGGAGGCGCCGCAGGGGTGAGTCTGACCTCTTACACTTACACACTGGATCATGCAAATAACCAACCAAGATGTGTGAATATGGCAGACAATTCTCTCCCTAGTCCTGGAGACATAGTGGCAAGGATCCATTAATTCCAGAGGGAAGGTCTGGAAGCAAAGCAGACTCCATGTGAGAAAGGCATCACATGCCACGGGTTGGCGGGATGGGTGTGTTACGTGCATATTGACAGTTAGAGAGAGCTGGAGTTGTTGATGCATCATGAGCAAGGCTAGGAACTTTAAGCTGGTGCAATGGAGAAAGTGGGTGGCATGGTCAGAGGGAAGGTCATTGAATTGATTGGCTTTGCACAGAGTTCAGGAGGGGGTTCAGGTGTCACCTGAGAGGAGCAGATGCCACTAATCAAGCTGTGGGACATTCAAGGCAGGGCAAGGGCTGGATCTCTGAAATGTTGCAGAGGAAGAATGGCAAGATGAGAGGGGAGAATAAGAGGAATGAGTTGAAGCTGAGACCCTAAAGTCCACCCAGACATTCACCCCACTTGCCAGTTTTTTCTTTAGTAGAGAGATCTAGGATACTTCTCTTCATTTATTAAGTAAACTAAGTGAAATTCAAATTAATAATATACATAACAATATTCTTCATACCTTTGTATTTGACAGCATCATGAATGAGAGTAAACAATGCTTGCGGTACAAACTATTCCAGGCTCGCAGTGTGACATGGTACATTGCATATATCGTATATAGTGCAGCCACAAGTTATAGGGCTTGATAGTGTTCACGTAGAGTAGGGAAGAATAATTCCCTCCATTGCAGGGTTTGCTGGGTGAAGTCCTATGGCCTGTATTATAAAGGAGGTCATTTGTGTCAGTAGCTCAACAGAACTGCCTCACTTCTTCCATTTGACCACCTTGTGGGGTCTGAGCTCAGCAATCACCATTTTTAAAATTCAGGTTGGGCACAATTTACTATGGTGGGCAACTCAAACCATTAAACAACCCTAATCTCAGGTCTTCTCGGTGTATACATTCCTAGTGACTCTTCTCAGACAGCTTCAGTAAAGGCACTAAAGTATTTATCAGTTACTTTCTATTGAAGATTTACCAACGAGTTATCTGGAGCAGAAGTTTGGGTATATACTTCCAACCCCACATCCCCTTTGGTTTGTCGCTGCCCCGAAATGCTGGCTGTTCAGTACATTCCGATACCATCAGGAGCTGTCAGTTCTGTGAAAAACGGGTGGCCTGGAAAAAGCCAAGTGCATTTCATTTGAATTCTGTGAACAGTCATTCATATGTAAGTGTTCTCAGGGCGCCATTGATGAAATTTTGAGGTAGATAGTGGACTAATTAGGGGTGCAATCCTGCAAACACTTAGCAATGCTCATTGTTCTATCAGCTTCAGTAGCGATGCAGACAGGGACAAGGATACAACAGAATAGGGTCCTAAACTGAAACCTGAGGGCACCTACAAACATATGAATCTAAAAAATTGCCTAATTAACCTAAGAGAAATGCTCCTGACAGAACAGACAATATTTGGGATTTTACTGGTTATTTTCAGTTTTCATGAATAAAGCAGCACATGGAGGTGGTTTATTAAGGGTCTGAGTGTGCAACCGTCACACAGATGCTCACACCAGTGGTCCCACTGAAGTTATGAAAGTGAGTAATTGTTGGACAAGTGAATATGAAATGACTAAACACAATAAGAGCTCCTGTAAGCAAGTATAGCCCTGCCACGGGGTTCACTCACCGCTAGCGGTGCCTCCTTGTGGTAACGCCTGGGATTAGCTCCACTCAGGTCTGATGACCTCTTCCTTGCACAATGGCCCCTCTCGCTCCAGGACTCAAGGTGCTTCTTCTTCATGACTCAGCCCTCTGCCAGGTCACTACAGTCCTTCCCTTCTGGGGAAACACAGTCGCTGCAAACCAGCTGTCCGGTTGGCATCTCCAGTGCTCCTGCTGGTGGAACCCAGCCCCACCCACTACAGTGGCTTCCAGCCCAGGGACCCTGTAACAAGCAACCAAGGTCTGCACAGGCCGACCTCTTGCTGCTGTTTCCCTGGGCCTCTTCCTACCTGGCCCTCCCAGGCCTCCTCTGCGGCTGACCCTTCTTCCATGGCTAGAACCCCAGGGCTGATTCTCGCTCCTGGGTTTTCCATTCCCCTCCTCTCTGCTCCTAGAGAGAGACTGCAGACTCTCTCCCTGCAGTCCCCTTCTGCTGTGCACTTCCTGGCTTTTTAATCCAACCTCGTCTGGCCCAGCTGGGCTTCTTGTTCAGTTAGGTCTGGCCGTCCCTCCAGGTGCAGCCAGGTACCCTAACTGGCCCCTCAGGCCCACGTTAACCCTTTCAGGGCCAGTGTGGGGTACCTACCCCATCGCAAGCTCCAAAATGATTCATTTGTTATGTGTTAATGCAAAAGTTCACCAGTCACAGTTAATAGCCCAAAGAAAGTGAATGCAGGTTTCTACATGAGACAACAGCAGTGCACAACTTCTGTAACAAGATTTGTTCTTGTGCCTCAAGAAACACTTTAAGTGTAAATCTCGGTGTAAGAGTAATTTTTAACTAATTTTCGGAAGCAGTGTCAATCTCTTTTTGATAAAGAATGCACTGCAACTTCTAGCTGTAATACACCACAAAATTACACCTTCAACCTACGTTTTGCAGTTTATTTCCTTTTACAGACTGCATTAAGCATTGGTACCAATTTAGTATCTTACAGAAAAGAATGATTTGCAGAACTCTTCTGGTACGCTTTCCTGAACACACATGCCCACATTTCAAAGCTCTACCTGGAGTGTTAGCCACGCAGCTGGAGCTGACTTTAATGGGAGTCACACAGCTAAAGTTCTGTGCAAAGCTTTGAAAATCGAGGAGATGAATCTTGAGGGAAGACTAAAGATAATTTCTGCTAAGTGGCTTCACCTTTTGCTTAAAAAAACAGAAGGCTGCATTTAAAAAAAATCATGTAGCCCATGTTAATGCCGTGCTCCAGACAGAGCCAAGCCAGGGAGCTGTGCGGAGGCGGGCAGGCAGTCCTGGAAAGCACCAGCATGGGAATTGAAGGAAGCAGCAATAGTTACATGTCAGGGCTCACTCAGGTGACACATGGTACATCACAGAACCTGGCCCCAGGAACAGTGGAGAAGAATGGTACCAGGGCATCCGCTGGCCAAGACAGAGGGCTGGGCCCATGTAGCGAGTCCCAGGGGTCACTCGCTGCCCAATACTAATGGCTCTGCCTTTGCCGTGACCATGAGCCAGTGGTAGGAGAGAAGGGCTCCTCCTTTCCTGTTCCTGGAGGCTTGGGGACAGCGGCGACACTCCTGAGTACTTCATGAAGACCAGGGACAGATGAGTGCAGAGGCCCTGTCCCCCCAAGGGGTGGGGAGGGGGGTAGGAACAGCTCCGGTTTGGGTTCATCAGGTGTTTCTGGGACTCCTGATTTGGGCAGAATTCAGCCCCATGGTGAGTCTGGGTGGGTTCGGGTGCCGCGCTGGTCGTTGTGGGTGATCAGTCGCCCTGCAGACACAGGGGCTGCAGCAGGTGCCCTGCGAGGATGATCGGCTTTTCCAGCTTAGACACTGGATGGGGAAAACCAGGAGAGATGATCCAAGGCACAAGCCACTGACCTAAGAAAGGAGCAGAATGATCCAGCAAGGTGAGAGCGGGTAGAGGGTGCCTGGGCCTGCTCCCCTCTGCCCACACAGAGCGCCCAGGCCTGCTCTCTGTCCCAGGCCAGCAAGGGCAGAAGAGTGGGGGCACGTTCCCAGTAGGCCCAGGTGAGATTACCGAGAGCAAAAGAAGGAACAAGCCAGTTTGTTAGTGGCTCGTGAGAGCACAGAGCAGTGAGGAGCTGGTGGCTCTGGCCAAGCTCCTGGCTGAGCGTAGCAGGCCCAATGCTCCTACCCCCACCCCCCCCGGTGCTGCACATGCTCATCCCAGCTGTGACTTTGGCTGCCCGTAAGGTTCCCTGGGAAAGTAGAGGCCCATCCTGTGTCCCTGGCAGCGCTACTCGCCAGTGGCCCTTGTCTTGCTGAGCCTGCAGCGACAGGCAGGTGAACATCTACACATGTGGAAAGGGGAACATCTAAGGTGGAAGAGGTGTGACCAGTGCAAGTGCTCCCTGTGATGGGTCAGTCTGCCCCCACAAGGGTAGTGGTGCCTAGGGGTCAGCGCACCCATCACATGGCATGGCCCTTTACGACTTGGGAAAGTCTGATCGCTCGAAAGACCGAGGAGAGTGGTATTCAATTATATAACCAGAGCTGGGCGGCCATGTCCAACTCATGGCAGGCCAAAGGGTGCAGGATGCACAGGACACGGCAGATTTCAGCACTCACTGCGGGGAAACAAACAGCATGGAGAGAACACCTCTACTCCGCCTAGTCAGCAGGGATTGGCAGCTACGGCACGCATGCCAAAGCTGGGCCATTGCTGATTCTGCCTGGCACACGGACTGCTAGTCCAGACAGGGCAGGATTTGGGGTTCACTTCAGTTTATTTCCCCTTTGTGCACAGTCATGCCATGCCCAGGTGTCGTCCCTTTATCTGAATTTCAGCTAACCAAATATCTTGATTATTCAAATGTGATTGTGTGTCCCCCAGGTGCATTTGTCTTTTCCCCCGTGCTCATTGTGTGTCGCCCCATGTGTAGTGTGTGTCCCTTGTGCTGAACTGATCTGGTCTGGGAACAGTCTGAAAGGATGCTGGAGAGGCTCCCCCCATGACACCCCCAGTAACACCAGTGGGTAGCAGAGACCAGGACAAAAGTCCAAAGGAAGTCGTGTTGGTGGATGACTGGCCCTTCTACACCCAGCCTGGGGGTGCAGCCGAGCTGCCACCCAAACCACTGTGCTACCGGCTGCAGCTCTTTGCCCAGCAATTAACAACAAAACCCTTTAGCCCACTGGTGAGCCGGCTGCAGCAGCTCTGTGCACAGAGTCCCCTTGTCGCTGCTCCCCAAGCCTGGGTGGGACCCAGCTTCTGGACAAGCCAGGTCCTGAACCCAGACTTCTACTAGCAAGGATTCAGAGTTGGGCAGTCTGTGGCTGGCATGGGGGGGGAAGGGCCAAAAAAGCAACACTCTGCCCCTGGTCCCCACAGTCTGCTCACTAGCCACCCACAATGGCTTCACCACCTGGCTTCCTTCCATGAGGGCCAATGGGAGGATCTCAGTAGGGCGTGATGTGGCCAGGGCAGTTGACAGGCCGAGATGACAATGGTAACTGTTGGGTTTTGCCGGGATTAGGATCTCTGGGACCTACTTATGGAACGAATGGGAATGGAACAGACACCAGTGTGCTCTGGAAAACAGGGAACCTTGGACAGAACTTGTGGCTCATTGTCTTCTTAACAGCAGGAAACCACCCTGTGGGTTTTTTCTGTCAAATGAGTCAGAGATAGTGGGGGAGGGTTTTCAAAACCAAGGGGCTGAATGATGTCCTTTCCTTTCAGCATGAGTCTCGTGGAGAAATAATCCCACTGAAGCTAGTAACTATCTAGAGCTGGTATTGCATGCACACCAGTGTGAATCCCCCAGGTGTGAGGGTAACAGGGCAAGAGTTCAGGATTAGGCCCCCATGTATCAACACTGGATGGAAATCAGTCTTGCAGGAACCTACCGTGTAACCTTTGCTGTGTAATACAGTTTTATGGCTGGAAGTTGAAGCTAGACAAATTCAGGCTGGAAATAACATGTACATTTTAACAAGGAGAGTAATTAACCATTGGAACAATTTAACAAAGGTCACAGTGGATTCCCCGTCAGCCGGTGGATTCTCCATCAATTTTTTTAAACCAAAATTGGATGTTTTTTCTAAAAGCTGTGCCCCAGGAAGTATTGAGGGGCAGGTCTGTAGCCTGTTATACAGGAGGTCAGACTTGATGATCAACATGGTCCATTTTGGCCTTGGAATCAATTAATTTCTGACCCTATGGGTCAGAAACATTCAACACACTCTACCGAGAAAAACTACCTGCTATAAAAAGATCCAGCTGTCTCAGCTATTTTCTACCAGGTTCCCACCACCGTGTCATGCGGGGAATACAAATCTGCAGGATATTCATGTCTACAGCAAAATCCATCTGAAAAATCAGTTTGAGCCTCTCCATGTTACTGGACATGCTATTCCCCTCCGCCAGAGCCTTGGGAGCCCGCGTTGTGTGTACCTCCATCACCTGCTTCCAGTTCAGACAAGGCCAGTACCCAGGCTGGCTCAGGACGTGCATGATGCTCTCCTGGCACCACAAGCGGTACAGAGCTTACATAAGAATACACATCGCTTTGTATTTTTCCTGGAGCAGAGGGTGACCCTGGGCATGGCAGTGCTGGCAGGGTGGCTCTGTCCCCCCATTACAGCCTGGCACAGGGGACATGGCGTGTGGCTGGAATGCTGCTGTTCTCCAAGGGCGATCCCTGGCTAGCTGAACCGACGTAGGCAGCCGGCTGCAACTAAGAGCAGCCCTGAGAAAAAGCCGGCCCCAGCAAGACCCGTGTTTGGCAAGTATCAAAGGCTACGTAAAGGCATCATTTCCCTCCGCCCCCCAAGGCTGTGACTAGCGTAGCTTGGCTAGACCATGGGGACCAAGCCGAAGACATTAACTCTAGTTCTCAATTTTACTGCAAAGCAGATAACGCAGCGGCTGCTTTTTTCTTGGTAATGTAATGACCAACTCATAACTGACATACCAAAGCCCCCTTCCAACCAGGGACAAGGGGAAGGGAACCACACGACAGAACTTACTTGGACTTTCTACCAGACTGACAGGTTTCCTCAGAAGTTATACTGGAGGGAGAAGCAAAGTAGTTCATGGATCAGGAACTGTGAAAGAGACAAGATACAGGGAGTCAGATACATGGTCAATGTTCATCATGATGCAAGGTTAACAGTGGAGTGTCTCCAGGCTGCGAGTTAGCATCAGCGTTGTTTAATATAGATTGGAAAAGAAGGTGAATCATGAAGGAACAAAGTTGCAGACCACACATTATTTAGGTTATTCGAGACTGAAGGCGATTGAATGGGTAACAAGACAGTAAATGAAAAGTGGTTTGATAAATTCAAAGTGATGCATGTGGCGGGAATAATTTGAACAGTTCATCCTCCTTACTGGGTTCAGAAATTAACCCTACCAACTCAGGAAAAGGACCTGTACATCACTGGGAGTGCTCAAAGACTCAATGTGCAGCAGCGGTCAAAAACAAACAAACACACACACACTCTTAGGGTGCATAAGGAATGGGATGAAATGGTGCTGAAAATCTTTTTTAACCCTCCCCCCACCCGAATACTGTGTTCAGCTCTGGTCACTGTCTCGAAGAGCGCAGAGCAGAAATATGGGCGGGCGAGGGGGGATGGAAATGATTAGAGGCCTGGCGAGACCTCTATAGGTAGAGGCATTGACCAGATTAGGACTGTTTACCTTGCACGGGCGATGATAAAGGGGGGACCTGACAAAGGTAAACTGAATACCAAACAGTGCCGTGAAGGGAGATTGCGGACTTGACTTGTACACATCCTGTCTCATAGACCAAAAACAAGGGAGCGTTCTGTGACAATGGTATGGAGTAATTTTCAAACAGATAGCAGGGCACATGTGTTCATCCACAGCACAACTAGCCTGTGGCTCTCATTACTGCAAGATAGCAATAAAGCCCAGGGCCTAGCAGGATTCACCGAGAATTCAACATGTACATGGAAAATGGGAACTTCCAGGGTTACCTTAGCAAAGATTAACAACAAAGCAAGAAATTGGAAGGGGTATAAACCATCATACGTCAGGGCATGAGGCAACCTCTGAATAATAGGCATGGGACAAATGTGGAAGTGCACTTTAATAATGATTAATTCTGGATCTGCCCCTGCCGTGGTGTGTCTGTGCCACAGAAGGCAAAGGATATTTCACCCTAGGGGTTGTCAGAGACTGCTTACCTTGGGAAAGAAGGAGCAGACGCTCTTTACTTGTCATAGAATCATAGAATGTCAGGGTTAGAAGGGACCTCAGGAGGTCATCTAGTCCAACCCCCTGCTCAAAGCAGGACCAATCCCCAGACAGTTTTTTTGCCCCAGATCCCTCAATGGCCCCCTCAGGGATTGATTTCACAACCCTGGGTTTAGGAGGCCAATGCTCAAACCACTGAGCTATCCCTCCCCCCTTTGGTTTGTTTTAAACCCGCTGCCTGCTAATGTCAGATGTGTTAATTCTCATCCATGTGTTGTTAACAAGACCTATGGGAGTCTGTGCACTACAGCACAGGTGAGAAACACAAGGAAGCCCTTTAATATGAAAGGGTCTTTCAAGGGCCAAGGACCAGAGCCACAGGGGATGTTAAGAACTGTGGGGAGATACTTCTATTAATAGGGTGGGCAGTGGTGGGCAACCTGCGGCCCGTCAGGGTAATCCGCTGTCCGGCCACAAGACCATGTTTACACTGACTGTCCACAGGCACAGCCGCCTGCAGCTCCCAGTGACCTCAGTTCGCCGTTCTCAGCCACTGGGAGCTGCGGGCCACAGGAACAGTCAATGTAAACACTGTCTCGCGGCCTTCCAGCGGATTTCCCTGATGGGTTGCGTGCCACCCACGGGCTGCAGGTTGCCCACCACTGACTTAGGGTGATCATCTGCGAGTGGTACATTTGTCCTCCAGCCTGAATTTATCCAGTACTTGAAACATGAATTTGCTTTCTTGGCTGTAGGAGAACAGAGGGTGTGTGTGTGTGTGTGTGGTGGGGGGGGGGGGGGGGGGGGGGGAAATCAATATTTGTCAAATGGAAAAGACCAAGACCATTACGGAAAGACATTTTAGTTTTTCAAGCCTCAGAGTATAACAAATAATGGAAATCTGAAAGCATGCTGTGAGTGCCCCTTTAGGTATAAACACTAATGATTTTTTAATTTTACTTTTTGTAAAATACAGCAATTGTCAAAATTATTCTGAAGCCCTTTACTGCATTTGAATACAATTTATTTCATATTGTTCTAAGGTCATTAACTAGACTGTTGTGTATAATGAGCTGTGCAACAAGTTGTACCTATCTTCACTACACTCTAAGTAGAAACAATTGCTAATCGGTAGGAATATTGGTTTCTATTTAATTAGGGGAAGAAAAAGATAGCTATCAGACTAAATGTGAATATTTATAGACTTTGATGTGTTCAGGGTATAAATCTGTTTGCTTTTAAATTTAAAAATATAAATGGTGCTTTGATACTCCAGTAACTTCAGAGATACATGTGAAGCCTCTGCCACAAAGAACAGTCTTGTTATTCTGTTTGTGTTTTAGTCCCAGTGACTCAATCCAATCAACATGGAAATTAACAGTTCTGCTTCAGTCTACTCCAGGCTTAAGCCACAGTTTTGATCCACATGAGTGAGTTTTATTCTCAATCATCTTTTTCATTATTAACATATATATGTTTAAACAAGCGCACACACTATTGTACAGTCTGACTGCAAAAGTCCTAGCTAGCAAAGTTTAAATTGAGAAAGAAAAGAAATTATTTTGATAGAGCACTCCACCCATGTTGTGCTCCTGTCAGTGGTTGGAAGTTGGCTAAACTGACCATGGAGACACTGTCTCTGAAAACTGTATTTGCAATGTAACTATTTTATAACACAACTTTTCATTACACCTTCGTCACCTGCCAGCCTTCCTACAAGGATTAATCCGGCATCCACTGAAGTTGAGGGTAAAACTTCCATTGACTTCAGTAGGGCAGGATCAGATACACCGAGATGGCTCTACACCTGAGTTATGCATCCCGCTGTTCTGGGTTCTCAAAACCCCCCTTGTAAAACGTGTTGGTGAAATGCTCTTAGCACCAAGGGTCTTATGGTGGATCTACCCTAAGCAAAGTGGGACTGCTGTTGTCACAGACCTAGCTGGGCACTCACCAGACTGGGATCCAAACACTGGATCCCATGTTCTTTCTGACTCGGTTCAGACTCCCGAGTCCAGGCCCTGCTCCTGGCTCAGGGTCTCTAGGCGCACACTCGGGGTGCAGATCCTCTGCCCAGCTCCCCTTCCAAAGAGCCGGGAACTCGCAGGCCAACTTTCCAGCTCCTGGCACCAGAGCTGAGCCCTCAGGCTGTCCTGTAGCTTAACCGCCCCCTTTCCCAGAACCCAGCCACGGGGCGCTCTGGGCCCACAGGGTAACTTCTCAAGGGCCCAGGACAGGTGTAACACAGAGCACACAGTCCGACACGCTTTGCACAGGCGTCTCACACACCACTGCTCTTTCCTTAATAGCACGATAAATACACAGATCTAGACAAAGATAATCAATTCTCTGTGCATTTCCCTGCCTCTGTTTCCTCATAACTCCAGAGTTTTCCTGGACCCCTGCCCAGGTATTACTCTGGGGGCAGCCAGGGTCCTTCTCCTGCAGGGCCTGGTTCGGCTTCTCAACCACAGACCATTTCTCTCTCCCCCTCCCCAGATCAGCTTGCTTGGACCTTGGCTAGTCCAGCAGCGAAATGCGGCCCCTGCTGCTATGAACGCATGCCCATCTTTCCCCCCTCTCCTTTCCAGAACCTCCTGCTATCTTCCTCTTTCCCACACACCTGCTGTGGGTTTAAGGGCAAGCATGAACACCTTGGTGTTTTGGGTCTGCATTTTGGGTTTTCTAATCTCTCCCCTTCACAAGCTCCCTGTAGCAAGGTAGGAAAAATGGGTTCTTCCAGTTTCAGCCAAACTCCTTAGTATATCCGCTGTGTGGTCAGAGTACAGGCATGAAGGTTACCTACTCTCCATTACCCGAGTCTGGTGGCTACACGCCCTATCAGCCCACACATAGAGGCATTCAATGATACAGCAACGTTCGTAGTAACAACTTCACAATATCAACCAGAATTCATAAGTGGTACAGACAGATTCTCCAAACTGTCGCACTGAAAACTCCGCCGCAGGAACGCCTCATCCCATGGAAGCCCGGCAGGAACTCGCACTCCAGGGAGACCCATCACATTCTAACATCGCCAGGCCTAAGGAGCAGGGTTCGTTTAATGTTTAACGTTTGCATTATAATAGCACTCAGTGGTGCTGGAGCCCGTTTTGCTAAGCCCGGAACAGCTACATACAAAGACACAGGCTGCTGGGAGATGAGACGAGAAGCATGAAGCCTGGCTTATTTCCTGCGTCACTAGCTGGGAGGGAGGAGGTGAACCACTAGCATCTCCGGAACCTGGGGAAGGAGGAGGCTCGAAGTGGAGGCTTTGAGATCAGCCTGGAAAGAAGTCGTTAGAGACTTTGCAAGGGCAGCAAAGGTGATGGAAGCCAGATCGGATTGTTTTAAATGGCACATTCAGTGGGCTCAGCGGGGAGGGAAAGACGGGGAGATAGACTCAGTTTGAGTTTCTAACAAGAGAATCAGTATCAACCCATGAGAACAGGCCCAGGTGTTACACTCCTGGAGAACTCTCAGGGGATTAAATAGAGAGGAAATCTGGAGACCCCTCTAGAAATTTCACATGATTGTAACTATTCATTGAAGCACCCTATAGAATTCCAGAGCAGGGATATAATGATGGTTCAAACTAACCTACAGAAAGATTGTCATGCTGACCCACATTCAGTCGGACTGTCCCACTAGGGTGTAAACAGCAATGCCAAATCACACACGCTTTGAAGTTATTGGTATTATTTATATTTTGGAGGTGCCAAAAAGCCTCGGCCAAGGTGGGGACCCATTGTGCTAGGCGCTGTACAACAGCCAAAAGTTCAGAAGTGGTGAGTAGTTCCACTGACTTTAATGAGACTAGTTCCATGTGTAAAGTTACACATATACATAAGTACCCTGTCAGTCGGGGCCGGGGTCTTTATTCATTAGCTTTACTCCTGGTATTTATTTGTTAACTTTTGGACGCCAGTGCTGGATGGATAAACTTTGGTTCCCCATCATTATGGATGTGCTGGAGACATCTGTGGGATGAATGAGGAGAAAGTTGTGAAAAGAGATGATCCCAGCAATTACAGGCTGGTAAGCCTGATTTCAGTACCAGTCAAACTGGTTGAAACCTCCCCCTCCCCCCAGGGTGGAAGCTGAACTCTGCAGCTGCACCTCTGAACTCTGGGGCTGCACTGCCCAAGGACGGCAGCTGTGAGTGGGGTGCAGAGAAGAGATGGGCACGTTAAAGGGACTTTGGGTTGCTGGACTTAAAACCCTGAGGGGAAAAGGACACTGCCCAACTTACTTGGGGGTGGGTCTTTTGCTCATGGTTTGTTTATGAACCCTGCTTGTGGCGTTTTCCCAAATTAATGACGAGTTATTTTCCCCCCTTTTATTAAAAGTGTTTTGCTACCCTCAGACTCTGTGCCTGCGAGAGGGGACGTATGGCCTGCGAGAGGGGGAGTATTGCCTGCGAGAGGGGACGTATGGCCTCCCAGAGGCGCCCGGGGGGGGTGTGGAATTGTCCCAGGTCACTGGGTGGGGGCTCGAGCCGGTTTTGTGCTGTATTGTTGAAAAGGAACCCCTGGATATTGAACCCAGCCCTGGTTGCTGCCAATGCTGACTGGCAGAAGGGTCACACATATAAGGTGCTTTCACTTGAACAATAGCACCATTAATAATGGATGGATGGATGGACATCTAGAATGGTCCATAGGCCCGTAAAATTTAGTCCTTGTATTATTGTATGTGGAAAAAAATAGATGGGTGACACTTACACAGCAGAACTGGATTTTTTGTTCCTACAGCCTGGTTTTGTGAGTGAGCAATTGGGTTACTCAGAGCATCCAAATCCCATTTCCTGCTTTGAAAAGAGCTGTGAAAATCTTCATTCCCATGGCAGGCAGGATTTAAAGATACATGCAGTAGGTGCCTACTTTCCCAGCTTGATGTGAATTCAATTTGATTATTCATCCAAAGGGCCCTATGTTCAAAAGCCATGCATTTTTCAGCTCCTTAATTAGCAATATTTGAAATATCAGCTAGTGAGGGATTTTCCTCCTCATAGATAATCGGCTGGGCTTCAGAAGTTTTCTACCCTTCTTTTCACAGTGCTTTGTCCTTGGGCATTCCCTTTGAAGATTTCATTTGTATCTGTGGGGGAGTCCTCAAACTCTCTGGCACAGAACATCAGATATATCATTCATATTAATGCTTTCAGTCTGATTCATGGTGCAAATTGACTAATTCAGCCAGCTCCATACAGTGTCAGGAGGGGTGTGTGTGGGTGTTCTCACTCAAACTGTGGTATGGGCTGGTTTGTTTATTCAAGAGTAAGGACAGTGACTGAGCCAGGCACCTAGAGGTGCAGCAAGGTGGGGATAGGACTCGAGCCAATATATTTTATGCCAAGGGGGATCTGAGTTATATTATCATAACACCTGGGAGTCCCAGTTGTAGAGAAGAACCCAATTGTGGTAGGTGCTGTGCACACACAGTACAAGAAGTTAGCTTACAATCTAAGTATACGACAAAAGACAACAGGCAGATGGACAGGGGAGTACAAGGAGACAATGCTGACCAGAATGCTAGGCAGTGGTCTCAGCACCCCGGCAGCCTAACCATTGTCAAGTTTTGTGTCGGCTTCGTGGCAGAGAAGAGTTTTAAGGAGGATCTGAAAGACAATGAGTTCTGCGGATGTTTACAGGAAGCGCCTCCTAAACGTGAGGGACAGCCTGGGAGAAAGCATGAAGGTGCTTGTTTGTAAATGTAACAAGTTGGCAATGGTCATTTGGAGGTGGGCACTGACCCCTTGATAGTGAATGGGAGATCATAGGTGGGGGGGTAGGCTATGAAGGGCCTTGAAAGAGAAGACAAGCAGCTGATGTTTGAGGTGAAGGAGAAGAGGAAACCAGTGGAGGGATGCAGAAGGAGGGTCAAATGGTCAAAGAGACAGGTTGGGAGAATGATCTTTGCATCAACATTCTGAATGGATACGAACGGGGCAAGGCAGCGGTCAAGGCTGATTCCCCACTCTGGCACTTCGAGTGCAGAAGGTGGGGGCCCGCAAGGATTCTAAAAAAATAATACTGGCCACTCCAGGCTGGTATTAAACTCCCAAGGTTACAGCTTCTCTCTGAGCTTGGATGGGTGGATGCTGCCACCACCCAAGTGCAAAAAACCCTTTGGACCCAGGAAGGAGCACTTGGGAATTCCTCCCTGTGGGGTACCCTCAAGCCCTTTCACCCCCGCCTCCCTCTGGGGAAGAGCTGAGGAAGGGGGGGGGGGAAGGAAATCGGCTGTTGCCACCAGCTAATTAAACAACATACACACAAACCTCTCAGGACACACAAACCCCCAATCCTGTTCTTAAAAAAGGTAAATGTTATTAAAAACAAAAAGAAAGAAAATACATCTGGAACTTAGGCTATTGATAGACTTAAAAAGAGCAAATGTAGTAATTAAGGATCAAGAATGGTTTTCTTGAGGTCCAGCTTAATGGTTACAAGCAAAACAAAAGCATTTGGGGGTTATCGCAGAGTCGTCCACAAGCCAATACGGGGGAGGGGGGAAGAGGAGACTAAATCTAACCGTGTCTTCCTAGACATTCCCTGATTTACTTACATATCTGGGGGTTTCAGATGAGTAGTCTCTAGGTATGATCTGATCATTTTTCATACCTGGCTTAAAGCTTCTTACAGCATTACTGCTCTGTGTCTCCTCTCTCCGGAGAACAACAGACAGACAAAGGGAAAGTTTTATCCCAATTTTAAAAAGTTCTAGCCCTCTCATTGCCTCTTTTGGTCAGGTGCTCACTCCCTTCCTTTTACCTATGACTTTTTTAACCCTTTACGGGTAAAGCGAGTAGAGAACAGCTACTTGGGGGGGGGGGGCAGGGATAGCTCAGTGGTTTGAGCATTGGCCTGCTAAACCCAGGGTTGTGAGTTCAATCCTTGAGGGGGCCACCTAGGGAGCTGGGGCAAAATCAGTACTTGGCCCTGCTAGTGAAAGCAGGGGGCTGGACTCAATGACCTTCAAGGTCCCTTCCAGTTCTAGGAGATCTCCATTACTAACAGGGATTTTATAGTTGGCTGGCTGGGTGTCCATCAAAGGGAGCTACCCCCACCCTTCATTTATGACAACAACGTTTGTCAAGACCAGAGAGATGGATGTGGCAATAATGGAGATGCGTCTGACGAAGTGAGTATTCACCCACGAAAGCTTATGCTCCAATACATCTGTTAGTCTTAAAGGTGCCACAGGACTCTGTTGCCATCTGCCATTTTGTTGCTCAGTCACCCAGTTTTGTGAGATCCCTTTGTAATTCTTCGCAGTCTGCTTTGGACTTAACTATCCTGAGTAATTTTGTATTGTCTGCAAATTTTGCCATCTCACTGTTTACACCTTTTTCCAGATCTCTAGGGAACCCTGCTATTTACCTCTCTCCATTCTGAAAACGAACTATTTATTCCTACCCTTTTTTTCCTGACTTGTAGCCAGTTACCAATCCATGAGAGGACCTTCCCTCTTATCCCATGACAGCTTACTTTGCTTAAGAGCCTTTGGTGAGGGACCTTATCAAAGGCTTTCTGAAAGTCCTAGTACACTATAGCCACTGGATCACCCTTGTCTACGTTTGTTGATCCCCTCAAAGAATTCTAATAGATTGCTGAGGCATGATTTTCCTTTATAAAAGCTGTGTTAACTCTTCCCCAACAAATCGTATTCATCTCTGTGTGTGATAATTCTGTTTTTTACTAAACTTTCAATCAATTTGCCCAGTACTGAAGTCAGGCTTACTGACCTGTAATTGCCTGATCGCCCCTGGAGCGAGCCTTTTTAAAAAATTAGTGTCACGTTAACTATCCTCCCGTCATGTGGTCCAGACGCTGAGTTAAACGCTAGGTTCCATACCACAGCTAACAGGATGAGATTCAAGAAGAGCAAGGTTGATGATGTTGATCTGACAGGTCAAGGAGGAGGAGAACAGAAAGTTCTGAGCTGTGGCTAGGGAGTGGTCACTAGAGAACAATTCAGAATGGTTATGCGCAGGAAGGGGTTCAAAGGCATCACAAGACCAGCTGACCCTGAAATACAGCTTCCAGTGGCACTCCCAGTTCAGGGAACAATCCTGGCCCAGGGCAGCAGTCTGAGTAGCTGGGGCCTGCAGGAAGCCTGATGTGGGTGGGGCTGTGGGGCAGACCCCTTGTCCCCAAGAGGCAGCAGGCAGCTCTCCATCTCTGCAGGACAGGTGCAGAGGCAGCAGGCGGGGTGGGGGCTCCCACTCTATATGGATTTGTTGAGTAATGGTCCTAGCTATGCCCCTGCTGTAACATACTGACAGTCTCCTTTAGCAGCAGGTTCTAGCTGTGGTTGTGTGGTCAATGTGGCTGACCTAGTGGGTCCAGGGAGCTGCAGAATCCCCCGCCCCGGCCTCCCTGCACCCCCCAGCTGCACTGCACAGTGAAAGCAAGTCATTTCCTGGAGGCCCTGCCTGCAGGGGGCTGCAGGATTTCCCCACCCGTCAGCAGGTTGTGTTCAGAGGCCTACGGCAAAGGGGAGAACTAGGCTAGCGAGGAGCCAGGCAGTGGAAGTAGCTCGCATTGCACTGATATTCCTGGTGGCTTACATTCTTGCAGCCTCCCGAGAGACGGCTTTTAACAGTCGTTATTCCGCTGTATCAGAACAACTGGAGGGTGAGCGCGCCCCATAGTTCCCAGGGATCTCACGTCATCCTCAGCAGCCGCACTGGACTGCAGCGCTTCCCAGACATGGGCTGGAACGTCTCTGTGCCACGCTAGCTCCTGAGCAGGGAAGGCGAGCAAAATGCAACACCTTGACCCAGCACTCTCCACGGGCCGCCCCTGTTCTTGCACCCGGGTGCTGGTCACACATTGCAGAGACGCCATGAAAGGGGCAGCTCCTTCTACGCTCTGGGAGGCCTAGACAAGCGACTGGGTTTACGCTATGGCCAGACGGTCACACCCTGGTCCTTCAGACCACACAGACGCACACAATGGTAGTGCTGGAGCTGCAGGGTGTTGAGCGACAGCCGGGGATCGTCCTTGCCTCCTGTCGGCCTCCGTGGAAGGCACCATCCTCTCTGCCTGCCCCAGGAGAGGAGGAGGCATGACCTCTCCAGCCAGCAACCCGCCCCTGCCGTCCCCGCCCTCGCTCCATTCTGCACCTCAGCTGCTGTGATCCTTCTTTGTGCTTTTGTCCTTCCTCTGTCTTCCCATCTCCTGCCCTGATGGCTCCTTGCTCACTCTCTGCTTAGTCCACTGGTCACTTGCCTCATTATTACGACGTCCCAGAGGAAAACAATGTCAACCTGGAGTTAAGACTGAGAGCGTATCACTGACTGCAATATGAGAAATGGCTTCATGCTGTGTCCAGTGACAAGGATCTTGCACAAACTGTGCTACACTAACAATCTAGCATCTGAGCAAGGGCTGGAACGTCAGAGAGTTAATCTACGCTCCCTGTACCTCGCTGTGCTGCATTCTGTCATTGTGCTGTGAAAGAGAGATTGCACCTCCTTTAGGCTGCAGCAAAGAGATGCCATGGGGCTGCGAGTTTGTGGACTGGCACCAGTTAGGCATCTCGCCATAGTTAGAAGAACCTGGGTGTGACACACAGCTTAGCTTCACTGAAATGCATGGAACAAAGCAAAAATAACTCAGCCCATCTCATGCTTTCAATAAGTAATTCCCCTCAAGGTGAGTGTCCTCTCCCACTGTATAGTTACAACAAAGGAAAACCAGCACAGGCCACACTATGCGGCTTCTAAAAGTAACCCCCAGTGAGTCTCACAAATGCCTGGCCACTTACATTTCAGCTCTCAGCTGCAAAGAAACTTCTTTTCTGAACTTTCCAAGTGGTGGTGTGAAGAGAGTCCTGGATACAGCATTAGTTGTTACCTAATGTGAACAGTGGAGCAAAATCATAGGCTCATCCCTCTTTTCGTTAACTTCAGTGAGACCCTTTTCTGTCAGAGATGCAAACAGCATATTGTGATGCAGCGATTGGATCTCCCTCTATTTCTCCCTTGCCAATCTATATGGCAAGTAGGCCACATATTAGGCTGTTAATTCTTTGGTGCATATATGTGCATCCCTTAGATCATCCGATGGACACTTCAGATTTCCCTGCGCATGATCTTCTATATTTATATAGACACCCCCACATTCCCCCCCCACACGTGTGCACATGCACACACATACACCGATGCACACCTCTTTGTTAAACCATTTCTGTAACTCTTACTCACAATGCCTCTTTCTTGGAGAAGAAATATATAAACACATCATGAAGAACTAAATTCAACCAGAGTCAACAAAACAAATCAAAACAAAAACACCTAGAAAGGAAACAACACCTTTCAGAATCCTCTAGGGAAGGCCTCAGTTTAGTTTTTGTGCAACTCCATTGATTTTACAGCAGGGATGAATTTGACCCAACTGTCTTAGTGCTACATTTGCATTTGGTTCCCTGAGGTAGCAGAGAGACTGAAACACATACAGTCATCAGAAAAATCCTGGCCCCACTGAAAACAATGGGAATTTTATCATTGACTGAAATGGGGCTTGTAATGCAGCCCTAGAGATTACACAGATGTACACGCTGCAGAGGTCGGCTAAGGTCAAGAGTCATTTATGTTTTAACAGTAGGTTGCCCACTTCACACCAATCGCAGTCTGTCTTGTAATAACCGAAATGGTGATCTGTCCTCTTTCTCCAGGATGGCGTCCTAAATTCCAGCCAATTATCTATTTCGTTCGCTAGCTGCTGGCAAGATCCATAATTCATAAAGAGGCCCATGTTTCTGAGCTGTGCCAAGCAAGTAGGATGGTATCCCATGGGACCATGAACTGAATAGTAAATAGTAGCCATGTCTTTTGAAATATATAATCAAGACTGTTCTATATGAGACTATTGCTTCTTTTAGTTGACTGATGCAATACAATTTGATCTACTTTTTAAATATTAATGTTTCTATATTTTCTTAACAACATTAGATGTTACTGATTTGGGGTTACATTATGCTATCGGTTTTGGTACCATAGTTGTTGTGAGCAAAGGCACCCCTGTATTCTCTCCCTACACACCGTTGTAATATTTTGTTGTACAAAATATGCCTTGTGAGGTATCATTTGAAATCACTTGCTGGTCAATAATATCCTGGTTAATTGTGTGTGGCAACTTTATATGTAGAGTTCTGAACATCAGCTGAAATCAGGACTGAGGTGTGTTTCCCAGCCTAGTCTGGGGAGTGGGTAAAACACAAAGGATATGCTGAGGCCTCTAGCCAGGGGGTCATCAAAGCTGATGGGCCATCGCCTGCTAAGTGGCCATTCTTTGGCAGGGAAGGGGGCAGGAACAAACAGCTCTGCAACTTAACAAACAACAGCAGGGAACCTCTTTCCCTTTCTCTCCATCCTCACAGTGGGATGAACTGTACCAAGGGGAATCCCTCAGGAAAATGCTTTTCAAAAGGGGACTGGATTATAAAAATGAAGGGCAAAAACATCCCAAGTTCTCTTTCCCTCTCATCTCTATCTCTCACACACCCAAGGAGAGAGACGAAACATGCTTTGGACTTTGGGAGCAGATCCTGGCCTGAGAATTTGTTCAGCGATGTTACTGGAAACATGTGGTAAGGGACTTCACCTGGGACCAAGTCTAGTTGGTTAAGATTTAGTGTTTTATCTTTATTTCTCTAGTAACCATTTCTGACTTCAATGCTTTATACATGTACTCACTTAAAAGATGCCATTATCTGGGGTACTGCCTTAGCTGCCATTCCCCAGCTTCCAGTGATGCAAGGCCTGGACCAAACACCAACTCATGAAAATGCAGAGAAGGCTTTCAAAGCGATTGCGCCTGGGAGAGCAGCAAGCAACCACCAGATGCCTCCAGAGCTCCTAAGGGCAGGGGGGAGGAAGCTTGCCAGTAACATCTATGCACTTCTCTGCACCTGTTGGGAAGAAAGCCACATTCGCCAGGATCTGAAAGAGGCAAAGATAATTACTCTGTATAAAAATAAAGGGGACACAGCAGACTGCAACAACTATTGAGGGACAGCGAGGTCGGCAAAGTGCTTCAAGGGTCCTGCTGAAAAGACTCCAAGTCCTAGCTGAGAGAGTCCACCCTGAGAGCCAGTGTGGGTTCAGAGCTGGATACTCCACGACTGACGTGCCCTACACATTGCGCTTGTTGCCAGAAAAACACCGTGAACAACAGGCACCTCTCTATGTAGCATTTGTTGACGTACAAAAGGCCTTGGACACAGTTATCAGGAATGCACCCGTCATGCATCCAACGAAGTGGGTATTCACCCACGAAAACTCATGCTCCCAATACGTCTGTTAGTCTATAAGGTGCCACAGGACTCTCTGCTGCTTTTACAGATCCAGACTAACACGGCTACCCCTCTGATAGTTATCAGGAATGGCATGTGTAAGTTCTGGTTGAAAACTGGCTGCCCCCAAAAAGTGCTCTCCCTATTCAAGGAGTTCCATGGAGGAATGAAGGTAGCCATCCAGTATGAAAATGAAACAGCATCCGAGTTTAGTATTGATACTGGTATGAAGCAAGGCTGCGTCTTAGCGCCCAGTGGCTTTGGCATCTTCTTCTCTATTCTTCTTAAGTACATCTTTGGAAATGATCAATCTCTCATACCACTTGAATCGAGGATGGACGGCAGCTTGGTTAACATCAGACGATTCCAGAGCAGAGGCATATTACCAAGCTTACTGTTCAGGATCTGCTTTTCGCAGAAGAGGCCGCATTCGGCTCTCATTCATCTGATGAACTGCAGATCATGATGAGCTAGTTCTCTGATGCATGCACTAAATTTGGCCTGGGAATCAGTACCAAGAAACAGTTGTCACGTCACAAGGAACCAACATTCCACCTAAAAGCCTTGAGAGAGCCTAGAGTCTATGCAGACTATGCTGGACGCTTGCAGGCTTTGCTGGCTGGGACATGTGAAGCGCATGCCTCAAGATCATCTGCCGAAGGCTGTGCCATATGGCCAACTCAAGAACTGCCCGGGACACAGAGGAAGGACAAAGCTCCGGTACAGTGATAAGGTCAAGCAAGGCCTCAAGAAATTCAGCATCCCACTGGCAACTGGGAGAACCCTGCCCACAGC
>NW_020664588.1:651162-678609 GCF_002925995.2 Terrapene triunguis
GTGTAGTTAAATAAATAGGTCCTGAATATAATGCATTAAGTCTAAGCAATGCCATGATAACCACAGCAAAGTTGGTATGTGTGTCCGACGATGATGATATGTGGGGAATTTGGGCATATTCTATTACATATCAAACACTAATGAAGAGTTATGCTTCACATAGTCAGAAGGCTTATGTTCATCATCTTTGTTCTTCTATCACCTTCCTATTAACCACAGCTTCTTTCAGATACATTTAATATGTAATTCAATGGGGTCTTTTCTCTGATGGTTACAGATGGATTAACACTCATAACTCCCATTAATTGGAGTTACTCCTGTAAATCTAATGCATCAGAGGGGGACTATTGTATATTCCTCTGTACGGTTTAGCTTCCTTGTGCTAGATAAGGCCATCACGAGGCAGATTAAAACTTCCTTCCTCCTTTGCTGCTGCTTCTGGTGCCATGTCCATGATGTTAACTCTTACTGCCACGTGTACTGGAGTTCCCGTCCCCCGACAGTAACTAGGTGTTTTCCTCCCTCCAGCCGCTTCCCTGACTAAACTATTAGGACTACACCAGCCACACTCTGTGAGGGAATTGTAATGCACGGAGGACAAAATGTGCACAAAGCTCATGGACCTGTATTAGTAACAGGAGAAGAGAGAAACACTGACTAAGGCAAGAGGACACAGGATCTATGTTGAAAGATGGATTGTTAATAACTTAGCTTTAGGTCACTTCCTCCTGAAGAAAACCCATGGGCTGGGGGTCAGGGAGGTGAGTTCTTCTGAGTCTCCCCAGAGCATGCAGCGAGATTGCAGGGCTGCATTCAGAAGTTTCCTCAGGCTGCATTCACTTCTGAGCAGCTTGCCTGTTAGACTGGAAGGGGGCAATATACCTTCTCCCTAGTTTCACTTCCCTGCCGCCCACAGCCTGGCCCATGCTGAGAGCTCTCTCCCAGATCCACCTGTGTACAGGTGTCAACTCATCGCGGGCGCCTCCTTGTGCCTGGGCACAGCAGCTCTCCCTGCTGGGGTGTCCTGCTCTGCCTCTGCACTGGGCTGCCTCAGTCCTCCATCCAGGTCACTCCCAGGCCTTCCCCTGCCAGGCAGCCCATAAACAAAGAGCTGGGAATTAATGCAAATGAACGGAGTCAGGAAGAGACAGAGGGGGAGGCCTCCCGCTCAGGGCGTATCAGGGTCAGGCCCATCCCCCCCTCTGGGAGGGTCTTCGGGCAGCGGATGTCAGGAAAGCTTCTACCTTTAGGCTGCCCCTTCCTCAGGAGCCAAGAGTCTGTTTGGCCCCCAAGTGAGCAACACCTTCTCCTCTTGCTGTCCAGGTGAGGTCTGCATCCCCCCAGTCAGCATCCCCTGCTACCGCACATCCTTGTTGGTGTACCAGGAGCTTTGGAAGGGATATTACACCTTAACGTAGGCTTGGCTGGTTACCTGGAGCTGCTCTAGAGAGCTGGCTGGGGTATAGGCCATCTGGGCCTCGGCAGTGTCTTATTTTAATCTTAATCAAAATGAACAGTTTAACATACATAGAGACAGTATTTTTGTTAGGTTTTTTAATTTTCCTTTTGTAAAAAGAAAAAAACAAAAAGGAAATTAGAACATAAGAACGGACATACTGGATCAGACCAAAGGTCCATCTAGCCCAATATCCTGTCTTCTGACAGTGGCCAGTGCCAGGTGCCCCAGAGGGAATGAACAGAACAGGTAATCATCAAGTGATCCATCCCCTGTCGCCCATTCCCAGCTTCTGGCAAACCGAGACTAGGGACACCATCCCTGCCCAGCCTGGCTAATAGCCATTGATGGACCTATCCTCCATGAATGTATCTAGTTCTTTTTTGAACCCCGTTATAGTCTTGGCCTTCACAACATCCTCTGGCAAGGAGTTCGATAGGTTGACCATGCGTTGTATGAAGAAATATTTCATTTTGTTTGTTTTAAACCTGCTGCCTATTAATTTCATTTGGTGATCCTCTAGTTCTTGTGTTATGAGAAGGAGTAAATAATACTTCCTTATTTACTTTTTCCACACTAGTCATGATTTTATAGACCTCTATCATATCTCCCCTTAGTCGTCTCTTTTCCAAGCTGAAAAGTCCCAGTCTTATTAATCTCTCCTCAAACGGAAGCCGTTCCATACTCCTAATCATTTTTGTTGCCCGTTTCTGAACCTTTTCCAATTCCAATATATCTTGCACGCTGTATTCAAGATGTGGGCATACCATAGATTTATATAGAGGCAATATGATATTTTCTGTTATATTAGCAATCCCTTTCTTAATGATTCCCAACATTTTGGTTGCTTTTTTTGACTGCTGCTGCACAATGAGAGGATATTTTCAGAGAACTATCCACAATGACTCCAAGATCTCTTTCTTGAGTGGCAACAGCTAATTTAGACCCCATCATTTATATGTATAGTTGGGATTATTTTTTCCTATGTGCATTACTTTGCATTTATCAACATTGAATTTCATCTGCCATTTTGTTGCCCAGTCACCCAGTTTTGTGAGGTCCTTTTGTAGCTCTTTGCAGTCTGCTTGGGACTTAACTATCTTGAGTAGTTTTGTATCATCTGGAAATTTTGCCACTTCACTGTTTACCCCTTTTTCCAGATCATTTATGAATATGTTGAATAGGACTAGTCCCAGTACAGACCCCTGGGGGACACCACTATTTACCTCTCTCCATTCTGAAAACTGACCATTTATTCCTATCCTTTGTTTCCTATCTTTTATCCAGTTACTGATCCATGAGAGAACAATCCCACTTATCCCATAACAGCTTACTTTGCTTAAGAGCCTTTGGTGAGGGACCTTGTCAAAGGCTTTTTGAAAATCTAAGTACACTATAGCCACTGGATCCCCCTTGTCAACATATATATATATATACACACACACACACACACCCTATCTCATAGAGCTGGAAGGGACCCTGAAAGGTCATCAAGTCCAGCCCCCTGCCTTCATTAGCAGGACCAAGTACTGTTTTTGCCCCAGATACCTAAATGGCCCCCCTCAAGGACTGAACTCACAACCCTGGGTTTAGCAGGCCAATGCTCAAACCACTGAGCTATCCCTTCCCCCATGCTTGTTGACCCCCTCAGAGAATTCTAGTAGATTGGTGAGGCATGATTTCCCTTTACAAAACCCATGTTGACTCTTCCCCAACAAATTATGTTCATCTATGTGTCTGACAATTTTGTTCTTTACTGTAGTTTCAACCAGTTTGCCCAGTAATGAAGTCAGGCTTACCAACCTGTAATTGCCGGGGTCACTTCTAGAGCCCTTTTTAAAAATTGGCGTCACATCAGCTATCCTCCAGTCATTTGGTACAGAAGCTGATTTCAATGATAGGTTACAGACGACAGTTAGTATTCCTGCAATTTCACATTAGAGTTCCTTCAGAACCCTTGGGTGAATACCATCTGGTCCTGGTGACTTATTGCTGTTTAGTTTATCAATTTGTTCCAAACCTCCACTAATGACACCTCAATCTGGGACAGTTCCTCAGATTTGTCACCTATAATGATGACAATTACCCCAAAAGGGAAATGGAAAAGAGAGATTTTTAACCCAAGGCAACGTGAACAGTTTCAGGTAGGGCAGAATCAATGTATTTCATAACAGCAGGGCTGCCTCAGGCTGAGAGATAAGAGCTTGTTTGAAACTCCCAGGACTTAGCTTCTAGTTGCATACAGAAATTGCAGGAAATAGATGTGATCATGCGAGCAGTCATGGCACACACCGACCAGTGGGCACTGCAGGCACTGGGCAATTTGATTTTTAACTGAAACATGGACCAAGGTATCATTCATTCAACCTTACTCTTTTCCAGATCATAGACACTTCGTTGTTACGTTTAACCTGCAGTGTAAGTGAAAGAGTTTCCTCTCTTTAAAGAACAGATTAAATTACACACTAATATTTTCACCTATGTCTCTGGTGCATTATTTGTGATGCAATGTCATATCATTCTATAATGTATCAATTTAAGGCATCTGTCATTTATTCTGGACTTGGAAGAGATGCTTTGTGTGAATTTTGTTTAAATTACTGCTTGATGGGTAAAGTTTTCAGAACCATGTATAACTCCCTTAGATGAGTAAATTCCATTAGATGCTCAAGTGCCACTGATATATATAGAGAGAGTGTGTGTATATGGACAGGTACATGAACCTATGGGTAAAAAAAATATTGACTACAAGGGAAATTTTAATTTCCATTTGGGGTTTAGTAAATACAGTGGTGTACAGCACACTCATACATTAGTTTTAATTCCATTTTGGATCGTAAATGAACTTCTAGCACATTTCTTGAGCCACCTGTATAATTTACATAAAGCCCTGTTTACTGAGTTATTAATAAAATATACTTAGCAAGTGCTTCATTATATGGCAAAGTGAGGTTATACTAATTAATTTCATGCACACGGTGAGATCTCATGAAGAGTCATGATGGTAGATATTGTGGGCCCTGGTTTCTGCTAGTAGTAATCACGTGGCCCATATGTTAATAGTGTCTTGTTTTATTAGGGTAATTATGCAGCATTACATGCTTGTCTCTACAGCTGTTACAGTGTGCTAGCTGTGATCTGCACAGCAGCCTCGCTCTTCCTCGGGCCTGTCTCAAGACAGTGAATTCATCTTATTAACATATTTGATTTTATTTTTAAAAATCTGAAGAAAACTATAACAGGTGAAATGGGTGAAGTCAAGCCTCTATTCTGTTTTAGCTGTAAAACACAGGGCTACATTTGTTAGGTAATTTATTTTGCATGAGTAAATTCCATCAGCTCTGCAAAAGACATGCAACAAGTTAAAAAGAGAGAAAGCTAGTGAGCCATTGGCTTCCACACAAACACCGAGTCACACCTGGACCCGGGGGAAGCAACGACTGGGCAAAGTTCTGTTAGCTCCTCTAGGCAGGGACCATCTTTTTTATTATGCGTGTACAGCGCCTAGTACAATGCAGCCTGGATTGGAGCCAAACTTGGTACATCATTTGCTTCCCTAGTAGGGATGGCCAGTGTCCAGGAGGTGTTTACCCACCCCACTCTGACCACTAGTGCAGAGGAAGAAATCTTGGTTGCTATATGAAATGAAATATTGTTTGCACATACGAACATCACAAACCCAGACTCCATGGCCCAGATACTGAGCTTGCACCACTCAGCCTAGCCCCATTGATTACACTCTGATCTACAATAGCAGAGGATCTGACCCAGTGGGACTAAGCAATATTTCCATGTGGTTCGGAGTTCTTAGTCTGTAATATTAATGCAACAATAAAACTATGGATCCAAAGACTGTTTTAAGACACAGGCAGTATTTGTAAAATATAGCCAGCAATTTCTTCTTTCAGAAGGTCGGGAGTGTATTTAATTATTCAGTTATCAAGCATAGAATGATAGAATCATAGAATATCAGGGTTGGAAGGGACCTCAGGAGGCCTTTTAGTCCAACCCCCAGCTCAAAGCAGGACCAACCCCAACTAAATCATCCCAGCCAAGCACTATTCTGATAAACCCGTGTTCGGGAGAAGTTATTTACTGGGAATTTCTGATTAGAAAGGATTGAAATTACCTGGTTTAGCTACACACGTTGGGCCAGTTGAAGAGAGTAGCTAAGGAAACAGACATCTATAATTTTGTTCCAAACAGAAGAAAGGTCCCATGTGAGGTCTTCAAGTTTCCCACTGCACCTTCCAGAACCCACTTTGGGAATGGTGTCTGCTCCTGAATCACCTCTCGTAGTAGATGCTGAACTGACCTCTTCTCCCTTCTCTGAAACTCCGAAACTTACACCTCATCCCATCGCCTGAGTCCCTCCAGCTCCCTGGCCTCCATCCCCAGTGGTCCTCTCCACAGTCAGCCCTGCTGCTGCCCCTGTCTCCTGCTCTCGGAGATCAGAGGGAGAAAGAGAGGCTCTGGCATTTTGTGCTGGTCTCCAAGCTACACCCCCCTCCCCCTCCATCCCTGGCACCTCTGTACGTGGCACGGGCCTCTGGCAAGAGCAAGGAAGTTTTGACAGCGAGGAGTCAGGAAAGGGCTGCTTGTCTCCAGAGAGAAGAGGGAGTATTTTAGCAGCTGGGAAGATGGACAATCAGGGACTATTTGTCTCTGCTGTGAGATGGGTTTCAGTGAGAGAAGCATCACCTATAGAAACAGGAGGCTACTCTTACACCACATAACAGCATATATTGGCTGGGTGAAGAATTTAAATCACATTGTCTCAGCATTTTCCCACAAAGCAATAGCATTTGTATGGACTGTCCTGGTTGCGAAGGGCAGTCCGAACCTCATCTAGCTCATTTCACTGGGCCTACGCCGAGGCCATAGTGCCAGGATTTGGGAGCCTTGTCCCTCTGGTCCGGCAATCAGCTGCTGTACATCACCCATGCAGAACTCAGCAAACAATCAGTAATCCAGACTGTAATTGGCAACGACTGGCCCTGTCAGAAATGTTCATAGTTCCAAGCTGAGATCCATTCCATAGGCTTATTGTCAGGGCCCCGATTACCCACAGAATTTGATGAGAATTCACCCCCCCCCCACGTGTAAGAATAATATTCCAGAATCTCAGCTCTCATTGGGGGAGGGGGAGATTTTTATGCTTGCAGAGAGAACCATGAAAGTGTAGAATGAATATAAAGCCAGCTGCAGAAGGCTTGAAACAATAGCCAAGAGAGGTCTGAGCTGCCCTTTCCCTCCCAGGCTGGTGGACACTGAGAATCTGGCATCTTTTCCTGATACCCAATGATTCAGCCTTTTTGTTTCGGAATTCCCCATTTTGCTGCTGCGAGGAGCCTGCCATTTTGCTTTCTGTCTCCCAGCCCTGCTGGGACCTGACCTGATGCTGGATCTTGCTCTGTTGCACATTGATTAATTTTATGTCAATGATATTCTCAGGCACACACCGTTGCAGTATCTGGTAATGGTGTGATGGGAATGAAGGGAAGTTCATTGAGACAGAATAAATTAAAGTGTCTGCAGAATTCAGTCCCATTGTACCATGGGATACACAGGACCCGGCTTGTAGTAGTGACAGCCCTGGAAAAAGGAATCAGGAAAACGCAGTCTGCTAAACGTCTTGTCATTCAGCTGTAAAATACAAATAGAGTGCGCTGGGCTTTGCCTCAATCACAAGCTTGTTCAAGTAAGATCTTAAATTATAATTAAACGTAGGATGCACTTGTCCTGTGTAAATATGGTAATTGGTTCATAAATTTATAATGCTGTTAATTGGTTTGTGATCTCTTGTAATGTCGGGATGCGTGTGCTGCTCTCTCTGGAGACTCTCCTGTAGACGGAATGCTGTATCTGAAAGGGCTTGCAACATTTTTAAAGGAAATTAAAATAGTTCATTAAGCTGATGATGTTCAGAAACTTTGATTGCAAGAATAAGGAAATAGAGATGTGCCTCAGCTCCACCAAAACATTTCCTTCTGGGAACCTGGGAACCATCCTGTAGAGAATGCAAAGTATTTCACTCTGCAAACTTGAAGTTCTGCTTTTCTTCATGGCCCTTATCCCCAGTGAGATCCAGAGGCCAATGCTGAACAAGATCTTCTCCAGATCATAGCACCAGAACTGCCCTGTATCCTCCCCTTCTTTACAAAGAAATGATTTCAAGAGATAAATAAGGACGCACATTCGTGCAGACACCGGCACACACACAAACATACCAATTAATGCTATTTCTAGTGCTTAAATGTAGATTTGATTTATATTAGGAAGCATAAATCTGTAGACTACAAGAACAAGCAACTCCATTCAGAATGCCTGCACCATTCAGTATAGTTTCCATAAATTATTCATTCAGTTGTTCATTTTGTTCCTGTTCAAGGCTTGTTAGAACAGTTATTTTCACTTGAAAGGTATCCTTAGAGGCACCTGTGAACAATGGCAGATTATTAGCATTTTGCAGTGAATCAGCATGTTGGCCTAACAATGCCTGTCAGAAATATAGTATCATATTTACATAACCTAACCAGGCCATTAGGTTAACCTATGTGGAAAGTAAGATGTTAATTAGCCCATAATATGTTTAAAATCATGCAACATAACTGACTACAGCAATGGAAACAAATCAGAGAATAGCTAAATCCTTATGCACTCGGTGCCTTGCCTATTGGATCCAGCAAGAAAACAGTCCCTCAACTCAGTCTGAGCTTTAATGGATAAATATTTGGCCATGACTGTAAACCTACAACATCATATTTACATACACAAATGTGTATATATTTGCATATGCAAATCAGCATATTATGTGCAGAAGTGGGTGAGAACTGTAATTATCCAATGGGTGCAGGTAAATGGGTGTGTGTGTGTGTGTGTGACTGCACAATGGGGCCAACTGGCCCTCAGATTTTTTGTCCTTTAAACTTGTTTTTTCTCGTACCTAGGGAGGTTAAACTAGCTTCCAGGCAGTGCCAGCCCTCCCAGTCTCTGCGGGAGCCAAAGCTCGGCTGAACTTTGGTTTTTAAGACAGGCAGAACAGGTGGCAGTGGATAAATATTTTTGGCGCATCTCTGTGTTTCATGGTTTTGTGTGGGGCTGGTGGCACCAAAACACTACAAGAAGCATCTTGCTCACATTGCAGCTTCATGCAAGTGGAGATTACGGAGCAAGCCTGGTCTTGGGAGATTTCCAGTTCCCTTTCTAGGGTAAAGACGAGAGCATAGAACAGAACAAAGCTGTGATGTTTGGGGGCAGGGGGAGCTGAGCTCTGGGGGAGCTTACCAGGGCTCAGAGACGTGCCTGTGGGGAGAGTCCCAGAATGAGTCTCTGGGGTGGTTGTACTCACACGCTAGTTTCACACCTGTGTAATTCCATTGAGTCCAGTGGAGTTACTTCAGATTGACACCAGTGGGGAAGAGCAGAATGAGGCTTCTGGCCTTCGTTAGTGCCAGCCGCTCTCTCGTAGGCTGGTTTCTAATCAGTTAGCAGTTGATGGTCTCCCAAATTGGTCTCCCAGCCCCAACCCAACCTTATGTTACGTACTAGGGCTTCGTCTTCATTGCCCAAAGAGGTGTGTTTTTACAGGGGATAACGAACCTGCGGTACCCATCCCACCGTACAATCCGACCGGAAACAAGGAACTGTAGCGTTCCTGCGAGGTAGACTAGGCAAGCTCAACCACGGATGGGGGTGTAGTGCTGACCTTGCCTCGCTACTCCACAGTAACACAACCGATGCCTGGTCTCCATGGGAATTTTACAGTGGGGTAGCTAACTGACATTCACTCTTCCATGGTGAAAAACTCACCTCTTCTGAAAGGAAGACAGCCTTAGTTATCTCCTTTGAAACCAGCTCCTTCCAGATTGTGCTGCTTTCACTCCAGGTCTTCAAGGAAGGGGTCTGTGCATTGTTCCCTGTCTGGTTTGAAGAGTGTATATAATGATGCCATAACAACACTGTAAAATGGCTCTTTCCCTGGACTATTCTAGTGACTCTTTCTAGTTATGGGAAAAAATCTCCCCCTATTTCTCTCTCTGTTGCCACCCGTACAGAAGTCTAGTTTAGTCCCAGAGTTTACAGGGACTCACGACATTGTGCAGACGTTGCCCCAATGTGCCATACAGACTTGATCATACAGCCAGAGTTATTTATTTTATTTCTTTGTTTTTGTCCAACACAACCCTAGGTACCATGTAGCGCTCTGAGAGCCTCTCCCACACCTTGCCAGTCACAGCAGAAATGTAACCAGAGGGATGCCCAGACAGAGATCTATTTCATGCCTCCTCAACAGCCTGAACACAAAGAGGGAAACGAGATGGGCTTTGCAGCATGCGGGAAGAGCAACAAAACTGCTCTGGAGGAGCAAGGGTGGGGGAGTGAGTGTGAGTCCTAAAGCCAAGGAGCGCTCACTAAGAATGTCCATTGGTCAGATTGTTAATAAAGTTATAAAGTTTAATGCCAAAAGGGACCATTAGTTCATCTAGTCCAGTGGTTCTCAAACTGTGTGTCAGGACCCCAAAGTGGGTCATGACCCCATTTTAATGGGATCACCAGGGCTGGCATTAGACTTGCTGGGGCCCGGTGCCCAGGCCAAAGCCCAAGCCCCACCACCTGGGGTCAAAGCCAAAGCATGAGAGCTTCAGCCCTGGGTGATGGGGCTCAGGGCACAGGCCCCACGCCTGTGGAAGAAGCCCCTGGGCTTCAGTTTTGGCCCCACCAGGCTTTGGAATTGTCCCCCCGCCCAGGGCAGTGGGGCTTGTGTGGGCTCAGGCTTCAGTCCCCCTGACCTGGGGTCATGTAGTAATTTTTATTGTCAGAAAGGGGTCATGGTGCAATGAAGTTTGAGATCCCCTGATGTAGTCTGAGCTCCTGTGCGTCACAAGCCCCCCCCCACAAAACTTGGCTTTGACTAAAGCATGTCTTCCAGAAGGGCTTCCGGTCTTGATATGAAGACATGAAGAAATGGAGAATCCTCCATTTCCCTTGAGTTTCCAGCAGTGGTTCTTGTTGTGCCTTTTTGCCACAGCCCTGGCTTGAAAGCTAATGTTCAGGTGCTTGTCCTCTCTGACCCATAAAACCTTTTCAAAAGACTCAGTTCCCTATTTTGTAGGTCCGGCCTGCATTACCCCACCCAGCTTACCAAACAGCCCCGATTGCTCCATACACGTGTCCTGTCCTCATCAGGATTTACCACTTCACCAATCTTTGGGTCATCTGCAAATTTAATCAGTGGTGATTTTATATTTACTTCCAGACCATTGATCAAATTGTGGAATGGTGAACTGATCCGTGCAGAACTCCGGTAGAAACAACCCGTTCAATGATTCCCCAGGGACAGCTGCTTTTGGAGATCGGTCAGTTCGCCATTTCTTAAACCACTTAACGTGGCTCTGTGGATACCGTAGAGTGCGAAATTTAATCAGAACGTCGTGCCTTACAAAAGTCTGTGTATATTCTATGCAGTTACCTTTATCAGCCACACTTGTGATCTCCTCTAAGAATGCAATCCGATTTGTCTGACAGGAGCTATTTCCCCTAAATAGGTTCTGTGTGTATGTAGCTACATGACAGGTGGAATACATTCTTCAGTTTCAAGTCTTATTTTCTGTACTTGTTTAGCCAGTTCAAAGGACTACCCTCATTGCACCTTGTCCTGGCTGAAATTCTGCACATTCTATCCTGAGCTGACGCTCTCCATGCACTTAGAGAGGAAAGCCCCAGAAGGAGAAGGGAGAGCTGAGCAATAAAACAGTAAAAACATGAAAGAAATTGGGGTGAATGCACCCATCCCAGTCCCGGCCCGCAGGCCTGGAGACTGACAGGGCCAGCATTTCACCCCAGCGGAGTACAGACCTACATGCAGACAAATGGCGTCTCCCTCCAATGGGTCTCTCAACACTCCAAGATGCAGGAAACAGATTTGACTGAACTATGCTGGTGCGGCAGAGATCCTGCAAACCAGCTCCTACAGAGATACTCAGCTTTGCAAGGGCTGTTGTTGGAGGCTCCTTTGAAAGCCTGCACCATTTCCTGGCACCATAGCTATTATCTGTTCCTAGCCAACAACAATTAAGAACTACAGCATTGGCATGATTTAAGAGAACCAAATGAGCCCGAACCGGCCGAGAACAAAGCCTGTGCCAGCTGTCTGAGCAGCAGAGCGATGTGGACTATGAGCAGCTCAGCAGTAACAACAAGCACCAGCCTGAAGTTTCAATGATGGCAGGAGGAAAGCTCTACGTCACCCAAGAAACGGACTTAAAACAGGAATTAGGGGAAATATACCGACGTTGGTGTTGTAAATCAAGGATTAAAGATCCTGGTAAACGTCTGTGCACATGCATAGCTCGGGAGGTGGCTTTATAGGTCTGAAGCGTGAGATTTGCATGGTAGAGTGAGCTCTCAATGGAGATCAGAGGTTTGCATTTTCTCCGTAGTGAACAGACAGCGGAGCATGGTACGTGACTATCTGCGTACAGCAGAGAGCGGCAGGAGGGAAGCGGTTTCATCGGCAGCAGGTGAAGATCAGCGCAGAGCAAAGAGAGAAAGCATTTCTCAACAGCTGGCCTAAATTTACTCTTTATTGCCTCAGCACCCATTGCAAAAATAAGCCGTTGTGATGTTCTTAATCTACAACCTGATCGCTGGTATTTGTCAGCTTGATAGTTTTCATTACATCGCTGCTTCCATTTGTATGAAGAGAATGAATGGATGAGAATGGATAATACAACAGCTGGCTAAAACAAAGAGTTGGTGCCACGAAAGGTTTTCTATAACTGGAGAAGTGGATTTGAGACGACAGATACAAAATATGACTTCTCATAGAATCATAGAATATCAGGGTTGGAAGGGACCTCAGGAGGTCATCTAGTCCAACCCCCTGCTCAAAGCAGGGCCAATCACCAACTAAATCATCCCAGCCAGGGCTTTGTCAAGCCTGACCTTAAAAACCTCCAAGGAAGGAGACTGGAAAACATCATGTAAAATGAAAATAAAAGCAAAGGAAATTGCTGAAACAGTTGGAGACAGATTATGGTTGGGCCTCCCCGCTCCCCAAATGTTAATGCATCAAAGATACAGTAGATTCTATTCCCCAGAGTCCAAGAGGATGGGAGCAAGCCTGCTAAACACAGATCAGTCGTCTCCTGGACTCATGATAGCAATGTCTGATTGCACCAATCTGTCACATACAACTGTACCAAATATTTAATTGCCTCATAAGTAAAACATTCATTTTTAAAATGGAATTGCTGGAAAACGTTTGCAAAGATTTGACTTTGGCTCGGCTGCCAGGAACAGAGGAAATGGATCATAAGTGAATTGTGCTTTCCGCAGTGGATTTCACTGCATTTTAATTTAATCATGCCCCCTGGAGTCTTATTCATTTATCTCAGGGATCAGTGTGCTCAACACTTCTGCTCTCAGATATCAGCTCCAGTTTACAGTGTCTTCAGCCTTTTGGTCCCTTTTCACCTGGGTCACAGATTACAAAGATAGCGAATAAAACAATATGAACTTTACAACAGTCCCTTGTCCACTTTTCATATGCAAATGAGGCATCTGCATCTTGATTTCTCCTGAAGTTTCCCTGCTTGTCACTTTGAAAACATCACAGCCCCAGAGCTGCACAATCGGACAGTGACTGCAAGTTGCTGGAACCTGAAGCCACCTTTTGGGCTCTGTTCTAATGGGTTTAGAATTAACCACTTGTAGGCGGTCTGAGAGCAAAGGATGGTGAAAAGAGGAGACAGATGGTCTTTCCCCAGTTTTTAATGCTAATGCATTTTCAAGCCATCATTACTGTACACAGTCAATGAGAAGCACAGGGGCCAGGGCAAGCTGCTGTATCGCTGTTCGGGCACAGCTTGTGTTGAGGTCTGTACTATATCTGCATCTGCAGTGACTGAACAGCATCGACACCCTGGAGCGGCTCACTCTCCTTCCTTGTATGTCCCCATTCTAGCAGCGGCTGTTAATGCTCACACAGCATTTCCCACACCGACTGACAGACGTGCAGGGGACACTGAGACTCTGGCTACACCAAACGTTTCGGTTTTGTAGAAATCTGGTTTTAGCCAAAATTAATATAGAGATTTGAGGTTAAAGCAACAAGGACATGGTGGGATCCCAGCTCCTCTCCTTCTGCTGAGAGAACGGCCCTGGCTTCTCTCTCCCTGGCCTCACTTCCCAAGACAGGAGAGTGATGTGGGAGCAGCAGGAGGAACTGGACTGGTGGGGGTCCCAGCTTCGTGTGGTGTTTAGATGCTGCTGTAATTATTAGAACTGGGAGCACTGGCTGTTGGGAGTCTGAAAGGACAGGAAAGAGGAAGGAGGGGGAGGAGTTGAGGAGGCTGAGTGAGAGTTACAGAGGGTGCCGCAGCAGCAGCTTGGTAAAGAGGTTTCCACTGTAAAAATAAAGTCCTGTTGAAGCTTGTTAGTACCTTGCCTGGTTGATCCAACACTTCGCACCAGCGGGCTGAGCAATGACAGCACTTCCTGGTGAGATGACGCTGGGGCACCTGTTCTAATCCCAAGTGATGCAGTCACTGTTTGGGCATTCATGGAAAACTGTGTAAATGTAGGTCTGGTCCGTTCAGTCCCTAGCGAAGAGGCATACCCCTCCCCCACACCACCATCATCCACGTCATAAACCCCACCACCTGCAGCATATACCCTGCCCCCCCACCCACAGCTTATCCCCCCACCCTCGGCATACACTCCCCCATCCTCACCCATGGCATACAGCCTCCACCATCACCCGCATCATAAACCCCACCACCACCTGCAGCATATACCCCCCCACACTTCCTGCGGCATACACCCACCCGCCAACTCTGCGGCATACACCCACCCGCCAACCCCTGCGGCATACCACCTCTACCACTCCTCATGGCATACACCCACCCGCCAACTCTGCGGCATACACCCACCCACCAACCCCTGCGGCATACCACCTCTACCACCCCTCATGGCATACACCCACCACCACCATCACCCGTGGCATACAGCCCCCACACCCACCGCCTGCGGCATACACCCCCCTCACCCGTGGGATACAGCCCCCCCACCCCTCGCAGAATACACTCCCCACTACCATCACCCATGGCATACCCCCCACCGCCTGCGGCAGACACACCCCACCATCACCCGCACCCACATCAGACCCCCACCCCGTGTCAGACACACCACCACCGGCACTAATATGCATCCTGGTGAGCAAGTCTCAGCTGAGGGGCCGAGGATTCGGGGGGGAGGGGGCAGAAGTTGCTTCCACAGGTCAGGGTGGAGTCAGATTAGCAGGGCAGCTGGTGGGGAAGCTCACCCTGCTCCTGGGTTGTGGACAGACAGGGCACTCTGCTCTCCAGAGCTGGCAGATGGCACCTTTCACACGGGCTAGGTGAATTACAAACCTAAAGGAACAATTTTCTGCTCCCTGTAGTTTCTCAAGTCGCTGGCCCCGCTGATGAAAGGGAGGCTGGATTGTCCAACCGATGAGATACAGTCTGTTTACATAGGTGGCTCCCAAGAGTTAACTGCTCCTGTAATCCAGGCCTGCTGGCTGTGGCACCTCGAGATTGGAGAGCCTGCTACAGTGTGGGCTAAGAGCCCTGTGGCTTACGCATTGAGATCCCAGGTTTGATCCTGTCCACCAGCAACCAGAGCTGTGCATGAAGAGCATAGAATGGCAAGGTGCCCCAGGCCCATTATCCCAGGGCTAATCACAGTGGGCTGGTGTCATGCAAATGAGCACTGTAAAAAGACAGAGGGGTGGGTTAAATGTAAATGGAAACCACAAATGTGCTAAAAACAATCAAAGTCTGGATTTTGAAGCGAGATAGACAAAGAAGCAAACCAGCCCCACACCTCACTGGGGATATGTATTTGCAAAGCCATTCTTTCACACTGGTGCCAATGTATGCAAACCGAGCACATTAGCCCAGTCTCAGTGGACAAGGTTTAATGGTTCCAGTTAAGAAGCAGCCCGCGTTTCTCAGGAGGCTTCCACAAGTTCAGTGGTTGTGGGTATCTCCTTTGACTTCCAAAATCCACATTGGCATGCAGAGGTTGGCATTCACCAATGAAATCCAGGTTGTTACAGGTCCAGTGGACGCAGGTATTCATGAAGCCCAGTGAAAACAGGTGCCATGCAATCCACTAATTAAGACATGTAAGGAAAGGCAAGATATTGGCCTTGTTGTAATACTGAGTGAGCAAAATTCAAGAAGATAACGTTTTACTAAACTTTAAATCCTATCAACACGCCACAAATCAAATGGATTAAAAAGGGGAAAGAAATTATACAAAAGCAGCTTAGAGAACTCACCCAAACAACAAGCATTCCTGTGGATGCTGTAGAGCATCCACAGGAATGCTTGTATTTATCCCAGAGGCTCTGCCTTTATCCAATTAAATCAGAGAGCAGTAGCTTTTGGGCGTAACTGAGTACAAGGCTCAGCGGACGTGGCTAGCATCTTATACCAGGGACCAGAGTCTGTTCTTCTGTCAGAGTGGGGTAAAGCCAGGCTCACTTCATTCGTTGCTGGACTCTCTCCCACTGTTTGGCCAGTTGCAGGAGCCAGTCTCTCTTGGAGAGGGGAATGCACCTCACTAACGGTGCCCTTTGGCTCAGACACGGCTTGCCCATTACTTGTCAGGATTAAACCTGAACTCAGCCGCAATCCCTGATTTCGCTGCCAAAACGAACAGTTTCAGGGATACATGTGATAGTCCCTGGGAAAGATACTCCCCTGCCCCACACCGTCCCAAATCTGTCATTGCCACACACACAGGCCCCCCAAACCTCTGTGGTTCCACACACACACTCAGCACCCCAAACGCTCCTTGGTTGCTCACAGAGGCCCCTCTAAGTGCCTCTCCTGTCATGCAGCTGCTCTGCAGAAGAGCCGCTTTGGCAGTTCCCTGGCCAGCCTGGGGTCTTGGTTAACCGTGAAGAGGAGCCCTTGTGGCCGGCCCTAGCCTGGCACGTGGGAAACCTGAGTTCAATCCCCTGCTGTACCATAGAGGCCAGGGGTGACCCTGGGCCTCAGTTCCCCTCTGTTAATAGCATGGCCCTGCCTCACGGGGGTTGTGAGGATCACTAAGACTCTGAGGGGCGTAGACGCTTCAGTAATAGTGTTAGGCCCAAAAAGTGAAAAACATGCTTATCTCGGTTTCTGCTTGTTATCCCAGTAACAATGCTTATTTCAGATCTCACTGTCGTTCCCCATGCATAAAGTTACACGTATACAAAATGTATAGAAGACATATGGAAAAGGGAGGGGGAGTTTGACGAATGCGTCCCGATCTTGGAAAAAGGAATGTGACGGACGGGAAGCCAAACAGATGTATCCTATTTACCCCTAGAAAGGAATTTAGAAGACCCCCGGAAGAATAATCGATCAAGGGGGCCCCAGCAGCTATATTCCGTTTATCCCTGGAAGGGAATTTGAAGGTTCCATGGGTTAGCAGGGTGTATGCACGCTAAGTTGTTTGCTACTGGGTATAAAAGGGCCTGCTTTGTGCTTGTAAGGTGTGTTCCTCCCTCTGGCGCTAGTCGAGGGGGACACCCACTCAGCTGACCGATCAATAAATTTGAAGCCGTCTTCTAGACTCCCGTGCCTCCTTGGGGTAATTGGGCAGCTCCAGGGGGAAACGAGCCCATTTGGCTAACAATGGCGACTCCGCCGGGACTTCTCTCCCTGTAGAGGACACTGACCGACGACCAAGGGCGATTCTGAGGAGTGGCCACCTCGAGCTGTTGGTTTGCTCGGGCCTCGGGTCGTCACGATCGGTCGGGGCGGCTGTGTCCTCTCTAAAGAGAACTCTGAAGGACACGGCAGCAAGACGGCTTCAGAAGAAGGGGAAGTCTGACTGCCGGACGCGGCCACTTCGGGCGGTAAGTGCGTTTACCTCCTGGGTTAGAGGAATAACGCCCCCGAGGTGTGGGTTGGACAGTGGAAATCCCCTAGGCAGCCTGTATACGGGAAGGTATATTAATATCATTGTGAGCTCTGTAAATGTCTTGTTGTTGTGCTTTTGGTTAAAGGGTAAGCAGATAACGGCCAATGAGTAACGTCACTAATTCCACAAGTCCGTGGGCCGTTCTTAACAATTATTGGGACTTGGAGCAACCTCAGGGATTACTCTTGTTTCTGGGAGGGGTAATCTTGTTTCTCCTCTTAATGGTGTGTTGGAAACCGAGACTGTAACTGATTAAAAGATCTGTGTGAAAGATGAATGAGTGCCGCTGCCAGGTCTGAGGCTTAAGCTGACTTCAGCCGCCCCAAGACTCCTGCGAGGGGAAACCCGGTGACCAAGATATCTTGATTGCAAGGGGGGTCAGCCGAACCTCGTGACCAAGCGGATATCTGAGTTAGTACTAGATCCCTACCCCTTCCCCCCCCCCTTGATACCTCTGTCTCGAGAAACTCTAGGTAAAGCATAATGGGGTCCGGACAAAGCACCTTCTCCGGGACACCCCTGGGATGTATGCTGGATAACTGGAAGGCGTTTAGACGCCAGGCTGATTATGGAATTGTATTATGTAAAGACAATCTTGTAAAATTCTGTACTCTTGAATGGACGGCATTCGGGGTGGAATGGCCCGAGGGAGGGACACTCAAATCAGAAATTGTACAAGCAGTACATAGCATTGTGACCCGGGATGGGCATTGGGACCAATATCCTTATATAGATATTTGGCAGGACCTCGTGGCTAATCCTCCCCCATGGTTGCAGAAATGTAGAACACAAACTATTAAGACCTTAATGGCCCGTGCCCCTGTTAGGAAACCCTGTCCCCCTGTTAAGAAATCTTGTCCGCAGGCTGTGATTCCCTCTGCCCCTGATCCTATGCCCCCTCCCCCTTTGTATCCTGGCCTCCCGGTTCTGGCACCCTCGATTGAAGTCCCCACCCTCTCCTCTAAGGATAATGCCCCCACTGACAGGGGTGAGCCTCCCAAACAGGAGTCTCCCCCAACCTCTCCGGACTCTCCTGTGTATAAGCACACTAGGAGCCAGACCGGCCCCGTGACAACCCAGAAGGCAGGGAGCTCCGTGGGAAAGGTGTGGGACATGGCACCTACCTATAACCCTGGGGATACTAAATTTACCCTTATTAGCCCATCAGGCAAGGGTGGTTCGATATACGAAATGCCCTCGCGACAGAGTTATTTGTGTCCGATGCGGGAGGCTGTAGCCCCCGATGGTAACCTCACTATGATATATGTCCCCTTTACCACTAGTGATCTATACAATTGGAAACAGCAAAATCCCCCGTTCTCGGAAGATCCCGCCCCACTTACAGCAGTGTTTGAAACCTTAATTACGGCCCACAACCCTACCTGGGGCGACATGAGGGTCGCTCTTAACACCCTATTAACTGCGGAAGAAAGGCGTTTAGTCCTCTCAAGGGCCCGTGAGTGGGTAATTGAGACAGAGGAAGACCCGGCCAAGGTAGCTGAGCGATTGCCTGAAAGCCCTCCTGATTGGAAACATAATGACGAGGCAGGCCGGGCCTCTCATAAACAATACGCTACGACTATAGTCCAGGGGATGAAGCGCTGCATTAGGAAAACCCCAAATTGGGCCAAATTGTATAATATAAGACAGGAAAAAAATGAAAACCCAGCTGCCTTTTATGAGCGGCTTTGTAATACCTGTAAAAGGTACACGGACCTCGACCCTGAGGATGTCAACGGGAAGCGGGTATTAATTCCCCTTTTTATTGGGCAGTCCTACGAGGACATTAGAAAGAAGTTGCAAAAATTGGAGGGGGCGTCGGGCAAAAATATAGAGGAACTCTTAGAAATTGCCATGAAGGTTTATGATCGGAGGGATGATGAGGAGCGAAAGAAAGGGGCCCGCGTTTTAGCCATGGCCCTAAGGGAAGGAAATGAGGAAAGGGGGGACAAAGTTAAGGGACGGCAAGGGCCACCTGGGAAGGGGAGGGGCCCTCGCCTGGGTTGAAATCAGTGCGCTATCTGTAGGGAAGAAGGGCACTGGAAGAATGAATGTCCCCGGCGACCGGCCATGGGAAAGGAACGTAAAGATAGAACCCCGTCCCTTCCCATCCTCTACAACAGTACGGGACGTTCAGGGGAGGGATCCTCCCCATAGGGGGGCCGGGGGACCCAGCGGCCCCTCCTGGCGGCGCAAGCTGCCAGCCTGGATCCCACGGTAAAAATTAAAGTGGAGGGCCGCCCAATTGAAGCCCTTATTGATACTGGGGCCACCCTTAGTTTGCTCCCCCTTAATAAGGCTCCCCGAGGTAGAGCTCAGGAACGTGCCATGGTCCAGGGGATAGAGGGACAAACTACAGCTTTGGAAAAAACTTTGCCTCTCCTAGTAAAAATAGGGGACCGTCAAATCTCCCACCAGTTTGTTTGCAGCCCCTCTTGCCCCATCGCGCTGCTTGGACGAGATATCCTTACTAAACTGCAGGCAGAAATCTCGTTCGATAAAGGGACTATGGAAGTTAGACTCCCTAAGCAGCAATCCTCCAACTACCAGATGGCCCTGATAAGCGCTGGAAATCACTCCCCGGAATGTCAGGAGAGGAGTGAAGAGAACCAGCTGTCAGGGGTTAACCGTGAGGTTTGGGCAGAGGAGGGAGGCGTTGCTCGGGCCCGGAATGCTTCGCCAGTGCATATTTCCCTTAAGGAGGGAAGCAGCCCGGTCCGAATTCGACAATACCCCCTTAAGCTAACCACTAGAATCGGGTTAAAGCCTCTGATTCAAAAGTTTTTGCAGTGTGGGTGGCTCAGGGAAGGCACGTCCCCTTATAACACTCCGATAATGGGGGTGCCTAAACCTAATGGACAGTATCGGTTGGTCCAGGACCTAAGACAGATTAACAAGTTAATAGAAGCCCCCTATCCAGTCGTCCCGAATCCCCATACTATTCTGGGCCAAGTTCCCAGAAATCACAGTTGGTTCTCTGTAATAGATTTAAAAGATGCCTTCTTTTCCATTCCCCTTGAATTGGAATCTCAAAGACTGTTTGCCTTCGAGTGGGAGGACCCAGATACCCACTACAAAGCTCAATACCTTTGGACCGTTGTCCCACAAGGACTTACCTGTGCACCCGAGATTTTTGGTAGCCAGTTAAAAAGGGATCTCGCCCCATTCCTGGCTAACCACCCTTCCTGTAATATAGTCCAGTATTGCGATGATTTGCTCTTAAGTACTGAAACAGAGGCAGCCTGTAAAGAGCAGACTATAGAGCTCCTTAATTATCTTGGGGCACAGGGGTATAAGGTCTCAAAGGAAAAAGCGCAACTGGTTAGGCAGCAGGTCACTTTTCTTGGATATCACTTGTGCCAGGGAAGTCGTAGCCTAGGCAAGGAAAGAATCCAGGTTATACTCGATAGCCCTCAACCCCGGAGCCCCCGAGAATTAAGGGCTTTTCTGGGATTGACTGGCTTTTGTCGGCTCTGGATCCCTGATTACGGGGGAAGAGCCAAACCATTATATGAATCCTTAACTAAAGAAGGTCTGCTCCATTGGACATGGACCAAAGAAATGGAAAAAGCATTTCGAGAGCTAAAAGAAGCCTTGGTTCAGCCTCCTGCTCTAGCCCTCCCCGACCCTCGGAAGCCATTCACTTTATACGTTCATGAGAGGGGAGGGGTGGCTGCCGGAGTCCTGTGCCAAAGATCGGGACCAACCTGGCGACCCATTGGATACTACTCAAAGGTGTTGGACCCTGTCGCCAAGGGGTGGCCTGCTTGTTTACGGGCCGTTGCAGCAACCGCTCTCCTTGTACAGGAGGCTGAAAAATTGACCCTGGGCGGGGACACTGAGGTTGTGGTTCCCCACGGGGTGCCTCAAATATTGGGGACAGGCGCTGGTGAAAAGCATCTAAATCCCAGCCGACATACCAGATACGAAGTAGGGCTTTTACTAGCCCCTAACCTAACCTTTAGGACAGTTAGCTCCCTCAACCCAGCTACCCTATTGCCCGACCCTCGGGTTTCCCACGAGACCGGCCCCACTCATGACTGTATTGAAGTCTTACAACAGGAAACCAAACCCCGCCCTGATCTTTCAGACTTGCTGTGGCCCAACCCTGAAATTGAAGGGTACGTTGACGGGTCCAGCTATGTGATAGATGGCAAGCGGTTTACGGGCGCAGCAGTAGTAATTAAGGACAAAGGAATATACAGGTTTAAACTCAGCCCTAATTTGTCCGCCCAAGCGGCGGAGTTGGTAGCTCTTATCGAGGCTCTCCGGTTGGGAACTGGGAAAACTATTAACCTGTATACTGACAGCCGCTATGCCTATATGGTGGTACATGCTCACGGGACCCTGTGGAAAGAAAGGGGGTTTATTACAGCATCAGGCCAAAGAATTGCACATGGGAGTCTCATCAAAATACTCCTCGAGGCTTTGATGCTTCCCCTCCGGGTTGCCGTGATACATGTGCGGGCCCATGGAAGGGCCCCGGAGGCTGAGCAACGTAGATACAATCAATTGGCTGATCAGGCCGCGAAGGAGGCCGGCCGGGAAGGGGCCACATGGCTCCTCTTGGTCCAAGATACAGAAGCTAAAAGCCCCCCTCCCCAATATACGGCTGAGGAGGTATGCCACGCGCAGGCTGCGGGGGCCCAGCAGGTTCCCTCGGGATGGTGGAAATTGCCGGGGGGAGAGACTTTTGTCCCCCGACCAGTGCTTCAGGAAATTCTTCAGCACCTGCATAAAGAAGGACATATGGGGTCGGGGGCAATGGTCGATTTGGCCACCCGATCCCTTAAGGGGCTGGGCATGCACATGGAAGCCCAGAGAATAGTTAGTAATTGCCCTGTCTGCCAACGAACTAACCAAAAGGGGTGTGGCCCTCCCGCCCCAATGGGAGGCCGGCCATGGGCCACGTACCCTTTCCAGAGATGGCAGGTTGACTTTGCAGAAATGCCTCCTTGCAGGGGCTATAAATACTTGCTCGTATTTGTGGATCAACTTACGGGATGGGTAGAGTGTTACCCCACCCGGCATTGTCAGGCCCGGGCTGTTACTAAGGCCCTGTTGCATGACATACTTCCCCGATTCCACCTCCCCGAGACGATTGAATCGGATCAGGGAAGCCACTTTACCTCACAAGTGGTCCAACAGGTGTCCCAGGCACTTGGTATACAATGGAAGTTGCATACGCCCTGGAGACCGCAAAGCTCGGGTCAAGTAGAAAGGATGAATAGAACTCTCAAAGATACTCTGACTAAAATATGCACAGAAACTAGTCTAAAGTGGCTTGATGCCTTGCCACTCGCCCTCACCCGCATTCGAAGGGCCCCACGTAAGGGTCTTAAACTCTCGCCCTTTGAACTAGTCTTTGGATTTCCACCTCGAATACTTATCCCAGGATTCCGGGAGGATGTAACCTGGGAAGTGGGAAATGACTTACTATGGAAACAGGTTTCCGGGTTGCAATCTGTTTTATTGCAGCTTCATCGATACGCGGCGCCATTCCAGGCCCTCCCCTTGGACCAGACCGTGCATCCATTCCGGATCGGTGACCAGGTCCTTGTCAAGAAGTGGAAACGCGACCCCCTTACGCCAAGATGGGACGGTCCCCACACCGTTTCGCTCATCAGCCAGGCCGCAGTTAAAATTCTCGGGAGCGACAAATGGACACATCACACCCGGGTAAAGCGGTTTCTGAACCCTGACCAGAGTACCAATTCCACGGAAGAGGACACCAGCCCTCTGCCCGCCCCGGCCCCGGAAGCCCGGGGTGGCACGGGCGAAGACACCGTCTGGGAGTATCAAGGACTTGATGGACTAAAAGGGTTGTTTAGGAAAAAACAATGATGAACTTATTATTGATATTTCTGTTCATATGTGTTTGTCACAGCTATGGTGGGGAGAATAGGTTTGTACAACTGGGAGAAACAATAGCGAGTTCCTTCAATCTTAGTAGCTGCTGGGTTTGTGGAGGTCCAGGGGATTGGAATGAGTGGCCTTGGGTAGCCCAGCCAGTGCAAGCTAAATGGTGGATCAGTAATTTAAGTATAGTCCACAAAGGGTCAGAAGTTTGGGCTGAGGATAGTAAACCTTGGCGACTCTATTCCTCTGGAGTAGGGATCCTTTGCCTAAACCGAACAAAACAAGGAGGGGTGTATCTGGGCGAAAGCCAATGTGACTGGACTCTATCTCTAGGATTTGACTGCTATGATCACCCTAGTTGCCATACGTATGACTGTTCTAAATATCAAGGACGATGGAACCTTACTCATGTAAAGCTAACTAATGATAGCTGGGTAAGTTGTTCCTACTGGAATCATAGGGGCGATGGTTGTAAAGCAGTAGGATTGGATGGGTACTTTGATGCCCTCTTTTTAAGCTGCCAGCGAGATAATACCGCCAGTAAGGATCACGTGGTACGCTGGTATCAGTGGGCATGGCAACACTCTAATGGAACTCGGGTAACCCATTTTAACCATTTTTGGTCTACTACCAATAGTCCTAAATTTGGTTGTAATTGTGCTTGGAAGGAAGGGGCCGGGGCATGGAAATGTGACTATTGTAATCCTGACGGTACATCTACTGTACTAGGGGGGCCCCTGGAGAGGGGTAACCCTTTGTATTACGAAGAACCGGGCTACGAGGACGACCTCGAGACCTGGGATGGTCCCTTTGCAAATGGACAATGGGCCCTAAAAGGCCATTACTGGATATGTGGGCAATACGCTTATCGAAGATTGCCTCCAAATTGGTCAGGAATATGTTATGTTGGGTACATTAGGCCCTTGTTCTTCCTGTTACCCCAAATTCAGGGAAATAAATTAGGAATTAAAGTATATGACGACTTGATTAGAGAAAAGCGGTCCATTGATCCCGCATTAACCGCTGGAAGCTCCCAAACATGGGGAGCTCAAGAGTGGTCCCCTGAGAGAATTATAAAACACTATGGCCCAGCTACATGGAATCCTAATGAGTGGATCTCAGGTGCAAGGGAGCCCATTTACAACTTAAATCGAATAATTCGGCTGCAAGCCATCTTAGAAATAATAACTAATCAGACGGCTGCAGCTCTTGATCTTTTGGCCGATCAGTCCACTCAGATGAGAAATGTGCTCTACCAGCACCATCTAGTTCTTGATTATTTGCTGGCAGAAGAAGGAGGAATCTGTGCAAAATTAAACGAATCTAATTGCTGTTTACAAATAGATGATAATGGAAAGGCGGTAAAACAGCTAACAAAGGAAATGAGAAAGCTAGCCCATGTCCCGGTCCAAACATGGGGTGGGTGGAATATGGATTGGTTCACGTCCTGGTTACCGCAACTGGGATGGTTCCGAGAAGGTCTTCTTCTCTTTGTACTCTTTATTACAACCCTATTAACCCTAGCTTGTTTTGCTCCCTGTGTAGTTGCATTAGTCCGACGAATGGCTAATCAAATTATACACCAACAAATGATGGCCCTATACCAGCCAGTAAAGGCTGAGGATTGGGGGCCATAAGGCTCTCAAAATGCTTTTTAGGGGGGAATCTTGTTAGGCCCAAAAAGCGAAAAACATGCTTATCTCGGTTTCTGCTTGTTATCCCAGTAACAATGCTTATTTCAGATCTCACTGTCGTTCCCCATGCATAAAGTTACACGTATACAAAATGTATAGAAGACATATGGAAAAGGGAGGGGGAGTTTGACGAATGCGTCCCGATCTTGGAAAAAGGAATGTGACGGGCGGGAAGCCAAACAGATGTATCCTATTTACCCCTAGAAAGGAATTTAGAAGACCCCCGGAAGAATAATCAATCAAGGGGGCCCCAGCAGCTATATTCCGTTTATCCCTGGAAGGGAATTTGAAGGTTCCATGGGTTAGCAGGGTGTATGCACGCTAAGTTGTTTGCTACTGGGTATAAAAGGGCCTGCTTTGTGCTTGTAAGGTGTGTTCCTCCCTCTGGCGCTAGTCTAGGGGGACACCCACTCAGCTGACCGATCAATAAATTTGAAGCCGTCTTCTAGACTCCCGTGCCTCCTTGGGGTAATTGGGCAGCTCCAGGGGGAAACGAGCCCATTTGGCTAACAATAGGGCCGTCTTGGTATCTCACACAGAGAAATCGGCTGGGTGATCAGCTGGTGAAGGGGTTTCTTGTCACGCTAACGCCCTGCATTGAAAATCTGTTTTATACTCCCGTTGTATAACGGCTGCAGTATGGAAGCAGCTTGGTGGGACCTGCCGGTAGGGAGCCAAGCACAGCGGGCGTGAGGCCTGTAGGTGCTGCCACATTATAAAGGGCAAATAAATAAAGAGATAAATATTAGTTCTCTTCACTATCTCCCTAGGCAAGTTGTTTCAGAGGCTAATTACTCTCAATACTGAACAGCGAGGGTGAGCGCCGACAGACGTGATTGGGTTGATACAGAAATGACATTGTGAGGTTCTCTGGCCTGTGTTATACAGGACGTCAGACCAGATGGTCATAAATTGTCCCTTCTGGCCTTAAAATGTATGAATCTGCTCCCAGCTCTCTCACATATATATTGCACGCACACATGCTCACACACACGCACGCGCAGAGCAGTCAACATTTCCAAACCTAGGTGCCTACATTTAAATAAGTCCATATTTAAGCACCGAAGAAAGAATTACCTGGTTTACAGAGGTCTGGTATCAATGAAAACTTTGACTAGAATATAAGATACTTGAACAGCCTCGGATTCCCAGTATTCCCCACTGACGTGTTTGCAAGTTTGTGTGCGATGAGAGAGAAATGACACACCGTAAAGGGATTAGAAAGATTATTTTCCTTTCAATGAGACACTTATGGCCAGTGATCAGCAGAGCTGGCAGCAATGTCAGCAAATGTTGCATTACAAAATGTTTGCAATCTCCAAGTTCTTTCCAAATCCAGGGCACTGAAAAGAAGATGAGAAAGACTTTCAAGATCATTAAGTATAAAATCCCCAGAGCGATTTTTCCTTTCATGCAAGTCTGGATGTCCCCACTTTGCAGTTCTTTAGCCTGGCAGAAAGGAGAGCCCACAGGCAGTGCTAACTTTAGTCCATCATTCTCCTTCTATTTAACTGTCACCCTTCTGCAGATCCATCTATCTCCTTCTTGTTTTCCTCACTTGCCCTACAGTCCGTCTCTGAAGTGTCCGGCTACATAGTCTCCATTGCCTTTTCAAATTGTATAAGGGTGTCTTTATGCCCCCATACATCCCTGTGTTATTCCCCACAGAAACCTACTGTAACCACAATAACTGAGTGCCACCCAGGCCATCTGCACATTAACTTGATCATATTAGGCTGTCTGATTATCTTCCTTCATCAGCTGCCATCATACAAATCGGGTGCTATGTTACATGCCAGAGAATGACAGCGTCTCACCCAGCAATCTGCCTGAGCACAGTATTACAACCTGCAGAATCTGATTTCTGTGGACGCTAAGGAGCTTAGGAGAATCCTGCCGGTGAGACAGAAATGAACAGACAGAGGACACTGTATGGGAGGCTCTGAGGTGCTGGGTCTTCTGTACAGTCACTCCAAGATGCACTCCTGCAACCGTGAGATGTTTGGGTATTTTACTAATTTACCGGAGCTATTTCAATGTATGGAGAGGGGAATTCTGCTAAGTATCCTAAGGGATACAGGAGCAGTGCAGTGCCCAAGGGTGTGTTATGAGCTCTGATTAAATCTTGACTATTCTGCAACTACTCCCCGCCCCCCAATTAACAGCAATGCTCGTGACGGTTTATAATCCGTGGCCAGCTCTCAGCGCGTGGACGGGAGTTGCTGTTTGATGTCGCTGGCGCTTGCCCTTGGGCGTTAAGGCATTTCTAAGTGTGTTCTGTTGCAATGCTATGTGGTGTCTGGGCAGAGAGCTTGTAGTGGGTCGGCCACTTCCCGTGGATCCCACTTTGCAATGCGGCTAATGGAAAAGGGAAAGTAACTCCGGACTCTTTCCCATGGTTTGTGCTGAGCCTTGGGAAAAAGTCACTTTGCAATGCAGGCCCTCGGCCCGGAGCAAAGAGCCCAGCACCTG
>NW_020664588.1:678619-691749 GCF_002925995.2 Terrapene triunguis
CCTCGGCCAGGAGCAAAGAGCCCAGCACCTGGTGCAGTGCAATGCAGACACAAGACCTGGGGGGTATTTGCTGGGGGCTGGGCCCCTATTGTCTGTCATGCTTTGGGCTCGGGATTTCCTCCCTGTCCACAAGCTGAGGAGAGCCAGAGGGCGGGACACTGCTCCTCAGAGGGAGCCACCCAGGTGGATTGGGACTGAAGGGCTGCAGCTTTCAGGCTCTGCGAAATAGGGTGACCAGATGTCCCGATTTTATAGGGACAGTCCCAATTTTTGGGTCTTTTGCTTATTTAGGCTCCTATTATCCCCCACCCCCGTCTCGATTTCTCACACTTGCTGTCTGGTCACCCTACTGCAGAATGAAGGTCACATGCATGCACACACACACGTGCACACGCACGCACACATGCACATGTGTGCATGCACACACTCACAAACACACACACACACATGCACGTGCGCTGTTCAGGCCCCATTATCGACTGAGAAATCATCCCTGTCCGAAGGTCAGAGAGGCAGGAGCGTTGGCCTGTGTGAGCTGACGTACAGACGGGAAAAGTGGCGCAGTGACGTTACTCCGTAAGGCAGATGTTCATTCCATGGACCCTAGTGACTGCCACACCCCCAGGCATGGCTGCAGCAGCAGAGTGGTGAGCGGATAGGAAGACACACCGACAGATTTACTAACCAGTGCCTTTGGTTTTAAAATGACCAAAGACAATATTTTAAATACTGTTTACACTGGGCTGTGTGTGTGTTTTAGTTTTTTGCTTCCTAAGCAATTGCCTGGAGAGTGACTGGAAGCTGTTACGAACACCCTCATTCAGGATTTAACCCAATAACCCTCGGGTCTGACCCAGGGTACTGCTCTCCAAACAGCCCTGAGAAGACAGCCTGGCCTGTGCTCCAGAAGAACGCCATGCGAAGGGACAGGAAAGGGGACGATCAGAGTGGTGCTGATTCACCCCATCAGCTGTTACACAAGGGGGTTGAGATTTGGCTCACTGCCCTGTTGCATAAACAAGACAGATGCCGAGGGGCGGGGGGGAGTAATTTCCTTAAACAGCACTTAATGCTGCTAATAGGCTTTAGATTATACCCTGCCTATTTTTTCCTCGCCGGCTCTAAGTTGGGTACAATGTGGGATGCTCTTTACTCTCCATTCTGTGCAAACAGAACTTACGCACCCTGCAAAGCTTCAAAGCATCCCCTTAAATGAGTGGGAGCTACCGCAGCATAACTCAGCCCTGCGGGTGATGAAGAAAGCGGACTGGTCAGCAGGAAAAATCAGACTGCCGTTAGCCATCAGGCCCTACTGCAAGAGACATGTCAGCTTGAGGCAGACAGGCACCGCAGAGGCACAATGCTACAGCTGCTTTGGAAATTCTCTCTTCGTTCTAAAGTCCAAGCCATTCTGCGGCTCCCAGAATTTAAAACTGCATTACAGCTGACATCCTCATCTTCAGTATCTAGCCAGTCGCTGGCCATCTCTGATTTCAGGTACGGGACTGTTGCACAGCCAGCCTGTTCTTACTTCCTGTACACACACTTTGCAGAGTAGCTTTGACAAGCAGCGTGGCAAGTGACAGTAACCCAGCTAACCCCAAGCTTTCGCCCTGATTACTCCGGCTGATCGCAGAGAGAAGGTGGTGAAAGGTGAAGGAACACGAAGGGTGTATTGGTATTTATGGCCACTTGAGGGAGCTCACACATCTCTGCACTGCACCCACCCTACTGGCGGCTGAGGGTGCAGTCCTTTACATCGTGTTTTTTTGCTGTTCAAAGGGACCTGGCACCGTTCTCTCAGATGCTTTTTATCGGGTGGCATTGCCTTGTCGGTGTAGAGTCTGCCCCCCACGCCCCGCCATGGCTTACGTTCCCCGTCCGCTCGTTTCCAGAGATCTTCACCTCCTCTGTCCTGCTCTGGGAGCACCGGTGAAAGCCAACCACACGCCTGGCGCTCAGGCCGGTGTGCGTCCTAACAGGCCGACGGAAACGCCATCCTCGTTGGGGACCCAGGTCTGCCAACACCCGAACCGAGGTCACTACGCTGAGAGCCCCCCCGACCTTGCAGCACCCAGAGCAGGTAGCGCAGGGAGCAGGTGTTTGTATCCGCCTTGGTTCACCTATAACCCTGCAGATGTGGGGCTGTGTTGTGGGCGCTCACTGCTTTCCCCTTCTTCCTGGGGCCCAGCTGAGAAGCCGTGGGCCTGACACTCAGCAATGCAGAGCTGGCACTGCTGGGTACCCCCCTCTGGAAATCTGGCCTAGGGGCCCAGTTGGGCACCAGAACCAGGGTCACTGGAACGGGTTTCCCAAGGACATCACTGGGAGCGCTGTCCACAGCACGGAGCCCTAAGACGTCGTCCCTCTGAGTCAGCCCTTGCCTGCGCTCCGAGGCTGGAGGTTCGGCTGCTCTCAGCCCATCACCTGCTGCTGCTGGAGCAGTGAGGGGAGCTGGCCAGAGGAGCAGCGTCTGCAGCTGCGGCCAAGCCAGGCTTTTCTTCTGCAACAGCTGTGCTGCTCAGGTCACCGAGTCCCGGGAGGTGGTTTCTGCCTGGCACTTTCCCTTCCAGCCCTGCCCAGGGTGGAGGGTGTTCACAGTGCCGGCTCTGCCATGGAGCCATCCCCTCGCTTGGGAAAGCTGTCGTGTTTGTGGAGGATCCATTCCGTGATGGTCTTTTTGAGAACCAAGTATAGCAGCCGGATCCCAGTGGTCCATTCCAGGTTTTGGGTTTGACGGGAGAGCGCGTTAGCTGCGAGCAGAGAAGCTGCGTCCATGCTGCGTTCTGGGAGCTGCAGGATTAAGGCAGTGGGCTGCAGAATCTTACTTTAAAATAATCCCTGAGCCATTGCAGAAGCTCCTAATCTGTTAGGGCCCAACACTAGCAAGGGAGATGGGATCAAGCAGAACCAGAAAACAAAACAACAAACAAACAGGACCCAGAAACAGGGGAGGGGAGGCGCAAGCTCTTTCTAGCGGTTGAATGTTCAGATTGTACGATGCTGCCCATGAAAACAAGAGTCTCCCTACCACACTGTGAGCAGCACTTTGCATGGCCTGTGCCTTGCTCCAGCAGCCAAGCAGCGGTGGCAGCTATTTTGAGTATGGCCTATACTCAGAACTGCATCAGGAAGTCTGAACACGCCTATCTTCCATTTAAAAAACAAACTAACAAACCAACACACAACAGCGTCCACATTACTACCCCAGGTTCTATGAGAGCAAATCTGACAAGGGTCTACCTCACCGCCCATTGCTACACAGTATACTTTGCTGTACTGCAGCCTTCACTTACAGAGAAACAAATGTTCCTGAACATCCCTGAGTTCCCTGGCCATGCATCTCACCCCACTCTGGGACCCAGATGGCAACACTGGCTTGAGAGGGTAGAAAATCTATTCCTTGCAATGAAGGAAGATGACTCCACCACAAACCATGGCGTGCTCCTACACTTTGCAGGAAGCATGGTGCACTGTATTTTTAAAAAGAACCGGAGTACTTGTGGCACCTTAGAGGCTAACAAATTTATTTGAGCATAAGCTTTCGTGGGCTACAGCCCACTTCTTCAGATGCATAGAATGGAACATATATATATATTGAGGAGATATATATACACATAGTATATATGTATGTGTATATATATCCCCTCAATATATGTTCCATTCTATGCATCTGAAGAAGTGGGCTGTAGCCCACGAAAGCTTATGCTCAAATAAATTTGTTAGCCTCTAAGGTGCCACAAGTACTCCTGTTCTTTTTGCGGATACAGACTAACACGGCTGCTACTCTGAAACCTGTATTTTTAAACATTGCCTAACACTGGGGCTAGCAAGGATGCTGAGAAAGCACAAACAGCCCTCACCAGGTACTTTAAACCACATAAAACATTGACTCTGAACAATATATATTCCTCCAAGCACATCAGCGAGAAGGGGGAAACATGAGTGACTATCATACTTGCCTATGTTGCCATGCGAATTCATGTGAGTTCAAAAATATGGCTCATGAAATAAGAGGGTAGGTAATACAAGGATGTTTGACAGCTAAGCTGACAAGACAAATTCTCCAAGATCCTCAAATGATTTTGTTGGAATACTGGACACAGCTCGGGAGAATGAGATGTCGGAAACACATGCTCAACAGATAGAGTGAAGAAACTTGGCAACAAGTACAGAGACAGCCCATGCATGCCACACTAAGAACTCAGTCAGGAATGGAGTGTGGCATTCTCAGTACAGTAACCAGCCGGAAAACTCAGGGTCTAGCCACAAAGATGACACACGTAAAAGGCTACACATGTGGAGGCTCATACCCACACCCATGGGATTGCCTAGCAATAGGGGTTGTCTCATATAGCTATGGAAAACAAAACCACTCTGCAAGAGTCTGTAGACCTACCATTCCCACACAGGTTGAGACAAATTTCCAACAAAGACGTCAAGATTGAGTGAACACTGTTCAAGCTGACACCTCCGAATATGACAGCTTTTATGCCTGCGCAGTATTCCCCGAGAGAACAAAGTCTTCTGTGCAGTGTTCCACCAGGATGCCACATCATCACATAAAGATATGAGGCTGAAATTCTAATTGACACTGGTGCATCAATGAATATGCTGTCATCAGACACCTGTTGATCCATGCCAAAGAAACTGCTTTTACAACTGACAGCAGTAAAAACATATGCCTATGGAAATCCAGACTCACTACAATGTGTGGTATATTCTCGGCTCATTTTATATTTAAGGATAGGTCTGTTACCAGTCTGATGTACGTGGTGACTAATGGCACAGATACACTGACTAGTGATGCCACAGCAAGTGTACTAGGACTGATTCAGATGATCTAGTAGGTTAAATCAACTCCTCCAGTCTCATGGGGACATGTTCAAAGGAACAGGAAACTTTGAAGGGACAGCAAATAAAATAGCACTTTGATAACATGATTCAGCCCATAGCTTTAACACACAGACACATTCCTGTTCACATCAGAAAGTTGGTGGAAAAAGAACTAGCACATCTGGAAGAGCTTGACATCACTGAGCGAGTGGAAGACCTCACACCATGGGATGTCCCTTTCTGTAGTTGTCCAGAAGCCAAACGAACCAGGCAAAATCCAAATTTGCATGGATACGTGTTTACCCAATTGGGCTATTGAGCGTGAATGACATCACCCCCCACTGTAGAGGACATTATTACAGATCTGAATGGAGCAAAAATTCTTCTTCAACCTCAACCTCACAACAGGATACCATCAATTTGAGCTTAATCTTGAGTCAAGGTAAATAACAACCTTCACACGGGTCTACGCTGCTATAAACAGCTCAGGCTTGGCATTTCTTCAGCTGCAGAAATATTTGAAAGCATCATATGTGAGGTACTAGCTGGAATCCCTGAAGTTCTTAATGTGAGTGATGACATATTAGTATTTGGCACCTCATCTGAAGAGCACGACACTTGACTAGCAGCTGTTTTTGAATGCCTGGAGGAGCAGAATCTCACATTAAACCCAGACAAATGTGAGTACAATAAACCCACATTAGAATTTTTGGGATACACATTCTCCAAAGAACGTGCCTGAGTGCATCCTAAGAAAGTGAAGGACATACACAATGCCACTGTGCCCTGTGACGGTGCTGCCCATGGGAGCCACTGAGGTCACTCAATCAGGGTGAACTGCAAACAAACGGGGCAGACAGACCCCAAAAGCTGGTGGATATTCCAATACTTAGATTTACCAACCAGCCCAAAACAGCTTCTATAGTTCATCACTGGTTACTCAGAAGTCGAAACAACGCAGTTCCCTTAAAGTACCCAGCCTCAGGCCTCCATTCAGAGACACATGTCAGATATGATGAGATAAGATTTTCAGTAATCATCATCAGATCTGACAGGTGTGTCTGAATGGAGGCCTGAGGCTGGGCACTTTAAGGGAACTGCGTTGTTTCAACTTCTGAGTAACCTGTGATGAACAGTTGCCAAAAGTTCTTCTAGAAATAGTCCATAGTTTATAGTCCAATGTCCATAGTACAGGAATCTTGGTGTTTAGCCATGAAAGCAATATGGTAGTGTGCCTCAGTTTCCCTTCTTATACAGCACCTTAGGTTTGGAATGTCTTTTCTCCTGTGAAAAGTTCCAATGCTGTTTACAGGCATTAACAGTGCAACATTAGCATTACAAGGCCTTTTAACATAAAGTGTGTTCTCATGTATTCCTTTCAACATGTCCAAGGAATTTTTCAAAAGATTAGGCACATTGTACATTTTTACAGTTCTTGGTAATAGCAACACATTAGTTACAAAAATTACCATTAGCAACAACAACAAATTAATTGCAAGTGTCCATTTACAATCATGTTTGTTATGCCACACCTTTGGCTCAATACCATTGGGGTTTTGGCATTTTAGGGTCACCCTGTGGCTTCCTTTTGCAAAAGTAAGTTCTCTCTTTCCTCCTTATTCTGATTTCCTTGCTCCTCCTGATTTCTCTTGCTCAACAGACTTCACTGGCTGATTGGCTGTGCTCTCTTTGCTAACAGCTATTTGCAAGTCTTTCTTCCCCCAGTCAGTCAGGTAATTTGCATCAACACAAATATTGGCTTTTAAATTCTCAGCTGCTACCAATTTCAAGGCGTAAAGAGATACCACACAAATCCAAAGAGTCTGAGGGTGAGTTTGCTGGCTCTCCCCTGCATCCTTAAGCATTTAGCCATAAAGCTGTTCTGCTTTGAAACACCAGTAACCAAATCTGTCACCAGACCCTGAAGCACAGACTGCTCACTTAAAGAATCAGCATGGAGACATTCCTGTTCCAACACCATTGTCTTCCCAACAAGCTGGTCAAGCACAGCTACTTGGTCATATGCCCAGAAATCCTACTGAAGTTCATAGCCTGATAGGGCTTGCAAATTACCATGGCAGATTCGATAAGTTGCATCCGAGGGTGCTAAAGGAGTTGGCGGATATGATTGCAGAGCCATTGGCCATTATCTTTGAAAACTCATGGTGATTGGGGTGACTGGAAAAAGGCGAATGTAGTGCCCATCTTTAAAAAAGGGAAGAAGGAGGATCCGGGAAACTACAGGCCAGTCAGCCTCACCTCAGTCCTTGGAAAAATCATGGAGCAAGTCCGCAAGGAATCAATTGTGAAGAACTTAGAGGAGAGGAAAGTGATCAGGAACCGTCAGCCTGGGTTCACCAAGGGCTAGTCATGCCTGACTAACCTAATTGCCTTCTATGACGAGATAACTGGGTCTGTGGATGAGGGGAAAGCAATGGACGTCTTATTCCTTGACTTTAGCAAAGCTTTTGATACGGTCTCCCACAGTATTCTTGCCAGCAAGTTAAAGAAGTATGGGCTGGATGAATGGATTATAAGGTGGATAGAAAGCTGGCTAGATCATCAGGCTCAATGTGTAGTGATTAATGGCTCCATGTCTAGTTGGCAGCTGGTATCAAGCAGAGTGCTCCAAGGGTCGGTCCTTGGGCCGGTTTTGTTCAATATCTTCATTAATGATCTGGAGGATGGCATGGACTGCACTCTCAGCAAATTTGCAGATGATACTAAACTGGGAGGGGTGGTAGATATGCTGGAGGGTAGGGATAGGATACAGAGGGACCTAGACAAATTAGGGGATTGGGCCAACAGAAATCTGATGAGGTTCAACAAGGACAAGTGCAGAGTCCTGCACTTAGGACGGAAGAATCCCATGCACTGCTACAGGCTGAGGACTGACTGGCTAAGTGGCAGTTCTGCAGAAAAGGACCTAGGGGTTACAGTGGACAAGAAGCTGGATATGAGTCAGCAGTGTGCCCTTGTTGCCAAGAAGGCTAACGGCATTTGGGGCTATATAAGTAGGGGCATTGCTAGCAGATCGAGGGATGTGATCATTCCCCTCTATTCGACATTGGTGAGGCCTCACCTGGAGTACTGTGTCCAGTTTTGGGCCCCACACTACAATAAGGATGTGGGAAAATTGGAAAGAGTCCAGTGGAAGGCAACAAAAATGATTACGGGGCTGGAGCACATGACTTATGAGGAGAGGCTGAGGGAACTGGGATTATTTAGTCTGCAGAAGAGAAGAATGAGGGGGGATTTGATAGCTGCCTTCAACTACCTGAAAGGGGGTTCCAAAGAGGATGGAGCTCGGCTGTTCTCAGTGGTGGCAGATGACAGAACAAGGAATAATGGTCTCAAGTTGCAATGGGGGAGGACTAGGTTGGATATTAGGAAAAACTTTTTCACTAGGAGGGTGGTGAAGCACTGGAATGGGTTACATAGGGAGGTGATGGAATCTCCTTCCTTAGAGGTTTTGACAAAGCCCTGGCTGGGATGATTTAGTTGGGGATTGGTCCTGTTTTGAGCATGGGTTTGGACTAGATGACCTCCTGGAGGTCCCTTCCAACCCTGATTCTATGATTTATTCTGAGATTAGCCACTATCACACAGATCTGAAAGCTCTTCCCAGGAAAGATCAAATATGCATTTGGTCAGATGAACATCAAAATGGAACTAAAGAAATCCCTTTTCAGTGCTGTAGTCATGTCATATTTGATTTCAGTAAAAGAACTGAACTTTTTGTAGATGCCAGCCCGTTTTGATTAGGAGCAGTCCTCAGACAGGTTGACCTGAGTGGTCAGATTTACACCGTTGCTTATGAGCAATACTCTAACAGAGAAAGAGAAGCTCTTCTTGTAGCATGAGGGATGGTTCCAGTTTCGTTTATACATTCACAGATGTCATTTCATGATTATGACTGATCACAAACCTCAACAATCGTGCTTTTCACCCACCAGCTCGCATCGACCGATGGATGCTCAAACTCCAAGGTTATGACTTCAAAGTTATCTATCAGCCAGGAACGCATAACTGCTGACTGCTTCCTCAAGCACCCTAATCCCGAAACAACTAATAATTGCAACGCTATGGAGAAGGCAGAAGCACATGTAAAACTTCCTCCTCCTGTGCATCATTCGCATCATTATTTGTTACAACAAATAAAAACAGTTGTAGAGTCTGACAGAAGCTGGGAATGGGTGACAGGGGATGGATCACTTGATCATTATCTGTTCTGTTCATTCTCTCTGGGGCACCTGGCATTGGCCACTGTCAGAAGAGAGGAGACTGGGCTAGATGGACCTTTGGTCTGACCCAGCATGGCCATTTTTATGTTCTTATGTTCTTATGACATGTCTCCAAATGGTCATTAAAACCATTCAAAGAGTCAACAGAAAGAACTTCTGTGTAGCCTACAACATTTGACGCCTGCAACACAAGTTGTCCTAGAATTGTTTCCTCTTGTTAAAGGTGAGCTTACTGTCATGGGCTATGATCTCCTACTCTGAGATACAAGACTTGTTAGTCCACATTTGTTGTGGGATCACACAATTGATTTAGCTCACGAAGGTCACCAAGGACTGGTAAAAACAAAATCCCTGCTCAGAGAAAAAATCTGGTTTCTGGGGATCAATAGCCTTACTGAAACTCGCCTTAAGCCCTGCAGACTATGCAAGCAGCAATTCTGGGAAAAACAAATCACACTCCTCCACTATAGCTATCTCTTCTGCCCATGTTTCTATTGACATAAGTTAGCATGGATTTGTGTGATCTCCCTAGGGAAAAACGTTCACTGGTTTTTACAGATGACTATTCTGGTTACCCAGAAGTTGAAACGGTCAGCACAACTTCTGCCCACACTGTTCTACCTAAACTAAACAAGATTGTGTCAGCCTATGGCATACCTGCTGTTACTAAAACTGACCGTGGTCCTCCCCTTCAAGACTTGCAATGCTCAGCTGGAAGAATACATTGGTTTCAAACATCATAAACTTACTTGTGGCATTGGCCACAAGCTAATGGAGAAGTTGAGAGGTTTATGTGAACGCTCAAAGCACTATGAATTGCTGCAGCTGATGGATTGGATATGAAACAGGAGTTATTTCATTTCCTTCGCAGTTATCGAATCACTCCCTGCTGTTCAACTGGCCTGGCGCCAGCAACTGTCCTATTTGGCAGACAACAAAATTGCCAGAAGCTGAGATAAGAGCTGATGATGAACCTCCACATCAACAGGACAATGAAGCAAAGCTCATCATGAAAAAAAATGCCGACCATCTTTCAATGTGGGAGATGTAGTTCTTGTCAGAACCTTTCAGCCTCACAGCAAACTCTCTGAGCCTTTTTATCCTTACAAGTGCCAGCTGTGCTGCCGAGGCAACCCCTCTCTTGGGAAAAAATGAGACAAATTCGAAGAGAAACCATTTAAATTAATCAATTCTCTGTTGACTCACCATTTCAGTAATCTAGGAAGTCTGGTGTAAGCACAGTTCAGCTCCTGGCTTTCCCTGGTTGATTCTCCAGTATCCTAATAACAAACATTGTCACTTGCTATACCAGTGCTAATTGGGTATTGACAACACGTCTTAGAGCATAAAGAAAATTAGAAGCTCATTAAATGCATCATAGAGTCTCTTGCAAGCTATAGGGCTCTTTCAAGAGATAATTCTCCTTTTTGGAATCACTTCTCAAATTCCCATGAAATAAAGGCTAGGAAAATGTCTTAGAGTAAAGTGAAAATCTTCAAATCCACCAGAGACAGGCAGCTAGAACTGGTTACGTTTTTCCAATGGACTCGTTTCCTGTCGGAACATGCTGTTTCATTGACACTGAAATGCTTTTACAGGAATTTTGACTAAATTTCCCACAGAAAAAGTTCAAAATGATTCAAAATCTACTATTTTATTTTGACCCATTTTGTTTAGACTTTGTTTTGTTCTGATTTGTATAATCTATTATAAAATTTTATTTTTGTTACTCTCTTACATATTATCTTTAATATTTATTATATAATGCTCCAACTATCAAAACACTTTGTTTTGATAAGGTCATTCCAATGTTTACACATCAATGCTCTTCAGAACTTTGGTTCCATAACAAAAATTCAACATTTTGACTCTTTGTCCCAATTTGGCAGGAAAACAAAACTTGGAAATGTCAGAATTTCCCACGGGATGGAAATTCCGTTTTCCAACCTGCCCCTCAGGTAGCTATTGACACAGCTCCCCTAAAACCGGTCAACATGCATCCCACTGAGGCCTATTTCCCTTCTGGTGCGAGGTTCTAAAAGGAGTGAGTGGCTGGTCAGTCAGAGCTGGCCCACACCCATGGTCCCACTGCACCCTGGCATGTGTCTTGGAGGGGCCACGGAGTCCGTTTATGTGGATCCAGAGGCCCAACATACCTGCAGAGGGGGTGCAGAGTGACAGAGGGCATTCTTGAGGTTCCCAAGCTGCAGTCACAGCTGCAGAGGCATTGTGTTGTAGCCCTGTGGGCTGGGGAATCTAAATTCCAGTCCCCAACCCCCTGTCTCATGGAGTTCCTGCCCAAGGCCTTTTACACAGGACTTCATAGGCCCGGTTTGAATAGGGGTAGACAGTGTAAGGAACTCCGTGAGAACAGGGGGTTGGGGACATGTTCACCTTAAGTTGCTGGGTAAACAGTACAGACGGGAATTTCTGATTGGATGGGGCCTGGTGTAAAGTCAAGGTGTCAAAACAACTCTCAGACTATTAGTCAGTGTAAACTGGCATGCAGAGCTCCAGAATCCTGACTTCCTGTGTAGTTGGGCAGGATGTAGGTTCCCAATCTGCATGTCTGCAGTGTCTTGCTTGTTCTGCAGTTGCTTCTGCATTACTGGAATTTGATTGTTTCCTGGAGATTTCCTAGTAGAGGCAGCAAGCACTAATCTAGATCAAATCCAGGGACCAGGCAACAACTTTAAATAATATCTTGGATGAGAGGGTTACACATGCCTAGAGGTAGGACAAGTGTGGTGCAATGTTTTGTCTCTTAATGAAAGTACCATAATCTTCTTCTTTCACGTGGGACTTGAAAAGCAAAGGGCTGGCATTATAATTGCATTTTAAGATTTGAAAGCCATCCTACTGCTTCTGGGGTAGCTAGCTGGATCCCCCTTGTACCACCACTGTAAGCATAAATGGGGCAGTTGTCCATGGTGTGTCGCATGGTTTGTTCCTCACCACAGTCACAATTTGGTGATTCTTTGATTTTCCATTTGTGGAGGAAACATCCATACCTGTGTTGTCCAGACGTGGTCCAATGTAGTCCTCTGCCTGTGGGGAAGGCAGAATCCCAGGACTTCCATTTACCATAATACATTTCACATTCATGTTTCCAATTCTATTTGACTGTGATATACAATATATCTCAGAACATTTCCTATCTTGTATTAGAGACCTCTGAATCCTACACTGTACAGTAAAATGAGAGCTGGGCAAAAGTTTTCAGTTAACTTTCTTTTGCCACAAAATGCAGATTCAGATCAACTGAAACATTTTGCATATTTGTTTTGAATTTGTTGAATTGTTTTGGTCAAATGTTTTAAAGAAAGAATCAAAATGTTTTTATATTTTCCAAATAAAATGCTTTGATTTTTCCAGCTTTCATTTCAAAATTTCCTTTTTATTATTTTTAAAAGGTAAAACCCTCAAGTGAAATAACATGCTTCGATTGACCCAAAACAATCTTTTTCAACTTTTTGGTCTGAAGAGAAAATTTCATTTTGGGTTGACCCAAAACTATGTTTTTAAGAAAAATATTTTTCAGTACAGCCAGGAAAATCACTTAATCATGCAGCTCTAATAGTAATAACAAACAGGATAATTCTGGTGTCCTCTTCAATGTTCCCTTCTAGGCGTTAGATTTTTGTGTGTTTTCTATTAAATCACTAAATGCAAAAACGCTCATAGAAACACTTATTCTAGCTCACTACGTGAAGTATGATTATAGGATATAATTAACAGAGTGTGACTGGCTGAATTCAGGAAGCATGATAATACAGAGCATTTCTCATGAGACAACACATTCTGACATCTCCTGTGTTTTTTGAAGTATCAAAGAACACAAGGAGGACAGAATAGCATACAATGTATGATTTTCATATTACAATTTAACTGATTATTTTGACACAAGTGATTTCCTACCATGCCCACTGCAAAGCCCTCACCAGACCTCCCTTCTGCTGAGTTCCCCACAGACCCTTGAGGAACAGCTGGATGGGGGGATGCTGACACTGTGGCCTACTGGGAACCAATGTTCCTTCTAATTTGTTACGT
>NW_020664588.1:701749-752589 GCF_002925995.2 Terrapene triunguis
AGCGGGTGTAACGCAAACAGCTCCACTGGAGCCCCTGGGCCAGATCCCCAGCGGGTGTAACACAAACAGCTCTGGAGCCCATGAGATTTTGGCTGCTCCATTCAAGCCATTGTTTCTACAGCACTCTACACGGGCTGAGTGTCTGACCTTCAAGCGTTTAAAGCTTCTGAAGGGCCTGTGAATATTCACGTATGTTAGACAAGGGGTGGCTGGGGTCCGGTGGGCCCCACAGGGCTAGTTCGATTCATGCAGTGCTTTAGGCAGGCAGCCTAGCCACTGTTCTGCCCTCCCACCCTTCACCCCACTTCCGGAGCACCCTCGAGGCCCACTGCACATCTCCATCCGTGGCTGTCTAGAGCAGGTGCCGATTTCCTGGAGCTATTGGGTGTAGTAGTGAGGTGAGGCTTCAGTTACTGTGTAGGGCAAAGCCTTTGTTTTGAGTTGCTTTGTGATGCTAAACCCCATTCCACACTTGTGCTGTCTGCTGCACCCGGGGAGCAGTAGCAGAACCACACACCAGGGAAGGGGATCTAGAGACCATTAGGGGCACAGCGTAGGATTCTGGGAACAAGTATTTCATCTCCTCAAGGCAGATACAAGCCAAGTGCTGGGTAGCTCCAAGCACCTCCTCATCCCACCTTCCACAGCGTGACCGTTACTAGACACAGGCTCCTCATTAGAAACCCAGGTGGGCAGCTCAACATTCACGCCGCTGTGTAGCTATCCCTGGCCCCAATCCTGCAGACACTCACCCACGTGCCTAACTTTGAACCAGTGACTGAACAGCCCCATTGACTTCCGTGGAATGACACCTCAAAGGGACGCATCCACCTGAGTGTTTACAGGATCAGAGCCAGGTCTCTAGCTGCCTCCGGCAAGACTAGCCACAGAACCAGCACAGGTTTCAGAGTAGCAGCCGTGTTAGTCTGTATCCGCAAAAAGAACAGGAGTACTTGTGGCACCTTAGAGACTGACAAATTAATTTGAGCATAAGCTTTTGTGGGCTACAGCCCACTTCTTCGGATGCACAGTTTTCCTCACCCCTGGAAATCAGCGTAAATAGCTCTCCGTTTGTTTTCCCTGCAATTGCTGGATTCAAAACAAAGTATTGGTGAGTACAAACATTCTGTAGTTGTCTTGGGTCAGAAGGGGCGATTTTTTCACACACGACTTCGGTTGTTTGAAAACAGTCAGCAGTGGCACCTGCTTGTACAATAGATGCTTTTGGGGCACTGTGTTCATTTTAATTTAAGGCTTTTAACCTTGAGAGTGATTTCTGAATGCTAAAATGAAACAAATGCTGCTAAAGATTAGCTTTACGTAGGAGCTTGAAGAACCTGTGAATAATGAGATGAATGTTTAAACAGAGTTTTTGTCATTTTAATTCCCTGGGTTTTGAATTCATTGCATGTGGACAATTCCTGTGTATCAAGTCTAGAGTAAGGCTAGGTCTACACTGGGGGGGGGGAATCGATTTAAGATATGGAAATTCAGCTACGCAAATAGCGTAGCTGAATTCGACGTATCCTATTCGACTTACCCCGCTGTGAGGACGGCGGCAAATCGACCGCCGCGGCTCCCCGTCGACAGCGCTTACTCCTCCTGATGAGGTGGGAGTACGCGCGTCGATTCGGGGATCGATTTATCCGTCTAGATGAGACGCGATAAATCGATCCCCGAGAGATCGATTTCTACCCGCCGATCCGGGCGGGTAGTGTAGACTAGCCCTGAATAGTATATCCATCTATGTTGGACAGTTGCATTCTATTTGAAAGACAAGACTTGCAGCAGTTTCTAAAATTGTTTTGATGGTTTATCTGCTTCCGGAGGGCACCTTCGCTTGAGGGGGCATCTCCTGGGCCTCCTGGAGACAAGCAATACACTGTTTAGCCTTTCCCCCCACCCCCACCCCCACCCCGCACCATCTAGCCCTCTGTTACGGTCACCCTTTTAACTTACCTGTGAGCTTTTGTCTCCTGCCCCCTTTGAACCTAGTTTAAAGCCCACCTCGCTTGGCTGGTGAGTCGGTGCGTGAAGATCCTCTTCCCCTTCTTGTCCAGGGGACCCCATCTTTTCTCAGCAAACAGCCTTCCTTTATTTCCAGTCTGAATTTGTCTGGCTTCAACTTCCAGCCAATGGATCTTGTTACACCCTTGTCTGCTAGACTGAAGAGCCCCGATGTCAAATTTCTGTTCCTCATGTGGGCACTTGCAGGCCGATTCCGCCCACCCAGTTCAGATTCTAGGAGTAGCTTTAGGTAAATTAAAATGCACCCCCCAAGGAGATGACCTAGGTTGCTGGGGCTCTGTCTGCTGGCAGCTCAGGGAGAGGCGCACTGTCCCTGGTAGGGAGGGGGAGCCTGGGCAGACTCAGAGTCTGCCCGGCAACCAATAGGGAGTGAGATGCCCCTCCCAGGGAGTTCAGGAAAGGGGAGAAGCCATTTTTGGGGCAGTCTGGAGCCACCCAGGGCAAGGGCAGGACTGGCTGTGTGGGGAGCTGGGGAGTCCCAGGCCTGCATGCAGGGTTCCCCCTGAGAACTGGCCTCTAGGGACCTGACAGCAAGATCCCTCAGCTGGGCTTTCCTTCCCCACGGATGATTCCCAAATTGTAGCGTTTTGCTGGGAAACTTCCCCAGCCAGGCTGGGTTCACCTCCAGCTCCCTAGGGGAGACCAGTCCCCACATGGTCAGCTCTGCTCTGGCTGCTAGTCCAGGGCTGCTGCCTGCTGGGAGTGTGTCTGGACGCTGGACTAGGAGACGCTAGTTTGGATTTTAGTACAGTTGTGTAACCTGCACCTTGAGCCCTGCACCCCTTTGTAGTGAGGGGAAATCCTAGGACCGAAGCAGCCTGACTCCTGCCTGAAGAGGATCCCTGCTAGCAGGGATCAGCCCCTCTGCAGTGACCAATGAGTCCAGAGTCATCTCTGAACCTCAGGATCATTCATGGAGTTTGTGAGTGCACCATCCTTTAGTTAATCAGTTAGGGAACTTGTTTTGGGGACCACCTACTCCCTGCACTGTGTCCTCGAGCCAGGGAGTGAGGGTTTGGAGATTTTATGACCTACTGCGTATTACACCTGTGGAGGGACTTACCACCTCCTCCCACTTGTGAGTCCTTTGGGCTGCACTGAACCCCGTCAGCCACACTGCTAAACCCCTGCAGAGACGATATCGTAGTCATAGGTCATCAAGGGCCCCAACAAAGTACGCGTACCAACGGGACACTGATCTTACATTTGCTACCTCAAGTCACGTGACTGGGGAAAGTCACAGGTATTAGCAGCGTGGGCAGCGGTAAACCTAACAATAGTGTTATCCTGTTATGTTATATTTGTCTCCTGTTTAATATAATTGTTGTGTTGAATATATTGTATGTGTTTGTGTTATTTCTTGGAAGCCTCCAACTATCTGGCAAGTAAGTGAGGGTTACCCTGTGGTTAGAATTTCCCTCCCAAGCTGCCCTGGTGACCCTGCCAGGAAGGAGTGAGGGGGGTGGAGCCACCACCAAATAAATTCATAGGAAAAAATAAAGAAGATACACCCTGCTGAGTGGGTGGCGGGATCCAGAAGAACCCAGACCGGTCCATCAAAACCTGTCAGCAGATTGGCATTAAAGAAGGTAACTGGGTGGAGAGGGGGCACTACAAGAACATTTTAAACTAGATTATCCTCCCAATTTCACTGTTCATGCAGCAGTGTAACTCCTTCGACTTCCAGGCATTTCCTTCTCCTTTTCACCAATGTCAGTGAGATGAAAATCAGGCTCTTCAGTACCATGAACAATTTTCAGCATTGTCAATGGTGGCCCTAGTTTATAAGCACTGCCAGCATGTGAATGGGCCAAGTCCATCCTTGGCCTTACACTGGTTTTACTCTGCTGACTCAGAGCTATTCCTGATTTACACTAGAGCAAGTCAGAGGAGGTGCAGGCTCATTGACTCCATGGGGTTTGGTGTACAGCTCTCTTCAGGTTATCTAGTAGGCATGGTAATGACATCATATTGTTGCCCTCTATTTTCTTGGTACCACCGTGCACTACGCTACACACCAGTGACAGGCAGACTCAAAAGGTTCAGAACCAAGTTCAGTTCAATTGAAAGAAGCATCCAAAAGTTCAGATGCTTCTCAGAAATTAATCCAAACTAAGATGACCTCTTGAGCATGCAAACTTGGTTGATAATCTTGCAAAAACTTTCTTGTGTGGTTCCTGGTCAGAGTTCTAACCGGGGAAAAAACAGTAATTGTACTCTTCCCAGCTCCACACACAAAATAACCTTTACCCATGTGAGTCCATGAGAATGTATCCCTCTCGGTGAGGCTGTTTTCTTCAGCAGCTTAGGAGAGGCTGGCGTTGACTGTAGAGCCCCATCCTGCCTGAGTCTGAGCCCTGTTGCTGGTACTTCCTGCTGCTGAATGGGCTGGAAATAGAAAGTGTGAGCAGCATTTACTGTTTTTATGTTTACTGCTTCCAATCTCAGTAAGAACTAAGAAATGCAAGGGCCAGTGGGAGACCAGGGGAAAATAAAGCAAAACAAAGATTAATGGGCCACAACTAATTCTAGACAGTGGTTGAGCTTGTGTTGGACTTTCAGATATTTATTTTCTAATTCAATTTGCTCATCACAAATCTGTGTAAGATGCTCCCATATTATTAGAATGAATTAATAATAATTTAACTTGTTCAGCATTCATCTATATTTTTGAAAAATTCAATCACTTTATATTAAGGATCAATTTATAAATAGGTTATAAATGATTACTATATATTTTAATATATAATTAAGATATAATTATAGGTTTTATAGTGCAACAGGTCCAACAGGGATCAGTTCAGGATCCAGTTCTGTTCAATATCTTCATCAATGATTTAGATAATGGCATAGAGAGTACATTTATAACATTTGTGGATGATACCAAGCAAGGAGGGGTTGCAAGTGCTTTGGAAGATAGGATTAAAATTCAAACTGATCTGGACAAACTGGAGAAATGGTCTGAAGTAAATAGGATAAATTCAATAAGGACAAATGCAAAGTACTCCACTTAGGAAGGAATAATCAGTTGCACACATACAAAATGGGAAATGACTGCCTAGGAAGGAGTACTGCGGAAAAGGATCTGGGGGTCATAGTGGATCACAAGCTAAATAATGTTGTCACACTGTTGGAAAAAAAGCTAATACCATTTTAGGATGTATTAGCAGGAGTGTTGTAACAAGACACAAGAAGTAATTCTTACGCACTACTCCATGATGATTAGGCCTCAGCTGGAGTATTGTGTCCAGTTCTGGATGCCACATTTCAGGAAAGATGTGGACAAATTGGAGAAAGTCCAGAGAAGAGCAACAAAAATGATTAAAGGTCTAGAAAACATGACCTATGAGGGAAGATTGGAAAAAAAATTGGATTTGTTTAGTCTGGAGAAGAGAAGACTGAGAGGGGACATGATAACAGTTTTCAAGTACATAAAAAGTTGTTACAACGAGGAGGGAGAAAAATTGTTCTTCTTAACCTCTGGATAGGACAAGAAGCAATGGGCTTAAATTTCAGCAAGGGCGTTTTAGGTTGGACATTAGGAATAACTTCCTAACTGTCAGAGTGGTTAAGCACTGGAATAAATTGCCTAGGGGGGTTGTGGAATCTCCATCATTTTTAAGAGCAGGTTGGAAAAACACCTGTTAGGGATGGTCTAGATAATACTTAGTCCTGCCTTGAGTGCAGGGGACTGGACTAGATGAGCTCTCGACTGGTCCCTTCCAGTTTTATGATTCTATGATTCTGTAACCATGGTTTATAACCAACTATCACACCTCCTACTGATGTGCTTATAGCCATGTCTAACACATGGTACTCCTGCATGTGACATGTTTAGCGGCATCTATAAATAATTTTAAAACATAAGAACGACTGTACTTGGTCAGACCAATGGTCCACCTAAACCAGTTTCCAGTCTTCCAAGAGTGGCCATGCCAGATGCTTCAGAGGGAATGAACAGAACAGGGTAATTATCGAGTGATCCATCCCCTGTCGTCCAGCCCCAGCTTCTGGTGGTTGTATGTTGAGGGACACCTGGAGCATGGGGTTGCATCCCTGACCATCTTGGCTAATAGCCATTGATGGCCGTTTCCTCCCTGAACTTATCTGTTACGACCTTTGTCAATCATTTATAAGTGAAACCTTAATATAAAATCTGACTCAGAGTTCAGAACATAGGATTCATGATATTGAAGAGCAAATCTAGACAAATGCATATTGTTTGATTAACAGAATTCCAGTCCGCTCTAACAGCTACAGCTATGCAAATAGTGGAAAGAAATTGTGCTACAAATATTCATTTCCAATTGAGAGTGAATTTTGATTCACAACATTTCATGGCCCTTTGGTTTTCACTTTCAGTGAACATTCAAAGCTTGAGAATTCACTCTAGTAAAAAGTTCTAATGAAAAGAAAATTTAGTTCAAATGCTGAAATGTTTGCCTGAAGCAAACTTCAGAGGTACATTTGATTGTAAAAATTGTATTTTAAGATGTATTTGCTAGTTACCTCAGTCATCCAAGCAAGGAACAGAAACAATGCCAACAATAAGTAATTTTTTATTGTTTTTTTTTAGAAAGCGGCATGATCACAAAATTAAACAAAGAGTAAGAATTTCTCTACATTTTATTATGTTGCCTCTGGACAAAACAACTCAATAGCTAAAACTTATTAAATTCAATTTTAATCAAGTGCCTTGGTAGTTATACAGCTCGCTGAGTTATCACTTTCTTGAGTGCCACATTACTAAAGAACTTTAACAGAACTAGAAACCCAGAGAAGAAGGGCAGTCTATATTCTCACAGGTTCTGCAGCTTTCATTGATTCTTGATTCATTGGTTGCGGCAGGCTAGAAAATCAGCCTAGGGAACTCATTCTCTGTCTCCTTCTCTTCTTTGGTAAATTAATGAGGAATCTCTTTTCCATTCCTCTTCAGGCAGGCAGTACATTGTCACCTTACTATTCCCACGTGAAGGAAGTGGCCCGAGAGTGGAGCAGAGCAGGATGTAACAGGACATTCATTTGGCCACTCGTCTATAGGTACTGATTCTGAAGTCAATGGCAGAGCTCCCATGCACCGAAATGGAGAGGAACCAGACTGAGAGAGAAAGAAGCTTTCCCTGGTGGATGAGGGGAAACACATCAGTCCTGGAGACAAAGACTGAACCAAGAGGGAGGCAAGGAGTTGACCACACAATGGTGCGGTTGTTGTCTCTATGCATCCCAAAGACATGGCAGCTCTGAAATCAGTTTCGCTGTCTCTTACTTTTAACTTTTCTGGGCCTGATCCAAAGCCCATTAAAGTCAATGCGAGTCTTTCCGTTGACTTCCCTAGGCTCTGGATGAGGCCCTAGAACTGCTACACCATAGGTCTGGGATTTCCAGCCTGCTTCAGCTAGCCTCTTCCTCCACTTGCCCGGCATTCTGTGCAGCGTGAGCCCGGACAGCCTTTCCCTGTCTTCTGGCTCATCACAGACAGACCAGAACATGTGATGACTGAATGATCAGAATGGCACAGCCCCTGGAGTACTAGGGGCTGAAGGCTCTGCCATACAGCATGTCCTTCACAGGGTAGTTCACATATCTGCAATAACGTCTAGGATCCATGACTGGTCATACAGAGGCACAGAGACATTCATTTTTTCTACATGTGGTTATTTTTATTACATAATCCCAACTAGAAGAATTCATTCATTCATAGAATTCTATTTATTTTGCATGGAATATTGCCCATGCCTTGGATTGGGATCCCTGCTAGAGAGTCAGGGCTCAGCCCTACAGTCCACAGTGAGGCAAATCTGGGCTGCACGGGAGTTTTGTATGGGTGGGAGAATTAGTGCTGCTTAATGCCATTTCGAAACAAGACCAAACCCTGCCTAGTTTTCCTCAAATGAATCATAGAATCATAGAAGATTAGGGTTGGAAGAAACCTCAGGAGGTCATCTAGTCCAACCCCCTGCTCAAAGCAGGACCAATCCCCAACTAAATCATCCCAGCCAGGGCTCTGTCAAACTGGGCCTTAAAAACCTCTAAGGATGAAGATTCCACCACCTCCCTAGGGAACCCATTCCAGTGCTTCACCACCCTCCTAGTGAAATAGTGTTTCCTAATATCCAACCTGTACCTCCCCCACTGCAACTTGAGACCATTGCTCCTTGTTCTGTCATCTGCCACCACTGAGAACAGCCGAGTTCCATCCTCCTTGGAACCCCCCTTCAGGTAGTTGAAGGCTGCTATCAAATCCCCCCTCATTCTTCTCTTCTGCAGACTAAACAATCCCAGTTCCCTCAGCCTCTCCTCATAAGTCATGCGCTCCAGACCCCTAATCATTTTCATTGCCCTCCGCTGGATTCTCTCCAATTTGTCCATATCCTTTCTGAAGTGGGGGGCTCAAAACTGGACACAATACTCCAGGTGTGGCCTCACCAGTGCCGAATAGAGGGGGATAATCATTTCCCAGAATAATCTGCTGGCAACGCTCCTACTAATACAGCCCAATATGCCATTAGCCTTCTTGGCAACAAGGGCACACTGCTGACTCATATCCAGCTTCTCAACCACTGTAAACCCCAGGTCCTTTTCTGCAGAACTGCTGCTTAGCCAGTCGGTCCCCAGCCTGTAGCGGTGCATGGGATTCTTCCATCCTAAGTGCAGGACTCTGCACTTGCCCTTGCTGAACCTCATCAGATCGCTTTTGGCCCAATCCTCCAATTTGTCTAGGTCACTCTGGACCCTATCCCTGCCCTCCAGCGTATCTACCTCTCCTCCCAGTTTAGTGTCATCTGCGAATTTGCTGAGGGTGCAATTAATCCCACCATCCAGATCATTAATAAAGATATTGAACAAAACCGGCCCTAGGGCTGACCCTGGGGCACTCCGCTTGATACTGGCTGCCAACTAGACATGGAGCCATTGATCACTACCCGTTGAGCCCGACAATCTAGCCAGCTTTCTATCCACTTTATAGTCTATTAATCCAGCCCATACTTCTTTAACTTGCTGGCAAGAATATTGTGGGAGATCATATCAAAAGCTTTGCTAAAGTCAAGATATATCATGTCCACTGCTTTCCATGTTGACTGTTCCTGATCACTTTCCTCTCCTCCAAGTGCTTCAAAATGGTTTCCTTGAGGCTCTGCTCCATGATTTTTCCGGGGACTGAGATGAGGCTGACTGCAATGACAGTAATGGTTTTTTACTTCCTCTGCTCTGGGCATTACTGTACTTAGGGACTAATAGATATTTTATTGTATGCTTTCTAGGTTCTCTCATATATAACTTCATTTCTCTTTTAACTAACATTTTTTTCAGTTCTGTAAGCTCTGCTCTTAGCAGAACTTTGAAGACAACAGCAGAACAAGAATTAAGTTCTATTATTTAGTTTGCGTATTTCACTCTTTTGAACAAGTGGGTTTCCAATCCTTGGGCATGGAAATAAACTTGCTTTTTAAAATCACTATTCAGGCATCCTTAAGAAACTGGACTCAAGAGAGCGAGGTAATTTCCAAAGCACAGTATAAGGAAAGGAAAGGATTGCATTACAAATATTTTATTTTGCATAAATATTATGTCTGTAAAGTGTTAATGTATGAGTAATTTTCTCAGTCATGGAGGAAGAATGAAGCTCCTTGAGAGACTGGTTCTTTACCATGAAAATTAACCCATGGGTTTTTTAATTAAATACTGCGAAGAAGCACTGGGAAAGACATGACTGATTGTGTTGGGTGATGACATCCCTTAGTGTTCAAGTAGCTTCCCCCGAGGAGAACCGAGTGCTCCGATACCCTGAAGAGGATGGAAGCAAAGCAGCAGCTCTGATCACGGTGCTCATGGTCTAATCTGCCAATAAATTACTTGCTACAGTGTTTTGCTTTGCTCTGTTTTATCAGCACCTCCTAGCCAGAACCTGCACAGCCCCTAGAGAACCAGCTGCCAGCAGGCCGGCGATCGGATTAAATTACACCAAAGGGCTTATGGTGCCTGGAGTGGGATTACCCAAGTGTTTGATGTAAAGCGTGTGCTCAAGTGCTTTGCTGGGCTGGGGCCTAGAACGGGATTAATTTTTGTGGCCTCCAAAACAAATAGTAGTAGTAGTAGTAGTAGTAGTAGTAGTAGGCAGCATTGCTCTGAAACAGATTCACAACATGCAGAGTCCCTCAGAAGCCAGGCAGTGAGCAGCGTGTGACGTAAGCAAGCATGCTGCCCCTTGAAGGCCAGGCCAGGCCCAGAGGGCCTGTTACAGGGCCTCAGTCCCATTAAAGGCAGGTCTTCTGGGGGCTGTAGGCCTGGGACAGGCCCTGACTGCGAAGGAGGGAGCAGAATATAAGAGAGTGGGGAGATCGCTTCAGAGCTGGGATTGGCTCCCCACAGGCAGGCCAAGATGGGGAGTGACCTTGGGAGTCAGAGAGAGGGACAATTTGGAGCTGGAGAGAGGACAGTCTCTTTGCAGTATGTGGCCTGAGTGCAAAGGCCCTGGCCTCCCCCAGGGCGACCCTGGCATAAGGGGAAGGATTTTAGTCCAAAGGAGAAGGAACTGCTGGGTTTCTTGCACTGTCACAAAACCCAAGCGTACAAAAGTCACGAATCAGAGGCCAAAAAGTGTCAGCATTTTTAAAATCATAAATGTGGGGGCTGTCTTTGACGTCTAGTCTGAGCCTTCAGGTTTCTCTCAGACCACATTTTCAAGCTTTCCTCAGCAACCGTGACAGCTAGAAATATAGTGTTTTAGAAAAGGAAGCAGAACTTCGACTGCAGTCCCTCCATTCCCACAGCCAGGGCTTCGAGGAACACACTAACTATTGAGAGACTTGCAATACAATTGCAAGGGTTGGCATCACTGGGCTTGCTGTGCACTTGGATTTCATTTACCCCAGAAGGGGGCAATTTTTATTTTGGACTGAGGGTCAGGGCATCAAATCTCCTGACCTGCTCACAGTCAAGGTCTCCAGGGGAAGTGTTGACTTCCATGTTCTCTCTACAGGTACTAATGCGGAGAGTGGACTAGATGTCCCATCTGAAAGAAGGGAGCAGAAGGAGACTCCAGCGATTGGAAGGCAAAAGATGCACTGTCCTAGGGATGGGGGTTCCACAACCACCACTCCCAAGAGGAGGAGGAGGGTTGTGGTGGTCGGGGACTCCCTCCTCAAGGGGACTGAGTCATCTATCTGCCGCCCCGACCGGGAAAACCGAGAGGTCTGCTGCTTGCCAGGAGCTAGGATACACGATGTGACGGAGAGACTGCCAAGACTCATCAAGCCCTCGGATCGCTACCCCTTCCTGCTTCTCCACGTGGGCACCAATGATACTGCCAAGAATGACCTTGAGCGGATCACTGCAGACTACGTGGCTCTGGGAAGAAGGATAAAGGAGTTTGAGGCGCAAGTGGTGTTCTCGTCCATCCTCCCTGTGCAAGGAAAAAGCCTGGGTAGAGACCGTCGAATTGTGGAAGTCAACGAATGGCTACGCAGGTGGTGTCGGAGAGAAGGCTTTGGATTCTTCGACCATGGGATGGTGTTCCAAGAAGGAGGAGTGCTAGGCAGAAACGGGCTACACCTAACGAAGAGAGGGAAGAGCATCTTCGCAAGCAGGCTGGCTAACCTAGTGAGGAGGGCTTTAAACTAGGTTCACCGGGGGAAGGAGACCAAAGCCCTGAGGTAAGTGGGGAAATGGGATACCGGGAGGAAGCACGAGCAGGAGGGCGTAAGAGGGGAGGACTCCTGTCTCATACTGAGAAAGAGGGACGATCGATGAGTTATCTTAAGTGCCTATACACAAATGCAAGAAGCCTGGGAAACAAGCAGGGAGAACTAGAAGTCCTGGCACAGTCAGGGAACTATGATGCGATTGGAATAACAGAGACTTGGTGGGATAACTCACATGACTGGAGTACTATCATGGATGGATATAAACTGTTCAGGAAGGACAGGCAGGGCAGAAAAGGTGGGGGAGTAGCGTTGTATGTAAGAGAGGAGTATGACTGCTCAGAGCTCCGGTATAAAACTGCAGAAAAATCTGAGAGTCTCTGGATAAAGTTGAGAAGTGTGAGCAACAAGGGTGATGTCGTGGTCGGAGTCTGCTATAGACCACCAGACCAGGGGGATGAGGTGGACGAGGCTTTCTTCCAGCAACTAACAGAAGTTGCTAGATCGCAGGCCCTGGTTCTCATGGGAGACTTTAATCACCCTGATATCTGCTGGGAGAGCAATACAGCGGTGCACAGACAATCCAGGAAGTTTTTGGAAAGTGTAGGGGACAATTTCCTGGTGCAAGTGCTGGAGGAACCAGCTAGGGGCAGAGCTTTTCTTGACCTTCTGTTCACAAACAGGGAAGAATTAGTAGGGGAAGCAAAAGTGGATGGGAACCTGGGAGGCAGTGACCATGAGATGGTCGAGTTCAGGATCCTGACACAAGGAAGAAAGGAGAGCAGCAGAATATGGACCCTGGACTTCAGAAAAGCAGACTTTGGCTCCCTCAGGGAACAGATGGGCAGGATCCCCTGGGAGAATAACATGAAGGGCAAAGGGGTCCAGGAGAGCTGGCTGTATTTTAAAGAATCCTTATTGCGGTTGCAGGAACAAACTATCCCGGTGAGTAGAAAGAATAGTAAATATGGCAGGTGACCAGCTTGGCTTAACAGTGAAATCCTTGCTGACCTTAAACGCAAAAAAGAAGCTTACAAGAAGTGGAAGATTGGACAAATGACCAGGGAGGAGTATAAAAATATTGCTCAGGCATGCAGGAGTGAAATCAGGAAGGCCAAGTCACACTTGGAGTTGCAGCTAGCAAGAGATGTTAAGAGTAACAAGAAGGATTTCTTCAGGTATGTTAGCAACAAGAAGAAAGTCAAGGAAAGTGTAGGCCCCTTACTGAATGAGGGAGGCAACCTAGTGACCGAGGATGTGGAAAAAGCTAATGTACTCAATGCTTTTTTTGCCTCTGTCTTCACGAACAAGGTCAGCTCCCAGACTGCTGCACTGAGCAGCACAGTATGGGGACGAGGTGACCAGCCCTCTGTGGAGAAAGAAGTGGTTCAGGACTATTTAGAAAAACTGGATGTGCACAAATCCATGGGGCCGGATGCTCTGCATCCGAGGGTGCTAAAGGAGTTGGCGGATGTGATTGCAGAGCCATTGGCCATCATCTTTGAAAACTCATGGCGATCGGGGGAGGTCCTGGATTACTGGAAAAGGCTAATGTAGTGCCCATCTTTAAAAAAGGGAAGAAGGAGCATCCGGGGAACTACAGGCCAGTCAGCCTCACCTCAGTCCCTGGAAAAATCATGGAGCAGGTCCTCAAGGAATCCATTTTGAAGCACTTAGAGAAGAGAAAAGTGATCAGGAACAGTCAGCATGGATTCACCAAGAGGAAGTCGTGCCTGACTAACCTAATTGCCTTCTATGATGAGATAACTGGCCCTGTGGATGAGGGGAAAGCAGTGGATGTGTTATTCCTTGACTTTAGCAAAGCTTTTGATACGGTCTCCCACAGTATTCTTGACGCCAAGTTAAAGAAGTATGGGCTGGATGAATGGACTGTAAGGTGGATAGAAAGCTGGCTAGATCGTCGGGCTGAACGGGTAGTGATCAATGGCTCCATGTCTAGTTGGCAGCCGGTTTCAAGTGGAGTGCCCCAAGGGTCGGTCCTGGGGCCAGTTTTGTTTAATATCTTTATTAATGATTTGGAGGATGGTGTGGACTGGACTCTCAGCAAGTTTGCAGATGACACTAAACTGGGAGGCGTGGTAGATACACTGGAGGGTAGGGATTGGATACAGAGGGACCTAGACAAATTAGAGGATTGGGCCAAAAAAAACCTGATGAGGTTCAACAAGCACAAGTGCAGAGTCCTGCACTTAGGATGGAAGAATCCTATGCACTGCTACAGACTAGGGACCGAATGGCTAGATAGCAGTTCTGCAGAAAAGGACGTAGGGGTCACAGTGGACGAGAAGCTGAATATGAGTCAACAGTGTGCCCTTGTTGCCAAGAAGGCTAACGGCATTTTGGGCTGTATAAGTAGGGGCATTGCCAGCGGATCGAGGAACGTGATCGTTCTCCTTTATTCGACATTGGTGAGGCCTCATCTGGAGTACTGTGTCCAGCTTTGGGCCCCACACTACAAGAAGGATGTGGAAATATTGGAAAGAGCCCAGCGGAGGGCAACAAAAATGGTTAGGGGGCTGGAGCACATGACATATGATTAGAGGCTGAGGGAACTGGGATTGTTTAGTCTCCAGAAGAGAAGAATGAGGGGGGATTTGATAGCTGCTTTCAACTACCTGAGGGGGGGTTGCAAAGAGGATGGAGCTCGGCTGTTCTCAGTGGTGGCAAACGACAGAACAAGGACCAATGGTCTCAAGTTGCAGTGGAGGAGGTCTAGGTTGGATATTAGGAAACACTGTTTCACTAGGAGGGTGGTGAAGCACTGGAATGGGTTCCCTAGGGAGGTGGTGGAATCTCCTTCCTTGGAGGTTTTTAAGGCCCGGCTTGACAAAGCCCTGGCTGGGATGATTTAGTTGGGAATTGGTCCTGCTTTGAGCAGGGGGTTGGACTAGATGACCTCCTGAGGTCCCTTCCAACCCTGAGATTCTATGATTCTATGATTCTAAGTGAGGGACGTCCACGCACCTGGCAGGGTCTAAGTAAGCAGACCCAGTCACAGGTGGTCACATACACAGAGGACCAACGTCTGCCATCATCAGAGCCAGTGTAAATGGGGAGTCCATCCACTACATCCAATGCAGCTGCTCCACCACGTCTGTCATCAGCGTAACTGAGGCCTTTTCTGTGCTGGAGAAATGTACACGGAGAACTCAGTGGCCTGGCAAGCTCTTCACGCCGACGCACGCCTGCTGCACGGTGATGGTCAGGGAGGGCACTACCAGTGCGACTTTACCACCTGTACCAGAAGAACATTGTGGGGTGAAACTGACTGTGCGCCAGTGGGAATGCCACATGCTGGCACAGCTGGTGCCCAGCAGCTCTGACAGCTCCCTCGGCTGTTACCCCCTGAGTCCTTCACCTGCCTGCATCTGTGCCCCTATGCGGATTCCCTCCCTTCATAAACGTGTCCATCCTGTGTGAGGCACACTCTGACTCTGCGCCAGGACACTGAGTGTTATTAAGGTTTTCCACAAAGGAGTCTGTGACGGGGTTCCCCTCACAAAGCTAGCACCTCCTGCTGGTCGTCTCGGAGATGAGCTCTGCAGGTCAGTACACCCACTCCTGGTGGTGCCTCACCTGCCATCACTTCTGCTCCTGAACCCACATCACTCCAAGGAGCACAGCGTCCTCTTCATGACAGCCCTCCAGCCGTGCCGTGATCTGCACTGCCCCTTCTGGGGGCCAGTCCTGCAGTCCACCTATCCAGCCACTTCCTCAGTGGTGAGTGGGGGGGGGACGGACTCAGGGCTGCCCACTACTCCGGGTCATGGCAGCCATGTGCTGCTTCCCCTCCAACCCCTCAGTCTATTTCCCTGGGCCATGTCTCTGTGGCCCCCAGCACCCTCTTCTATTAGCTCTCTAGCTTCCCCGGTCCCTGCTGTAGCACTGCTCTGTCCAGGGTGCTGGCTCTCCTTCCTCATGCTAGGAACGTGATCTTCCCTCCTTGAGCACCAGGTGGCTACTGATCCTGCTCTGCTCTGCAGCTCTTCTTATATGGGCCTGCCAGGCCCTGATTGGCTGCTCCTTGCAGCCCCCGCACCCCTTATTGGCTGCTTTTCGTGCATCGTCCCTAGGGCTCTATTAACCATGGACAGGCCAGTATGGGGCAGATGCCCCATCATAGGATCATTAAAGGAGAAGACAGCAGCGCCATTCTCTGTGCCACATATTGTGCCCAGGCAGTGGAAGCCGCGATGGGAATGAGCGGCTATGAGGTAATAGAACACGTCTAGTTGGTACAACAGAGTGACGCAGAGGAGTTGCAGCGAAAGTTTTTAATTTCCTTGCTTTTGTGAGTTTACATTGATCCTTAATCTTTTTTTTTTAATTGCACGACATTAATATTTGTAAAAAAACTTTACTAATTTAATTTGCCTTCTCGCTGCTACATGGTGATGACTCACGCTCACTAGGCTATTGTTCACAGTATGCAACAGTGATATGTGGTGTTTGTCACAGCAACTTCATTAGTCTGGTTTTAGATCTTGATACAGAATATCAATATATTAACATTTCCACTGTAAAATGGGGCTCGTAATTAACAGATCTTTAAATAGGAATGATATAGCAGTATCTTTCTCTGTTGAAAACATCAAGCAGCACCCATAGTCTTCCACTAATTAAAATGGATTCTGGTCAATACTTAGCATTTTTCTATTATAAAGCAAATTAAAAAAAAATCAGTAATTACGGGGGGGGGGGGAATTGAGAACTACTTCCTGAGCGGCTTTGATTTTGATACATGGAAATGTTTAACTTGGTTCATGAATCTGCTACCTTTATGAAGTTCTCTATAAAGTTATTTAGATTGTAAACTCTTGGGGAGGGACTAGCTTTCTGTTGTATTTGTACAGCCCCTAGTACCGGGGGGGAGGGGGAGCTGATGTCTCTAGGTGCTACCACAACACACACCCACACAAATGAAATGCAGACTATATGTACATCATCGTGTGCTTTGGAGATACTTCTCCACTGCTCACACAGGTTCCCATTCTCCACATTCCGTACTGGAGACTCCTTCTAAGCTCTCTAATGATTCCCTCCCGACTTGCCAATTCTGTAAATTCTTGACTCTCTCATCAATTGTGCAATTTCTGGACTATTTCTTAGTGTTGTGTGTTTCCCCACTGACTTTGTGGTTTCTCTGGAACCCATGTGTCTTTGTTTGCTGCTCATGTCGGTTTTGTTGTAGATTATTTATTTGTGCTGTAGATCATTAGGAGACTTTCCCTAAGTGGGAGGTCAGTCTCCCTGCAACGTGAGTGTGTTCAAACAGCACTTTCTTGCTGCCCATGGCTACTCCCCACGTGTTCTCAGTCTCACCTGATCTCTGTAGTGAGGGCAGGAAGTGTAGGTCCCTGGAACTCTTAGCCTTGGAAGGGCAACGAAGACATGGGGAAGGAGGTGGATTCTGTTCTAACTCACACATCATCAGCAGAAAAGCTCCAGGTGCTGGGCCAGTTCTGTCCTCAGTGAGAGCCTTGCAATCACCCCGCATTGCTCCTTGGCTTCCTTTTGGCCACTGTGTCAAGTGTGCGCCTCTCATTCACACCAACCAGGCCCTGCACAATCCAGACCCAGGCTCCAACCAAGCCCTCCTGCTTGTTTAGTCCCCTTGCCTTCTTTGCTGTGCCTGTGACGACTAACCTTTTATTGCCTTCTCCATCTCCCGTCTGGTGCCTTCTTCGGTATAGCTATGCTGTGATAAAACACCTTCCACTGGCCCAGGTCAGCTGATCTGAGTGCATGAGACTTGGCTTGTGGGGCTATACAATTGCAGGATAGACAGCCTGAGCCGCTCTGGGACCCTTCCCTCACCCCCGGTTTAGGGTCCTACAGCCTGGGCTCCAGCCCATGCTCAGATGTCGACACGGCAATTTTATAGCCCTGCAAGCTCACGTCAGCCGACACAGGCCAGCCGTGGGGGTTCTATTGCAGGGTGCCCATCGCCTTAGACGCTCCCCTAAGCCATGGAATGATTGCCCCAGTTCTAGCCCACCAAGCCCTTGTTATCGCATCCAAATCCTGACTGGAGACGCCGCCTGCCACAGCCCTGCCACCCCGAACACACACATGGGAAATAATGTATTGCCCAGTGGGGCTTGTCCTTCAGTCTCTCCTCCATGGCAAGTGCTCCGGAGAAGAGAGAACCTAGGTGCTATTGCCCGGCTGAGCTGCAGTCAGTGCAGAGCGTGGGGAGAGATCAAGGCTGGCTTTAAATTGGCCAGAGTCAATCTGCCCCCTGGATAAATGAGCACAGCATCAAGTTTCTCTGATTTACCCCCAATGAGAGTCCCAAGGGAGCTGTTCCAGGAGCTGGCAAACACCAGGGAGTGGGGACACCCTGGCCTTGCACCTTTTCCCCAGAATGCCCCTGACACCAGCGTAGTTTTACATTCCATGGAGCATCCGATCCTCAGTATTTCCCTGTGCTGACAGTGCAGCCTCTCTCTCGATATCTGTCTGTCTTCCAGCGACGAGCATGTTACCTGTGCTTATGAAATAATAATACTGATTGCCAGGGTTTAATTGTGAGCATGTATCTATTGGGAGGATGGGTGTGCTACGCGGAGTGAGTATTGCCTTTTCTTAATGCAAATCTAAGGAACTCATTTTACCCTCATGTATTTAAAACAGGGAATGTAGCATCCATACTAGTTCACGTTCATAAACGGCTTAAAAATGAAAAAGCACCAAAAAGAGCTGGTTGAGTGTGATTAGAACCCATCTGTCTGTGGGCTGCACAGGGACAGGGGCTGGTTTCAGCCACCTCTGAATGTAAGATAGGAACCAAGGAAGTGGCATGAATGTCCCGGCCCCACCACCAGGGGAAGTAGCGTTGTTGTGGTGGTTTTTTTTGGGGGGGGGAGGTTGGTGAGCACTGACAGGATGTGTTTAGTCTTTTGAGTCCATACAAATGGTGAAAAACAGCATCTGGGGTGAAACCCTGACCCCACTGAAGTTAAGGGGAGTTTGTCTATTGATTTCAATGGGGCCAGGGTTCCACCCCAATACTCAGGACAATTCACTAGTTTGATCCTAAATGCCAGAGAAGTTACAGGAACAAACAATTAGTCTGGGCCAATTCATAGTCTGGCCTGAATGCAAAACACAGCTGGAATTCGGCTTGGAATCTCTTTGTCCATCAATTGATTATTATTTTCCAGCACAAAAAGAACCAATCTAGTTCAAAGAGAAAAGTGATAGCGACAAACCAGTGAAGGGCTCCAGTGGGACAATCCCACTCCGAGCTGGCCAGTGATTTGCCCTGACTAAGCTAGAACACAACCTCCTTCTCTGAGCAGCACTGTCAGTAACGCACTCACTCTGATAACCGCGCGGGGTCGGAACGACGGACATTCGGGCCATGACCACAACTTGTTTTTAGAGGTAAAGTAACTGCATGATTGATAAAGGAAACAATAAAGTGCAAGGAACCTGTTAGACTCCACAGCCCCCCCAGCAATATAGCCTGGGTAGCCAGAGTACGTTCAATGAGCTCCAAGACAATCTATGTAAATAGCTGTTTAAAACTGGGTACGTTTGGCCCTCTGCCCATGCTAGGTCTTTGCTCCCTCCCTCAACCTCATCCTCATGTAGGAGGGCGAAGACAAAATGGATAATATTAGTTATGAATCACCATGAAGCTAGAAGGGCAGCCACTGCACTGAACACCACCTCGCCCGGTACCACCTGGTGAGCCCTAAGGGCCAGCCAGAAAATGCTGCATTTTTACACCTCGATGTGCCTGGTGCCGGGCTGTAATTAAAGCATTAAATGTCACTGCTAGAGCTGGTTCACCATGTAATTACTCGCTGACGTTGTTGAAGTGGCCTTTCTGCACGACTGCTTGGGAAGGGAGAGGCGAAAGCGAAATGGTCTGAGAACATCTAAGGCACAATATTTAAAGAGGAAAGTGACTGTTTGCCTCCATAATCTCCTCTGAACGAAACTGCAAAATACAGCTCCCCAAACAGGATTCAAACACACTTCACAAGTATTGACACAGTGACTGAGGCTTTGCAATAATTAGGCATCAGAATTGCACTGGGAGGAATTAACTGGAACGTAACTCTTTTGTTCTTATACGTAACTTTAACTGGGGGTGGGGGGGATGCCAGGCATTTCAAAGGAGATACAGAGCAACAACTTTTTTCTAAAGTAAGGCTCTAGCAATATGTACGTTGTTAGCACTGAGGCTAATTAACCATTGGCCCAGCTTCCCTACGGGGGAGCTGAATTCTGTCATTGGCACTTTTAGCTCAGGACTGGCTGACTGCCCAGAAGAGATGCTCTAGCTCCTCCAGAAGCGTTCAATGAATCCCTCCATTGCTGAGGGAAGTTCCCTGGCCTGTTTTACGCAGGAGGCTCTGTGGATTTTGGCATGAAGACGGGGAGAGCTTGTTTTCAAACAATGACATTATGTTTTTCCTTAGGCCCCACATAACACAGCTCACGTGACGCAGCCCTGGCAGTCCAGAGCTCCCCTGCCAAATGGCACATGACCATGAGCTCCCCAACCACCAGCCCCAGGCCTACACACCAGAGCAGCGGCTCCATACAGAGGCCAGGGCAGCTGATCACAATGCCTCTAGAGGCCCTGAAAACCTGAGAAGACTCCGAGGGGCCAGTTCTGCCCTCACAGAGGTGTTCCCAGGCCCCACAGCATCATGACCATTTCCATGCGCAGCCAGCACCGCAGCCAGCGTCGCGCCACCGAGCTATGTAATGATGCTGTGCTGACTGATGGCCGTGGAGGAGCTGGTCTCTGATGTGCAGCTAGTGACCTGCCTGCTCCCTGCCTTGCGTGGCCGCAAAATGGCAGCTGTGGAACTGAACGACGCGCTTACACTGGAACAGCGCCGTTCACACTGGAAGTACCAAGTGGACAGACAGGCTCTAAGGTGGGCTTGCTCCTGCAGGGTGCAGCCCGCCGGGGCTGAGAGATACCCGCTCGCCCACAGTTCAGGATTGGTTAAGGCTTGTCAGAGTGAGCAGGGTCATTCTCTTCCCGCACAACTCCCTGTGGACCTCCCAGTTTCCAGCAGCCTGTTTGTAAGTACAGCCCAGGTAAATTACAGCATGTCTGTGTGCAGACAGGACTCCATAGGCGATGCTGCTCTTTACATTCTGTGGGTGATAGAAGCTGTATGCTGTGTCTGTCTGTCCATCCGCCCCTGCTGCCCTTTGCTGGAGGGCATGAGCCCTACTCAGTGTGTGTGTGCATCCACGTGTGTGTGTGTGCTGCCCCCTGCTGGAGAGTATACGTCCTGCTCTGTGTGTGAGAGAGAGAGAGTTCTTACACACACATACCCTGTACTCTCTGCACTTCTAACCAGCTTTTTAATTTCTCTCATGATTAACCACCAGTCATCACTGACCGTCCTTTGTCATAGAATCATAGGGGTCATCAAGTCCAGCGCCCTGCGCCGACACAGGACCAGTAAACCCCGACCGTCCCTGACAGTGTTTGTCTGACCTGTTCTTAAAAACCTCCAGTGATGGGCATTCTACGACCTCCCTTGGCAGCCTGTTGCCGAGCTCAACTATCCTTAGAATTAGAAAGATTTTCCTAATACACACCTTACACCTCCCTTGCTGCAGATTAAGCCCAATACTTCTTGCCTGGCCTTCAGTGGACATGGAGAACAATTGATCGCTGTCCTTTTTGTAACACCCGTTAACATCTTTGAAGACTTATCAGCCCCCCCCCCCCCCCCGCCCAAGACTAAATGTGCCCAGTTTGTTTAACCTTTCCTCATAGGTTGGGTGTTCTAAACCTTTCACTATTTTTGTTGCTCTCCTCTAGACTCTCTCCAATTTGTGCACATCTTTCTTACAGTGTATGTCCCCCCTGTACTCCAGCTGAGGCCCCACCATTGTCTAGTAGAGCGCAACAACTGCCTCCCGTGTCTTGCACATACCCCAGAATGGTATTAGCCTTTTTAGCAACTGCATCACATTGTTGACTCATATTCAGTTTGTCGTCCACTATAACACCCAGGTCCTTGTCAGCAGTACTTCCTCGAGCCAGTTATTCCCCATTTTGTAGTCATGTGTTCGATTTTTTTCCCCTAAGTGTTGTACTTTGCACTTGTCTTTGCTGAATTTCATCTGGTTGATTTCAGACCAATTCTCCAATTTGTCAAGGTCGTTCTGAATTCTAATCCTGCCCTGGAAAGTTCTTAGTTCCCTCCTCACCCTTCCCTATCCCCAGCTGTCTTCTCTGCCTGGAAGCTGGGTGGCTTTTGAAAACACCCTCTGGCAGGAACTCTTCCAGTCTTTCCTCTGGTCCCACCCTGGCTTTGACTGAGCTCTCCCTTCCACACTAGCGAACTAGGTCATGTTAGAACACGTGTTAGCTGACAACAGAAGCTGTGGTGTTTAACATCATGTCAACTGGTTGTAGTTCACTCAAGTGTCCTTGACCATGCTTGGGGTGAAAGCTTGGCCCCACTGCAATCAATGGAAAAATTGCCATTGGCTTCAATGGTGCAGGATTCCACCCTCAGTGTGTCACATTGTGTTAGTTAGTATTGGTTTTAACATGACCTCTTCATCTAGGGAAGATGAACCCCTTTTCTGCCTCAGGCCCCTTCTTTGTCCCCTAATCCCATCATCTGGCTCCTCTCTCCCTCACCTTTCAGCACTCTCACCCCTTTCTCTCTGCTGTTGTTATCATGACACTTATTATTTGTATTCTGTAGAACCAAGGGAGCTCAAGTCATGGCCACGACCCCACTGCACTAGGTGTTGCACCAACACAGAACAGGAAGATGGTCCCTGCCCCCAGGAGCTGACAATCGAAGTGTAAGACAGGAAATAATAGATGGCCATAGACCGACAGGGGAGTACAAATGAACAGTGAGCACAAACTCCTAGAGCCTGCCACCTACACCCTCACCTGCCCGCTCCACGCCGACAAAACTTTAGTAAGTCACTGACGATCTCCCCCAGCTACGTCAAAGGTGTTCTCCGCTGGGGTTATTGCGTTCTGTTACCTAGGGAGGTTGGAACCCATGTGAAGTCCTATTATCAAGAGAGATAGCTGGCTCCTGCACCATGCACTGGGCTGAGAAGGAAGTCATATAAGAGGGAACAGTTTTCCATCTCCAAACTGTCCCTACACCAGGGCTGATGAGCCCAGTAAGGTGACACTTATATTCACATGTATGTGTCTATCCTGGGAAAAATCAGTCCACCCCCTACCAATCTGCACTCTGTGGCCATCCTGGGGGTTTCTGAGCACCACTCCAGTAAGGCTGCAAAGTGAGACAAGTGAGTCCAGACGGCGAGCGAGGTCTTTGGCATGGTCCTGTGCTGTGTTACCCAGAAACCTGATATACAGAGTGATGTTTCATGTGCACACCAGAAAAAGCAAATCGGTGCTAAGGCCTGGTCATTGGCTCAGTCCAGCTGTGACCATTTGCCTCCTTTCTTCACCAGCTCTTCCTTGTTTCCCCTTTCTCGCCCAGCTTGTGTGTGTGCCAGCCCCTCCAGGCACTGAGCCACTTTGCTTTAATTTTAATTTCTGCTTTATGAATGCTACAGTGTCCTAGATACTTTTATGAGATGGGCACTTTATATGCAGATGAAATAATAAATACTCATGAGAAGCTTGAAGCAAAGGCTTGCAAAGAAAGATTTATGCAATATTATAGCTGGAGTACATAGAGTATTATGGCTACAGCATGCAATATATTACACATCACTGTATTTGGACTCAGCAATGAGGCAAAGTGGTGTCTTCTTTCTTTATTGCTCAGTGTGACTAATATGCATAGAATAATTGAATTGGAGAGTGTAAATACTAGCAGATACATAAACAAATGATATGTCACAGCTGGACATTGTAAGTGTGGTGGGAATATCCATGTGATCGATTGCTTGTCTGCCTCGCTTGCATGCGGCCCAGGAATCCATCTCCCCCAAGAATTTATTCTGACAATCTAGAAGCCTAAGACACTTCAGACATCTGAAATCAGTCTGACGAAAAGATACTTCCTCCTTTGCCCTCCCAATGAAGTTTTCTTCACTCATGGAAGGGTGCACTCCTGAACCGCAAAAGCTATTTTCGGTCATTTCTAGAGGTGTTTTAAATGAGCTCATTACAAATTCTCTCCTATTGAGTCCTGAGTTGTTGGACTCATGGTATAATGTTACCTGGCGTTCTAGCCAGATGAATACAAAAAATAGCTTCAATAAAATGGAAAACTGTCCCAAACTATTCTAGAATCCTCCTTCTGTATTGTATGTGGTTTATGTTATATGTGATTATTATCTGTGACAACCTGCATAACACGCTCATGGCTTGACCAGTCACGAGTCAGATAGCCATGCCAAATGCATAGCACACATTTATGACATAATGGTTACATGTGTGTATTCACAAATAGAAAAACTCCATTAAATATCAATAGAGGCTGCTCACCAACCTAAATTCAAAGCTCAAGCAATGAGCAGCTAAGGTATTCAAGCAATTCCCCAACACAATATAATCCTTCACCACTTGCCACCACCCACTCCAATTTACATTGACACAGCCTTCATAGTGTTCCTTCAGATTTGCTAGCACATATATGGTTTGCATCATTAGAACCACACTCCCTTGTCACCAAGGGTAGATTTGGCTATACAGAGCTGGCCATGTAAAATTCCATCTCTCCCGCAGAAGAGAGCATTTATCAAAGGAATTCAAGGGTAGCCAATACTATTCATACTGTGGGAAAGGAGGAATTTTAAAAGATCTAAGCCTGTCTGGAGTAAGTGCGATTCAAGTGAGTGAAGGTTAGAATAGCCTTTATCTTTACAGTCAATGACTTTTGAGGGTTTAAAGTTCTAAACATAACATTGCATCAACATAAAGTTTCAGATTTAGTTGCAGTAGTAAAAGTTTGTGCCCTACATGTGAAAGAAAAAAAGCATCTTCTGGTTGGTTAAACAGACAAAGGCTATATTTTTGTTTTAAAAATTCTCGTTAGATCAAAATTAATACAATTGCTTATAAAAGACTCTAATCCTAATTCCTCGAATCTAACAATAATTTGAGCTGATGGTGCATTAGCGCCAACACTGAGATAAAAGCTAGAGACATTCTATGCGAGTATGTGCTTGCCTCAAAGTATATTTTTTTAATTGCTAATTACTTGATATTTTGCATTTTACAGATAAAGTCCCTATTTCTCATCCCCACAAAAGCATTTCAGAAGATTAATTAGCTCTTCATTAATAAATAATTAAGCATCTTATCTGCTCATTGCCCAAAAGCAATTGTAAATTTGATGTTACTAATTTGATGTCCTGCGAACACCACTGCTTGAAGAATTCTTTGTAAATCAGGCTTATGATATATTTGCTGCAGTTTGCTTGTCTCTCATTTCCTTTTAATTGTTGCAAACTATAATCCCGTTACATGAATTATATGCACCATCAGAGAAAACAAGAGGGCCAGCATTCACCCCTTAGACTAGCCTTTCCAGAGGGGAATTGACCAACCCCTGTGCTGCAAGGGCGATGGGCGAGCAGGGATCACGGGAGGGCCCTTGCAGGAGGGGTCTTGAGTCTGAGTGGATCCAACACAGGGAGTGTGGAGCCCCCTGTGCTGCACTCCGGCACTGGCCCCACTCGTCCTCAGGCGTGTTCACGTCGGCACAGAGCCAGCAGGGACATGGGGTATGTAGCCCATAAAGCTAGCTTCCCTTTATTATATTCACTGCTTTGCATTATATGCAGCAGTAATGCAAGGAACCTCCAGACCTGTATCCTGTAAGTGGGCCCCCCACTACAGAAAGGATGTGGACAAATTGGAGAGAGTCCAGCGGAAGGCAACGAAAACGGTCAGGGGACTGGGGCACATGACTTAAGAGGCTTGTTTAGTCTGCAGAAGAGAAGAGTGAGGGGGGATTTGATAGCTGTTTTCAATTACCTGAAGGGGGGTTCCAAAGAGGATGGAGCTCGGCTGTTCTCAGTGGTGGCAAATGACAGAACAAGGAGTGATGGTCTCAAGTTGCAGTGGGGGAGGTCTAGGTTGGATATTAGGAAACACTATTTCACTAGGAGGGTGGTGAAGCACTGGAATGGGTTACCTAGGGAGGTGGTGGAATCTCCATCCTTAGAGGTTTTTAAGGCCTGGCTTGACAAAGCCCTGGCTGGGATGATTTATTTGGGGTTGGTCCTGCTTTGAGCAGGGGGTTAGACTCCCCCACTGCAACTTGAGACCATTGCTCCTTGTTCTGTCATCTGCCACTACTGAGAACAGTCTAGATCCATCCTCTTTGGAACCCCCGTATCAGGTAGTTGAAAGCAGCTATCAAATCCCCCCTCACTCTTCCCTTCTGCAGACTAAACAATCCCAGTTCCCTCAGCCTCTCCTCGTAAGTCATGTGCTCCAGCCGCCTATCCATTTTTGTTGCCCTCCGCTGGTCTCTTTCCAGTTTTCCCACATCCTTCTTGTAGTGTGGGGCCCAAAACTGGTTCCACCCCCTCAGCTGGTGACCCTGGAATAGAGTCGCCCTGGAGGTCTAGGTTAGCCAGCATCTGCCTGTCACCCACATGTTGTATCCAGATGAATGGTCGGGATTCCCTGGCTGCTGCTCCTTCTCTCTGGGCGGTAGGACATCATGGAGGACACTGTCGCTTGTGCTGGTGTGGCTGCGGGATCTCTCCGCTGCTGGGACTCTGGGGGAGTGCTGCCCGGAGTACTCCAGAGGTCACTGATACAATCACGGGCCAGATCAGCCCCCTGCCTTCTGGTGGGAGGAAACCTGGGCAAGAGGATCCTCCCACATTGTTCAGTTGGGGGGACATGGGAAAGGCTGAACCCCACTGCCCAACCTGGCAGATCACCCCCATCTGCAGGAGGCCCTGAGCTTCCGCACCAGCTCTTCTCCTTCCTGGCCCCAGACAGCGCAGCCTGTCAGAGCGGCCCACCCGAGATCCCTCCTGGTTAAAGTCTCCCCCGGAACTCTGCCTGTGTGACCCCCTCCCACCTGCTGTAATCAGGGTTTTCCACGTGCACTGCTGCTGACATGGCCTCAGGACACAAGGTAAGAGTTGAAAACCACCTTAGTTTAGTTTATTTTTTAAATCGTTAGGGAACAGCTGCTACTCCATGCTCAGTGCTTACAGCATGAACCAGCAAAGTGTCGCCTGTTTGCACTGGGACGTGACCTCCTGCACTGCTACTGCCATGCCAGGAGGGGGTGTGAAAATAAACATCTAACAAATGTAACATGACATTCAAAATGATATTTCAACGTTTTCTGAAATGAAAATTTTCCAAATCAGACATTTTTGGGAGTTTCGATTTCACAGGAAACGGCAATATTTGGTTTTTTTTCCGAGTTGGAACGAAAACATTTCAAAGTTCAAAATTTCCCATGGAACAGAAATTCCAGATTTTGACCAGCTCTAATCGGGATCATTTTTGACTTCACAGAAGGGGTTGCTGACCTGAACAGGCTGAGAACATTGCGCTAGGTCACGGCAGGTGGCCTGGTGGGGCAGATTCCCACACAAGGCGATGATGGCCGTGATGCAAATAGAACTGTGCTACCATCCATGTCTATAACCGGTCACAATCCTGGGTGTAACTGCAGGGTGGTGGGCCCTAAAAAAACAAACTCACGTATATCTAGCTTGGCTATGCTGTGGCTATGGGTCTCAGTGGTGCAAAGTCTGCACAGGGGTCACTGGTGAGAAAGGGCTATTACCAAGGGCAGTACAGGGTCATGAACAGGAATGATGGGCGGGAGAACGAAGAAAAGAAAGTTCTGTGTTGAATGTCTGGAAAGTCTTCCAGCATGAGTTCCCTGGGGCTCAGTAACCGTGTCCTGGGAAGAGGTGGGATGTTTGAAACCGGGCGGGACAAAGCTGGAAGAAAGGGATAAGGCAGGGGATGGCCTGCATGGCGGAACATGGCTGAACACAGGAAAAGGAAGGAAGATGTAAGTGACTCCTATGGATGTCACTGGCACTTGCCTGGTACTTTAAGTGGTGTGCGGAGAACACTAGGTCCAATCTGGCAGGATCCGGCCCACAGACACTAGGGTTAAATTGAATGTGCAATTAAATGAGAATTCTGAGCAAAGAAGTGGTCACAGTGTAAACAAGTTATAAGTTTCTTGAGCTCATTTACTTTGCTTCATTGCAAAGCTATTCATAACAGCCACAGGGTAAGTTAGGAAAGCAAGATTTTTGACCTAGAAAATGGTCAAACAAAGCCAAAGGCAAACAGACTCAAAGTCAATGATGCAAGAATAATATATATTTCTAAAGGCTTTCAAACATAAACAGCAGCTCTTTCCCCACAGTGTCGCCTCATTAAAGTGCTAGCAATAACTGTGAAAGGTTGCAAAAATAGGGCATTTTAAAAGTCTGTGTGGGCTATATATTTCCTCCTCTCTCCAACACTGTGATGTTCATAAGTGTAACATGAAAGAGAATCGAAACCAACGGTTACTAGAAAATATTTCCCTTTGTTATTAGCATGCGGGCATTCCCCAACTGATCAGTCATGGTCAGAGGCAAATCACTTCTTTTCTATTGGCTCCTGGTCTGGAATCAGTGGGTGCAGGGTCCACGGTGGTAGAAGCAGCTCATACCTGACATACCATAATCCTGATTATACTGTCGCAGTCTGACTGTAGAGCCATAGCATGTATGCAAAGGGCCAAATCCTGTTCTCATGCACACGGGTGTAAATGTGAACTACACCTCTACCTCGATATAACGCGGCCCGATAGAACACGAATTAGGATATAACGCGGTAAAGCAGTGCTCCGGGCGGGCGGGGCTGCACGCTCCAGTGGATCAAAGCAAGTTCAATATAACATGGTTTCACCTATAACGCGGTAAGATTTTTTGGCTCCCGAGGACAGCGTTATATCGGGGTAGAGGAGTATCTCCCTTGAAGCCAATGGAATTACACAGTTTTGTACACTGCTGCAAGTGACAACAGAGCTTGCCAAAGGGGTCTAGTGTTACATCCAAGGTACAGTAGTACTAAGGAAGGATTTTGTATTGGTAGGTAACCTTGGTAGGTAACGGTCGAAGGCACAAATGGTGGTGAAGCAACTAACTGCTGCCTGGCACATGGTCAGAACTCGTTTTTAACCATCTGTTTCCTAAGTGTATTTAACACTCTTTTCCCTCTATTGCCACTGTCACACGACTTGTGATGCCATGCTTCGTTCCTCTTTAAATCCTTGTTGACATCATACATCATCGAACAAACACAAATCAAAACAATTCACCATCTTTAATACGCTCTGCAGCAAATCTGTTAGCAATTGAGGTCAAGCTAAGAGACAAAATATGTATAAATGGGTCACAATGACCGAAGCATCCTACTAATGGGCATTATCAGATGGGGCCAAACACACAGGTGTGTTGATCTGTAATGTTCTGAGTACAGATTATTACCTTGTGCATTGCTGACAGAAATGAGTGTCAGATCCTCTGCCTTGCAGCACACACCGCTATTTACCCTGCAGTTGCTTTTCACGCCCCGCTCTTGGCGAGTGATGTCCAGATGCCAGCCCAGGGGTGTTCATACTCAGGGTAGGGCTGGCTTGCACCACTGCACTCCTGACGGGTTCCCCTGGGGCAGGCAAGTGGCACATGCAGCTGCAGCTGGGAGAAGAGACCTGCAGGGGGAGGCTGTTAAAAAAAATCATATTTTGGGATTGCTCTGGCCACCTGCAGGCCCCTGGTGGAGCAGATGTGCAGAGCTCCCCGGCCACGGGGCACCTTGATCTCCGGGCAGGCGCTGAACCACCATACTCCTGAGTTCTCCTTATAAAAATGCAGAAACATGTAAAAACCATCTGAGCAGAACCTGTCACAAGTCATTGGCGAGCCCAGTGCCGTCACATGCTGTCCCTCCGCAGCAGTGCCATGAATGGCCGCAATGCAGCCACCTGCTCTGGATTCTGCAACCTAACGGAAATGTCTCCTGATGGGGAACCGACATCTCAACCAGGAGCAGATCAGCCTGAGAACAGGCCTGGTGTCAGTCAGAACGAATGTGCCTGAAATGCGAATGTGCGAACTGTGAGCCATGTGCTGGAGTGGCCAACACACGCTTGCTGCCATAGGCTGAGCGGTGCAGGAAGGAAGCCAGAGACAGGCAGCTGGGCTGTGACTGCTAGTTACCATAACATTATGTTCCAAGTCACCTTCCTGGTTTTACAGATAAGAGCAAAGAACCCCACTAGGCCTCTCTAATTCCCTTTGCACATTGCCTGCTGCTGAGCAGATTTGCTCCCTTGCTTCCAAAGGCGGGTAGAAAAGGGGCGTTCCTGGGCGTAAGCTGAGCTAATGAAGCTCTCCAGCTCGCTTTCTGGGAGACGTGCTGAGGGGGTGTGTGTGCTGTGTGTGCCTTTCTGTGTCTGGCAGCAAGGGATGCCTCCGCAGTGAGCCGGTGAAAATCCCCACCCTGGGACCCCAGGGTCTCGGGCAAAGTGCCACGCAGGGGGTCTGATGGAGCCCCTCGCTCCGGAGAGGTGGGACTGGCTGCAGGCTGGCCCGGGGTTATGACAGGGTGGGCAGTAGCACTGCACTTGCTGTGCACCATCAGCTAGGCACAGTGGCGGATTAAGGTTTCCTGGGGCCTTGGGCCAGAGCAAGAGGGGGCCCCTCCCCACCCCTTGTACCTGCAGTCCTGCTCCCGTTCTGCCCCTTCCCTGGCCCGCCCCTGTTCCACCCAGGGTCCCCCCCCATTCCATCTGCCCCACAACCCATTTCCCCATTTCTGTCGCCCCCTCCACTGCAGCCCCAAGACCGGAGAAGCTCTGTCCCCACCATGGCCCTGGGGTGCAGCGGGGACCAGGATCGGGGCGCGGGGGCTTCTTCCACCCCCCCCCACTCAGCACATCTGCCAGAGAGCGGGGTCGAGTGCAGGGGCTTCCCTTGCCACCCCACTGCTTCTGCCGGGGACAGGATCAGGGGCTGCTGTGGGGAGGGGCTTCCCTTTCCTGGGGGCTTCTGCTGGGGATGGGGTCAGGAGGGATACTGGAGGGACTTCCTCGCCTGGGGGCTTCTGCTGGGGAGGGAGTCGGGGGGGGCTTCTTGGGGGCTTCCCCACCCTGCAGCTTCTGCTGGGGTTGGGGGGCACTGCAGGGCCTTCCCCTGTCCCGCCCGGCTCTGCTGTTGTGGAGCAGGGTCAGGGCATGGAAGCTGGGGGGCCCCCAATTGGCCAGGGCCCCTGGGCACGGGCCCCATGGGCCCAGTGGCTAATCCGTCACTGGCTATGGATGATATTTGTGCCAGTGCCAATAGCCAGGGACAGGTGCTGAACTGATAAGCTGACTTTACAAACACAGAGCTGGACCATGGCTTTCCCTGAGCAAGGGACGCCACATTCGCTGGCCTCTCCGGGAAGCCGAGCCGGTGACTTTCAGGGGGGATCCCTACACCTGGCACAGAATCAGTGGCAGATTAACCACTGGCCCAGCGGGGCCCGTGCCCAGGGGCCCCGGCCAATTGGGAGCCCCCGTGTCCAGACCTGCTCCGCCCGCCTGGCGCGCCTGCCGGGGAGCAGGGGAAGCCCCCGCACCCTGACCCCACTCCCCGGCAGGAGCTCCGGCAGGGGGCGGGGACTGCAGGCGGAAGGGGTGGGGAGGGGCCCCCACTTGCTCTGGTCCAGGGCCCCACAAAACTCTAATCTGCCTCTGCACAGGGTATGCCCCTGATGAGCTGGCAGAGTTACACTAGCTAGCAGGTTGGTGGCCACACCCAGGGTCTGGCCCCTGCCCTCAGCTGAACAGGGAGGGGGGGCATGTAGTGACCCTGGGGAGTTTGTTCACCGCCCTACATTCCTACCTGTGCTGAAGGCACCCGTGCAAGGACATCAACGGGCATCTCAATAGTCCTTGTGCCACCACTGCCGGCAGGCCACAGTTGACCCAAAGAGTTGGCAGCATAAATCATGGTGGTTACGGTGTATTGTGGAGTGAATGTTTGAATCCCCTGGCTGCAACCCCCAGCGTTACAGCAGCCAGCTTCCACAGAAACCCAGCCAGATTCCTGTAACACGCTGCCTAGCTCTTGATCATCCAGGGGAGCCTGCTCAGGACTCAGAGCATACATCTGCAGAGCAGGAGGCTGGCTGAATTTTTAGATCTTTTATTTGTTTGTTATATTATAATATGGGAACAATAATCTCTATAAATCTGTAGAAAATAGTATATATAATACTAGCATTCCTGGGCATGCTACACTGAACAGAGAAGAACCTGCTGGTTTACACAGTACATAAAAGGGAACATAAAGCAAAAACCGTTCCAGTGAAAGTCATCATTAAGTTAATATGAAAAGGAGGGAACTTTTCTCTTAGCCATCTAAGAAGGCAGATCGGTTTTCTGTAAAACCATCTGGATTGTCTCTCACTGAAGGTGACTTTTTCCAATAGTGTATTGGAGTTCCAGTAATTCATCTTGCCAGGCACTTGTATGCAGGAGAGAAAGCAATTTCCAAGACTGAAGCAGTAATTTCTTTACCCTCACTGATGCTTATACTATCCATTTTTAAAATTCTCACAGACACGCACATCAGACGGAGGGGGCATGTTTAAAAGGCTGATTTCCATACTTGTATGTGTTCATTCAGGCAGCAGCAAGACATGGCTAGGCGCCTGCAGGGACCTAAAGATTAGAGCAGTGGTTCCCAAACTGGGGTTCGTGAACCCTTGGGGGTTCACAAAATGTTCTTGGGGGAAAAATTCCCTAATGGTGGACAGAGCTGTCCCTAGGGACCCCAGGCTGCACGGCGCCAGCAGCCCGGAGTCCCTGGACTTCCAAGAGCTAAGCAGATCGAAGCAAGCATCTCTATCACACTGAGGAAATTTAAACTTCAAGACTCCTTATAAGAAATGGAAAGGGAGGTGGGTATTTTTTGCTGTTTTTAAAATGAAATAGGCAGCTAGTATTGTTTTTAAAATTATGATGAAGAACAAGTTTAAGCTTTGTTGTAACATGCGTTATTTGCCTGGACTGCTCAAGGCCTGAATGCTTGTGTAGGAGGAACTCTCTGAGTTGGCTGCTTAAATACCTTCCTTCTGTTTCACATCTGATACTCCTCGATGAAACATAGAAGCCTTGTCTTATAACAGTCTTATAACAGGCTTATTCAAAGTGATACAAGCTATGAAAGTGAGATCTTGGAAGAGTGTTGCCATTTTCATAATGTAATAAAAATACTGTAATGATAAATAATAATTAATAATAAACAGTGTGTAATAAGCATGTCATAAAAACAAATTTTATATTTCCAAGATCACTGCTTTTAAAATTTATACTCAGGTAAAGGAGAAAATCCCTGGAAATATTCATTTTTAAGAGGGGGTTTGCGAGACTTGACATTTTAGTGAAAGGGGTTCACAGGTTGTTAAAGTTTGGGAACCAATGGATTAGAGTGACTCCTATAGTTCTCTGACAACCTGTCAGCACCAAACTTCTCCCAGCAAACCTGTTCTTGGCCTCTTGCTCCCTACTCCACATTCCTATCTGCCACCACAGCTGAGTGGTCTCTCTCCATACAGCCTCAAACACTCAGAGCAGCAACAGTCACCTTTTCATAGACATATAGATTCAGAGATCCCAAAGCCAGAAGGGACAACAGTGATCATCTAGTCTGCCCTCCTGAATAGCACTGGCCAGAGAAGTTCCCCCAAATAATTCCTAGTGCAGGTCTTTTAGAAAAATATCCAGTCTTGATTTAGAAATTATCAGTGATGGAGAATCCGCCATCACCCTTGAGAAATTGTTCCAATGCTTTGTTACCATCACTGTTGTTGCCTGATTTCGGAGGTTAATATTATTAATTTGGATAGTATGGGTTATAGGCTTGCCAATTAATCTGATCAGAAGATGATAAGGTTCTTGTCCCAGAATCAGGCTACACAGAATGTGCACAGGACCCTCGGAGGTATGACAGGATACTCACACTCAGACCAAGATAGTTTTCATAGATTCATAGATTCATAGATTCTAGGACTGGAAGGGACCTCGAGAGGTCATCGAGTCCAGTTCCCTGCCCGCATGGCAGGACCAAATACTGTCTAGACCAACTATGGCATCATCTATCATCCCAATTTGGTGTTTGATAGGCTTTATTGCCTCCACTCGAATTTCCCATCAGTGGTTTCAGTGTCAGAGAGATGTTCCCAGATGTTGCTTCAAAATTTGTCATCAATGAGTTGATGCAGAGAAAAATACATAGATGCTTCGAATTACATTAAAAAATTCAGCAGCCTCACTAGAAGCTGATGCTGCATCACTGACCACCAAGTTCAATGAATGAGAACTGTATGGGACAAAAAAAGCTCGAGGGTTTAACTCTCGGATCCGTGGCTGCACTCCTCTGTTCTTTCCTCTCATGTTGGCACCATTATCGTAGCCCTGACCTCTTGTGTCAACTATCGCAATTCCCATATCTTCCAGCTTTTTAAGAAGCACATTTGTCATATCAGCTCTTGTAGTACCATCAATATCAATAAATTCTAGAAAATGCTCTCTGACAGTCACCATTGCAGGGACATTTTCACTAGCTTCTGTTGTTGTTACAAAATGCGGCATTAAAGTCATTTGTTCGGTATGGCTGGTGTCAGGTGCGCAGTCCAGAATAACAGAGTAATATCTTGCTGACTTCAGATCTGCCACAATCTTCTGTTTGACTTTTGTTGCCAGTAACTGTATGATCTCATTTTGAATTGTTTTTCCAAGGTAGTGCTGTGTGTACATTTCTTGGGTGGTGACTCTTCTTATATGCTCCTAGAGTACAGCATCAAACTCAGGTCCACAATTTTAAGGAAGTTTCCATTGTTTGGCACATACAGCTGATCTGAAGTGCCACGCAGTGCTAGGTTTTGGATAGCAAGCATTGTCAGAACATTTTGCCAGTAAAGAGACTCTGATGCAATCGTCTCTTGATGCTGCTCATCTATGGTGGCCTTTATCCTTAGTCTCATCTCAAGCTCTTTCCACCTATGGAATGCTCTCTGGTGATTTGCTGCCTTCTCATGGCATGCCAGATTTCTAGCCAGATTTTTCCAGTCCTTTGTTCCTGTAGAACCCAGTGTGGCTGGAACATTAGACTGGAAGAGTTTGGAACAAAAACAGTATGCAGCATTCTGGGTTTTTGAGTACATAAGCCATGGCCTCTCCACTTTGTCACCATTGGGGATTTCACGCCAGTAATGTGTTGGATGGAAACTTCTATTTTCATTGTTTTTGGGGAACATGAGGTTTTTCACTTGCTGTAGCCCATGCAGTACAAGGAAGTCCCTCAGGCTACTGCTCAAGTGGGTCCACAGTCCTGGATCATCTAGACTTAAGGAACTAAACTCAGCAGCAGCTGTTTCTTGCGCCTCCACCACACTCTTCTCTGATCTACACTTTTCTTCAGGCATGTGCCTGGTTACATCCATTTGAGATGGAGATACGGATGCTGCAGTAGCTGCCAGGTCACCTGCACTCTGACTAACTGGAAGATCAGGCATCTCCTCACCACTCACATCCTCACTGGGGCCGGAAGGCTCACCGTGAACATTTGTGTCTATGTATCTCAGGAGAGCTCCTTCCTGCTTAGATAGAAAAGCTTCCTTTGCTTTCTTTCTTTTTCTGAATGCTGCCCCAGAGGGGCGTTTTCTTCTTTCACTCATGACTGCTGTTCGGTGCCAGCTAGAGTGGCTCTCAACACTCAACTGAAGGGGACAAATAAGCAGGCTGGTAGCAGTGCCTGAGTGAGGGAAGATATCAGCATCTTACGGGCTTAACTGGCTCCTACTACTTCAGTTGACTGCCTGTTCTCCTCAAGGGGGTTCAGGGAAGCAGCAGGAGACAGGAAGGTCCCTGAGAAGCTGGTGTGAATCAGTCCAGGCTCCTGGGGGTGCCAGAGAGGTACATAAGAGGCTCCTCCTCCTCTCTCTCCCTGCAGCTCCTGCTGCTTTCTGTTATTCCCTCTCACCTCTTCTCCTGCCTGCCTGTTATGTCTCTTGTGCCCTCCTTCCTCCAGCACAGCACTCCACCATCTCTGTGCATCTAGAGCAGAGAGAATATATATGCACCAGCAGCAGACACAATTTTCTACACTGTGGCTCCTAGTGGCGCTCCCCTCCCCCCCAGTCTGGCACCTGGGGCGGCTGCCTCAGTTCACCTCATGGCAAGGCCAGCCCTGAATATCTGGGGAGGCATCGTTGGCTCCCAGGTTCCTTCTCTTGCAATATCCAAGCCAGCGCCGTATTATTGCCTAGGCCGACAAGGCCTAGGCCTAGAGCGGCAAATTTGCAGGGGCGGAAGCTCCCCTCCGCGCCCCGCCCCCCTGCTCCAGCTCACCACCGCCTCCTCTGCAAGTGCACCGCTGTGTCCTGTTTCTCTCCCCTCCCAGCGCTTGCGCCGCGAAACAGCTGTTTCGCGGGGCGGGGGGGGGGAGGAAGGGGAACGCCACGCGCTGGGGGAAGAGGCGGGGCCGGGGGCAGGGATTTGGTGAAGGGATCCAATAGGGGAAGGGAGGGGGCAGAGTTGGGGCAGGGACTTTGGGGAGGGGGTTGGAATGGGGGTGGGAAAAGGGCGGAGTTGGGGCGGGGCCAGGGCGGCAATTATTTCCCAGCCTAGGGGCGGCAAAATTATTAATCCGCCACTGATCCAAGCTGTGACCAAATGCTGTCATCTCTGCAGCATTCCTACAATTCTACCCCTTCCTGACCATCCTGCTGCTAATACTGTGAACTCCAGCGCTTTGGTCTTTTTATGTTCCCCTCCAACCCATCCTCAATGATTCTGCCCACCTCATCTTTCTTTCCGGCTCCTTGCTATGCCACCCCCTTTGACTCATTTTGTGCTCTTCTTCAAACTCAAACCTCCCGTCCTTGCCTTCGGAGTCCAATCTGCAGTTCTGAAAGGGTCCTGAGCATGTGTGTTCTTGTCTGTACTTATAGATAAGCTTCTCCCATGCTGACTCCTGTTCAAGCCATTGGTCCTGTCTCTAGTGTACCAGTTGAGAAAGCGTGAGTAGGAAGAGTATATTTTAAATGCAAAAGCCATTGCCCTCAGAAAACAGTCCATTTTCAATCAGAAACTGACATTTCCGTATTTCTGCCTTGGACAATTTTTACAGGAAAATGGAGACACTTCCACAGGAAAATCTCTCACAGTGAGTGACTTGGGCACATTTTTCACAAACATGGGCCAATTTTCAAGTTTGAAAAGAAATAAGAAACCACTAACATCAAACTAAAGAAATAAACTGATTGAATCGTTTATTTTTAAAAACGAGCTCTTTAATGAAAGGAGCAAGTAAGGCATGCCAGAGATTTCTGCTCCATCGAGCAAGGGATGCGAGGAGGTCAGTGTTACCAGTGCACCTGCCTGGAGCCCCACGCAGGTCAGCATTTGGGGCCACTGAGTGCACAATGAGTAGAACAGCCTATTTTATGCCACAGTGTCGAGTTTGAAGTTTCCCATTTGGGGGGAAAAATTGATTTTATGTCTCAGGTGGTATATTTTTTGGTGCAATTTTATTTATCACATGAAAATAGGAATAAGAAAAGGTCCCAGCTATGCATGACCAGAAGACAGACTGTAGCTGAACTAAATGGTTGAGGTTTCTTTTCAAAATAAGCAGGTGAATACATTTGTACAGGTTTCATTTTGGCCTTGGCTATGTATCCACCTCAGACGTAAAAGTATCCAGTTGGGTGTTTTCCTTGAGTTAATGCAGCTCGTGCTCCTGCGTTCTCAGGAATGGTGGGCCTCTCCGGCCTCCGGAACGGTCACTCCTTTATCAGGCACCATCCCAATACAGTGAAATTAGCAACACAACTAACCTGGAGGACTTGAGATCAACTGTGGCCAGGGCCGGCGCTTCCACTAGGCGACCCAAGGCGGTTGCCTAGGGTGGCAGGATTTGGGGGGCGGCATTTTGCCGCCCTCGGCGGAAATTCGGCGGCAGGGGGTCCTTCCGCTCCAGATCTTTGGCGAAAATTCGGCGGCGGGTCCTTCACTCGCTCCAGGACCTGCCGCCGAAGTGCCCCGAAGACGCGGAGCAGAAGGACACCCGCTGCCGAAGACCCCAGGCCCCCTGAATGCTCAGAGGAGGAGCGCTGCCGCTTAGGGCAGCAAAAACCCTGGCGCCCCTCCTGACTGTGGCTGAACATGAATGACTTCCTTGGAAGAACCCATTTACACAGATGTATTGCTTGATTGTGTCCCGATTACGTGGAACTAGAAGATTGATTTGGAGAATTAACTCACACAGACATTCCCCTGGCACAGCAGTGTGGCCCTTCACTTTAGTGTGAATATTCTCCTTGCACTTATCCTGCGGGAGGGAGTGAAAGACTCAGGACCAGCTTCTTGGCCTGACATCCATCAAGCTCCTCAGCAGTGTCTTTGCTTTCTTATCTGTCCCCGTCCCAAGCTGGGCTCTCTTGCTGACCCTCCATTAGGTTCCCCCTATCCTTGTCATTGCCCCATGGTTTTGGGTGTGTCAAGGTTGCTTTTCTGCTGCTAGGCTCCTAGGCAGATGCAGGAGATGCGGCTTTTGCTTGCCCTTCCATGCCCTGCAGGTGTAGAGCTGCTGCTCTCCTGGAAAATTGCCTCTTCTTCTAGTACATTTCTCGCTGTCCGTAGCCCCCGATGATGATATACACTGAGATTTAAATTAAGTAATGGTGGTATCCATCAGAAAGCCTATTGGGCCTGTAGTGATCTTGGGGTTAATTAAATAACAAACCAAATGAAGGAGAAAGGAATAAAACTTTTAGTAAAACAAACTGGATAGCTGTAGTGAACTGCTGCACATGGCCATGTAGTGTGCCCAGCCCCCGCCTCCAGGACACCTCTCCAAATTCCTATGATCCCAATACTGTCCCTTATGAAGGAGTATCTCTAAATTATAATCTTCTACAAAAATCTCTCTGCATCTTCCCTCTTAAAAAAAAATTAACTCTCTCTCTCTATATATATATATATATAAACAGCTAACACCTATCGAATAACATATGCATTAAATTCTCAACCTATGAAGCACATTTCCATAAACTCAATGTGTCAACTACCCAAAGAGGAGAGGTTACCAGCACATCACTCTGAGTCTTTACCACTCACTTTCCTCAACTACGCCTTCTCCAGGCAGGTTAGCAAGTTTCTATATGTCTTTCAGGACATTTAATCACCCGCTCCGATCTTCTCAGTATCAGCCTTTCATTAGAGTCTGAGTTGTTCTCTTGCTCCTCAACAGTTTCTCCTTTGTGCTTTGATGAGAAAGGATCAGAGTCCACATCTTCTGTCAATGTGTTGGAACTTTCTGGGGTTACTCGTAGATCCCTTTGATTACGTTGAAATGTGTCGCTCTGGTCTGGCTGGACTACATAAGACCTTGGATGCAGCTGTTCTTTAATGGTACCCCTTTGGCCCCAGGTATTAGAGGTGTGATTCCTCAGGCACATTCTAGCACCTCGGTTGAAGAGATGGGAGATCATGCGCCCTTTTGTCAAAATACTATTTCTGATTCCACTTCTGATTTTTTCCCTGTATAGTTTCATTGTTATGAGATTTCAGCAAGTTATCAGTCATTGGTAAATAGGATCTGATCCTTCTTCCCATTAACAGCTGAACTGGAGAATAGCCGTCCTCCAGGGGTGCACTTTGGTAAACCAGTCATGCTTTATACAAATCACCCGCACTGTCAAAAGTCTTCGTCATAAGGTTCTTTACTGTTGGCATAGACTGTTCCACAAGTCCATTTGATTGGGTGTAATTTGGACTCGATGTTTTGTAATGAAATTGCCTAAAATCTGCACTGAAAAATGGTGGCCCATCATCGCTAACGACTGCATCTGGAATTCCATGTCTGGAGAAGATTCCCTTCATGCCAGCTATCACTGACTTACTATTACTACTTTGCAGTGTGCAAATTTCTGGATATAGAGAATAATAACCTGTGACTATTACGTAATTCTTTATTGCCAGATAAATAAATCAGGCTGACCTTCTCCTAAGGCCTTTGTGAGACTGGATGAACTTGAATTTTCTGCATTTGGGATCTGCAGCATTTTGCAAAGTGAGTATTTTCCCCACATTTCTGACAGAGTTTCCCAAAGGCAACACACGGGGGCCATGCTGTGATCCACACCTTCCACATGACAGTTTTCCACCTAGCAACGCTCTCCATAGCCAGTGATTCCACTCTTTGATTTGGCCATATTCTCTGGCTATATTCTTTTGTACTCAGTACATGGATAACCCCTTCTGGGAAATTCAGCTCTTTGGCTTGTGCTTTCACAGTTTCTGTTGTCCTGCACATCTGGAAAGCTTTTTTCTAAAGTTAAGTCTCCTTCATGGAGCAACAGAGAGTCCTGTGGCACCTTTAAGACTAACAGATGTATTGGAGCATAAGCTTTTGTGGGTGAATGCCCACTTCGTCGGATGCATGTCATGGAGCAGTCTCTCTCTTAACACATTGTCTTTAATGCCACAAATGATTCTATCTCTGACCAGAGACTCTGTCACTCCACTAAAGTCGCAGGTTTTACTGAGTTTCCTTAATTCTGTGACATATTGCTCTATGGTGTCACCAGTTTTTGCATGCATGTAAAAAATCTCTCTCTCTCAAAGGTTTCATTCCTTTTTGGCATGCGATGTTCCTCAAATGTAGTCAGTATTTTACTTAACTTCATGCTTTTACCTTCTTCAAACTTAAAGTTGTTATACATATCCAATGCTTCCTCCCCAACAACATTCAAAAAGATTGATGATTTCACTTTATTATCTCTCTTCTCTGCCCCTATAACTGCACAAGCGGCGGAACAAGTCTGGGAACCACGGTCCTAGAAATCAGCCCCTAGGCCAGTCACAAGATGTAAGTAACACCACTGAGATTCTCACTAAGGCTCTTCTTGTGCTGCCATGCAGCAGGGTCGTGTTCATGTCATTGCAGCACATTGTACATTTTAATCCAAAGACTTTAGACATTGAGAATTAAAACTGGCTTCAGTCATTCACCCTCTTATTTATAGTTGAACATTTTAATGTAAAATAGGAACCATACATGGATTTAATTTTCAAAACTCTTAACAAAGACACTGTAAAAATTGCCAATTACCATCTATCTCTCACGGTCCATAGCTGTTAGTTAGGACTTCTAAGACTCTATGAGCCAAATTCATTTATGTTATAAAGACTCTTTAATTCATGAGAATACAGATCAGATGAATTGGGCCTTTTTTGTCTACCTGAAACATCTGCCAGGAAAACACTTCATGTTACTGTCAAAAGAAAGTTGAAATATCAATTTATTTTGCAGTGTCTGGTGTCAAATGATGACGAATGCCCTTTATAACTAGAAGAGAAACCTTGATTTTTCTTTTATTAAAGGAACTCCTGTTAGGTTTGAACGTTTGTACAGCTCCTCCACTATTGTTAAAAGGATGATAGGCTTTACATACATAGCGATAGTGTGGTGTGGTACAAAGGCTTTATCAGCGTGAGAGTTGGGTGGGCATGTTAGGCAGTAATAAGTTCTGGAGCAATTACTAGTAATTATAATATATTATCATATTATAGCATAGTAATTATCATGTAAATGTTATGATTCTGCTCCACAATAAGAGAGCAAAGTCCTCATTTACTTTTAAACATGAATTCAATATTATGGTAGAGTTTCGAACCTAGCCAGTAGACAGATTAATTTCCTACATATTACAGTCACTATCCTCACAAACATTTATAAATGCAGCTCATTGCTGAGTGTACATAATAGCCTCCGTCAAATCTGGGAACTGGAAGAAGAATTCATGAAGGTGTTCGCAGCAGTGTCATTCTGAGTTGGAGAGTCTGACGCCATGGGAGATTTAGTCTTTGTGCACAACATCCTAAGGCAGCAGTTCTCAAACTGTGGGTCAGGACCCCAAAGTGGATCACGACCCTATTTTAATGGGGTCGCCAGCATTAGACTTGGAGGGAAGCAGGGCTCGGGCTCTGGTCCCCCCACCTGCCCAGGGCAGTGGGACTCGGGCTCCCCCCATTCCCCTCCACCCGGGGTCATGTAGTAATTTTTGTTGTCAGAAGGGGATTGGGGTGCAATGAAGTTTGAGAACCGTTATCCTAAGGAATTTCCCTTTGGGTTTCACACTTCCCAGGTCAGGCACCGTTCTTTGAAAGGGCATTTTGAGGTGTTTTGGGGTGCTCAGAATAAGCAAAAGAGCTGAGCAAAGCCCTCTGAGCCAACCCTTCCTGCAGAGTTTCACAGGGGTTCCCAGAGGGCAGAGCTTGTGCACATGTGCTGACCCCCACTTACAGGCTCTTTGCCTACCCCTTGACATGACAGAGTGCAGCAGCTCTGAAGAAACTACTACAGTCTAGTGTGTCAGTCATCCACAGATAATGAGTCACTGGGAGATTTTGAAGTGTACCTTTCCATCCGCGCTGTAGTGCTTTGAAGATATGTCGGGGTGATTCAAACCTCAAAGGACCTCAGGCATTAACTCACACAGTTCCTTTCAGACAGAGCTGGTATGGCCACAGTGATTTCAGTGGTAGGTGTCTCGTGCACTCCCTTCTCTTCGGAGTGGCCGGAGCTCCACCAGAAGCGTTGGGAAATCTTTTAAAAATAAAGAAAGTATTTACAAAACCTGGGACGTATGCAAAGATTGCAAATAAAACTAATTGAAGCAAGGAAATCCCGAGAGAAGGCTGCCCCTCTGTCCTGAACTAGTCTGCCTCTTACAATAATTTGTAATTATTTTTTTTTGTATCGTGGTAGTGCTTAGATGTTTCATCCAGTTCAGATCTCCACTATGCTAGGCACTGCACGAAGATACAGCAAATGACAGCCTCTGTCCCAAAGAGCTTACAAGCCCATCACAATACCAGCTTCTAAACCCTTCTCACACCAACACAGGCACATGGTGTAGATATCCCGGTGCCTACCTAGCTACCTCTGGAGCTTTGTACTTCATTCTTTTTATTTATTAGAAGAGCCAACAAATTCTTACAAAGTCATTCTTATGCTAACTTCACAATCCCCCCCAAAAAACGGTTTGGGGCACATACAAGTTTAAATGCATCAACTGGTTTCAGAAATCTGTCAAACTAGGATGGTGGGTGACTAGTGGGGCTACAGTTTCTCCCACCCATAGTATTCACAAGAAGTCCTCAGTCTCCAAGGTTTCATGGCCGGAAGATGACGTGTCTAGATAAAAGTATCTTTTTTTCCCCCTTCCACTCTGCAGGACTCTGACTTGATGAGTCAGCTTGTCTAATGCTAGGATTTCCCATAATTTTGGAATCCATCAATTCATTTGGGGGAGTTTTGTGCCCTCCACCCAGGGCCGGCTCCAGGCACCAGCCCACCAAGCGTGTGCTTGGGGCGGTGCCTGGAGGGGGGTGGCGCGGCGGGGTGCTCCGGCCCGAGAGCGGGGCCGTGACTGGGCTCGCCGCCCTCCCGCGCTCCGGCGGCCGGGGAGAGCGGGGCCCCGGCCGGGCTCGCCGCCCTCCCCCCGGCTCTCCGGCCAGTCAGGGAGAGTGGAGAGCCCTGGCCGGGCTCGCCGCCCTGCTCCCAGTGCTCTGGCCGCCAGTCGGGGAGAGCGGAGAGCCCCGGCCGGGCTCTCCGCCCTCCCCTCGGCACTCCGGCCGGTCGGGGACTGCGGGCCCACGGCCAGGCTCGGCGCCCTCCCCTGCCGCAATTGCCCTCCCCTAGGGCGGCAAAAAAGCCAGAGCCGGCCCTGCTTCCACCACTATGTGATTGTTTCTTGCTAGAACTAACAGATGGGAAATCAGTTCATTGTGGCTTTTACACAGCACAGAATTATCAGGAAAATGAAACAAAAATAACGATGGCTTATCTGACAACAGAAAACCCATCTGCTCCTTAGTGGAGTCCCCAACCTCTTCCGAAAATGTCCTCATTTTTAGATAGGTCACCATGTGTGCAAAAGCCATCCATTGTGTTACATTCTCTCCACCATTCCCCAGGCCCATACTATAAATGAGTTGACTTGAGTTGTAGTTCTGAGTGCTCAGTAGGTCTGCAAATCAGACCAGAATCTCAACTTGAGCACCCAGAAAATACAGAACACTCAATTCAGTGGCTGCCTGTGAAAAGTCTGGTTTAAATGACTTGCTCAGCATCCCCTAGGAACTCTGTGGCAGAGGCAGGGATAGAATCCTCAGGGCAGCCTTCAACTGCCTTATCCACAAGACCCTCCTTTCTCTCCCTGAAGTCCTCTGTCTCATTCAGAGATGATGCGTAACTGTTGATAGTGGGGGCGGGGGGAGGGAATGTAAAGGTTCGGGTGATATGCAGCACAATTCAGAGCAGGGCATATAAACCTTAGCAGAAATCAGTGGGAGGGGACGTGACCCTGTATGCCCCCCCACCAAGCAGTGCCTCTGGCTTCATTCACTACATAGCTTCAAAATTCTGCAACAAATTCTCTACACAACCCTGACTCATAATCGGGGCAGGTCCATTGTATGCACTGAATGAGGCAGGGCAGGGTGGAAAAATAGTATGTTAATGTAATTAAATACTGTATCATATACATATGCAGAAGGGAGCCAAATTAAGGTTGTGAGGCCATGGAGCATGCCCAGTGTGGATGGAATCTTCTGAGAATTTAGCCAAACTTTAACAAGAGTTTACTGAGCATGTGCAAACTGAAATTTTTCAAAGTCATATAACTTGGCCACATTTAAGAGCAGGTTAGACAAATACCTGTCAGGGATGGTGCAACGTTATTGACATAATCTGGGACTATATAGAACATGGTTGCAACCAAAGTCCTGTAGTGGCACCAAATCTTGTATAAAGGGGGTCAAATAAGGTATCTAAGACAAGGTTATGGTTTGCTGGTTATGATTATGCTGTCTATATGTGTGTATCATTTTTGTAGTTGAAGTTATGAATATTGGCTCTATACTGTCTGTATTTCAAACTTAAGCTATGCTTCCGGGTGACATCCCAGACAAGTTGGTGTTAGCTCTGCCTAGCCTGCTTGATGGCCCATTAAGGACCATCAGCTATACAATTGACCTATCGACAAAAGGCAGATATGCCTTGTAACTCAGCAAAGTATGCAGGAACTTGCCCATGTGACTCCAGACTCCATTTTGCTGTAATTTTCCACAGTAAGAACAAAGATGTGTCCTTACACCTGGAAAAGACTATAAAAGGCTGATGCCTCGTCTCCATCTTGTCTTCAATCCTGCTTCTTACCTCTGGAGGGACTTTGCTACAAATGGAAGCTCTACACAAAGGACTGATGACCCATCCCAGCTGTGGATGTACTCCAGAGATGTGATTTGAACCTGCAGTTTATTCTATCACTGCTGCAAACCTGAACCAAGAACTTTGCCATCACTGTATGTAATTGACTCCATTTAACCAATTCTAGCTCTCATCCATATCTTTTTCCTTTTATGAATAAACCTTTAGATTTTAGATTCTAAAGGATTGGCAACAGCGTGATTGGTGGGTAAGATCTGATTTGTATATTGACCTGGGTCTGGGGCTTGGTCCTTTGGGGTCGAGATAATCTTTTTTCTTTTATTCGGGTATTGGTTTTCATAACCATTTGTCCCCATAACGATGGCCCTGGTGGTGATACTGGGAAACTGGAGTGTCTAAGGGAATTGCTTGTGTGACTTGTGGTTAGCCAGGGAGGTGAGACCAAAGTCCTCTTTGTCTGGCTGGTTTGGTTTGCCTTTGAGGTGGAAAAACCCCAGCCTTGGGCTGTAACTGCCCTATTCTAGCAATGTGTCCTGAATTGATACTCTGAGTTGGGTCCTGCCAGAACCAGCATCATTACAGATGGTCTAGGTAATATTTGGTCCTCAGTGCAGGGGACTGGACTAGATGACCTCTTAAGGTCCCTTGCAGTCCTATGAGTTTATGATTTAGGTGAATTTTCATGGGCTAGCAAAAGGCACATCCTTCACAACAGGGAAACCTCCTTGCCAAATTGCAAGTCCCTGCTCCAAAGCATAGAGATGCTAGAGTTTCTCAACAAAACGGTTGTAAGAATATTTTTAACAAGGGAAAAACATATTTTCCCCAATCTGATTCTTGGAAATGGCTGAACCATTTTACGTGAAACTTAAAAACAAGCAAACAAACAAAATCAGCCTGAGCTGGGACCTGGCTCAGAACATTTCAGCCAGAATGGGTTCCATTTAGCAAAGTCATACGCAGCTGAAAACAGGTTCTTATAAGAGAAAGCATAAGGCAACCTCAACCTAAGGTAGTGTTACCAGCTCCACCTGTACTGCACCATTTTATAATAAACTCTTTTGACACCAAATAACCTCAGAAATTAGTGTGACCTCATGGAAATTATATGAAATATAATCAGTAATTCCCAGGTTCACAGGAATCATTTAAAATGACTGCAAAAGGTTTTTTTCCCCCACTCAGAACAAACGTCAGTGTTGGTTAGATTCACCATAAATATAAATATTAATCACAGCAGCTTATATGCCAATGGTAGATGAATAAAAATGGATTCACTGAATGCTGGAAGGAGAAATAACATTGTGCAAATTACTTTTGAAATTTTGATTCTACTTTAAAGCAGGGAGGTCAATTTTAAGATTTTAAGAACACATGTATGCCAGACTGGATCAGACAGATGGTCAAACTAGCCCAGTTTCCTGACCAGTGCAAGATGGCAGTTAGAGATACAGGGACACTAAGAGCATAGAGTTGCACCCCAGACTATCTTGGCTAGTAGCCATTGATGGACCTACCCACCATGAACTTACTCAATTCTTTGTTGAATCCAGTTATACTTTTGACCTTCACAACATCCCCTGGCAATGAGTTCCACAGGTTGACTATGCGTTGTGTGAAGAAGTATTACCTTTTGTTTGTTTTAAACCTGCTGCTTATTCATTTCATTGTGTGGCCCCTGGCTTTTACCTTATGTGATAGGGTAAATAACACTTCCTTATTCACTTTCTCCACACCATTTGTGATTTTACAGATCTTTATCAGATCCCCCCTTAGTCTTCTCTTTTCTGAGCTAAACAGTCCCAGTCTCAGATGGTAACTGTTCCACACCCCTCATCATTTTAGTTGCCATTCTCTGTAATTTTTCCAATTCTATTATATCTTTTTTTGAGATGGGGTGACCAAAACTGCACTCAGTATTCAAGCTATGGGGGTATATAGTGGCATTATGATATTTTCTGTTTTATTATCTATTCCTTTACTAAAGGTTCCTAACAGTCTGTTAGATTTTTTTGACTGCTGCTGCACATTGAGTGGCTGTTTCCAGAAAACGATCTACACTGACTGCAAGATCCCTTTCCTTATTGGTAACAGCAAATTTAGTTCTCATTATTTTGTATGTATAGTTGGGATTATGTTTTCCAATGTGCATTTTTTTTTGCATTTATCAGCATTGAATTTCATTGGCCATTTTGTTGCCCAGTCACCCAGTTTTGTGAGATCCCCTTGGAACTCTTTGCAGTCTGCTTTGGCCTTATCTATCCTGAGTAACTTTGTGCTGTCTGCAGATTTTGCCATCTCAGTGTTTACTCCCTTTTCCAGGTCATTTCTGAATATATCGAACAGCACTGGCCTCAGTACAGATCCCACTATTTACCTTTCTCCACTGTGAACACTGACCATTTATTCCTACCCTTCTTTTCTTATTTTTTAACCAGTTACCGATCCAGGAGAGGACCTTCCCTCTTATCCCATTTCTGCTTACTTGGCTTAAGAGCCTTTGGTGAGGGACCTTGTCAAAGGCTTTCTGAAAATCTAAGTACACTATATCCACTGGATCCCCCTTGTCCACATGCTTGTTGACCCCCTCAGAGAATTCTAATAGATTGGTGAGGCATGATTTCCCTTTACAAAACCTGTGTTGACTCTTCACCAATGAATCTGTGTGTCAATAATTTAGTTTGAATCAGTTGGCCTGGGCCTGGCCTGGAAGTTAGGCTTATTGGCCTGTAATTACCAGGATTGCCTCTGGAGCCTTTTAAAAAAAACCTTTAAATTAGCGTTCCTTTACAGGTTGATGTAAGCCACAGATTACATACCATAGTTAGCAGTTCTGCAATTTGATATTTGAGTCCTTTCAGAACTCTTGGGTGATACCATCTGGTCCCAGTGACGTATTACCGTTCAATTTATCAATTTGTTCCCAAGCCTCTCCTCTACTGACACCTGAGTCTGGGCCAGTTCCTCAGATTTGTCACCTGAAAAGAATGGCTCAAGTTAGCGTCCCTGAAATGGCCTTGTCTTCTTTGAGTACTCTTTTAATACCTCGATTGTCCAGTCCCCTCCCCCCCCAATTGTTTGGCAGGCTTCCTGCTTCTGATATACTTAAAAAAATGTTTGCTGTTAGTTTTTGTGTCTTATGCTAGTTGCTCTTCAAATTCTTTTTGGCATGCTAATTGCACTTTCACTCTTGACTTGCCAGGGTTTATGCTCTGTTCTATTTTCTTCAGTAGGATTTGACTTCCCGTTTTTAAAGGATGTCTAACCGCCTCGTCTACTCAGTTGTTTAGCCACGGTGGCATATTTCTGGTCCACTTGCTGTTTGTTTTTTTTCTGTTTTGTGGTATACATTTAGTTTGAGCCTCTATTATTGTGCTTTTAAATAGTCTGCATGCCGTTCCCATAGACTCATAGACTTTAAGGTCAGAAGGGACCATCATGATGAAGGCTGCGAGTTTGTAACGGAGGTCGCAGAAGTCATGGATTCCGTAACTTTCCGTGACCTCCGTGACATCTGCAGCGGCCGGTGCGCCTGGCTCAGGGGAAACTCACACAGCCCCTGAGCCAGGTGCACCGGCCGCTGCTGGGGCAGTCTCGGGCCCCTGCACACCCTCCCCACGCAGCAGAGTTTGGGTGTGGGAGGGGGCAGGGGGTTGGGGCACGGGATTGGGTGAGGAGGGCTCTGGGCAGCGCTTACCTGGGCAGCACCCCAGAAGTGGCAACATCCCCCTGGCTCATCTGCTAGGTGGGGGCATGGCCAGGGAGCTCTGAGTGCTGCCCCCGCCTGCAGGCACCGCCCTCGCAGCTCCCATTGGCCGCAATGGGCCCTGCCAATCCCCTCCCCCCCAGCACCAGTGGGGGTCCCGGGCTGCATGCCGCCGCCTGCCCTCACAGCACCAGGGCCGCCCTCCCTCAGCCCCTCCCCCTCCAAGTTTTAGTCAGGGGTATATAGTAAAAGTCATGGACAGTGAAGGGCCGTGAATTTTTGTTTACTGCCCGTGACCTGTCCATCACTTTTACAAGAAATACCTAAAACATAGCCATAATCACGGTAATCTAATCCGACCTCCTGTACATCGCAGGCCACAGCCCCTCGCCCACTCACTCCTGTAACAGACCCCTAACCTCTGGCTGAGTTACCTCAAATCATGGTGTAGAGACGTCAAGTTACGGAGAATTGACCACTTACACTAGTGTAAACCTGCCCCATGCAGCAGAGGAAGGTGAATAAAAGCCAGGGTCTCTGCCAATCTAACCCGGGGGAAATTGCTTCCCGGCCCCAGATATGGCGATCAGTTAGAACCTGAGCACGTGGGCAAGACACCTGGGGAAGAATTCTCTGTAGTAAGCCAGAGCCCTCCCCATCCAGTGTCCCATCACCAGCCACTGGAGATATTTGTTGCTAGCAGTTGCTGATCGAGTACATGCCATTGTAGGCAGTCCGATCCTACCATCCCCTCCATAAACTTATCAAGCTCAGTCTTGAAGCCAGTTAGGTTTTTTGTGCCCATTGCTCCCCAGTTTTCAGGCTTTTCACCCTGGTGACTGTTCCTTTCAATTGCCATTTAACTAGCTTCTTCATTTTTGTATAGCTCCCCCTTTTGGAAGTTAAATGCTTCCGTGGGGGGTTATTTGGCATTTCCCCCCACACGGGTGTTAACTGTAATTACTTTACGGTGACTATTACCGAGTGGTTCAGCTCTATTCATTCCCTGGACCACCTTCTGTACTGGGGGAATCCAAAGGGATCATTGAGGCCCAGGATATGGTTTAGTTTACACTATTTGTGCATATGAGTAAGTATGCACTAGCACACAGAATTCAGCAAGTACATTCACATCATTTGCATTTCATGATCCACACAGTAATGGTACCTCAGACGGGAAACATTTATACACACAATGGACCATTGTTCAGTACAATTTCCTATAGATGATAACGTACAAAATGGCCGAGATTTTCAAGACTGAGCAGTGACGTAGGTGCCTTCATATTCGAATGTGCAACTTGAGACAGACTCAGCACTTCCTGAAAACTGGGCCCGTTCCAGTGTCTTACATAGGGCCCTACATCCCTCACCACTCTTGAAAACCTTGGCCAGTCAGAACTAAACAAACAGCTTCAATTTAAATTCCTCACAATAAACTGCTCACAAAAAAGCTACAGAACAAAAAATTACTCCCAGCAAGCATTGGGATCTAAATCCACCACGAGCAGAGTAGATCCAGCAGAAGGCACAGGCGTCACTGACAGCCCACTTCAGCCCTCAGGGAGGCCTTCAGGGAGACTTATGTGGCTCCTCGGCCTTGTGCTGGCCTCTCTGCCCAGGATGGATCGCACCCTCCCTGAGCAATCACGCAGAGGGAATAAATCAGAGACAGCTGTCAGCTGTCCTTGGCCCTTGGCAAAGAGAAAAGGAATCACAATCCAAACCAATACTTTGCCTTGAACATCAACAACAAGCCAGATAGTGGGCGTTGGTCTTGTAATTTATGAAGAAAGAAAAGGGTTTCCCATGGAGCACATCAAAAGGGAGGAATTGTGAACACTTCTCCTTCACTGGTCAAAGGGTTTCCTAGCCCCCTTCCAAAGCAGCATCAGGTGCTGCAGAGCTGTCTAGAACATTTTAGTCCCAACCTTTTAGAGAAAGGAGCCTAATACAGCAAAGACAAATGAGAGCAACCACAGGATAAGATCAGCTGCTCCCGAGGGAGATTGTTAGAGGGATGACTGATACACTTGCTCAGGCATAACAAGCAGTAACACCGGGGCTAGAATGCATTCTCAGAGAGTCTAGTCTAAAAATGTAAACTCCTCTGGAACAGTGTTACTGTAGTGAGACAGAAACCACTATTGCTTCCTATGCCACTGCCTCCCCTTTACACACACACACACACACACACACACACACACACACACACACAC
>NW_020664588.1:752599-756513 GCF_002925995.2 Terrapene triunguis
ACACACACACACACACACACACACACACACACACACACACACACCCCTCTTTAATGCTTCTCATATTTGGGGTTTTAGACTGGAAATACGCAAGAGGGAAGCACAGTGATTGACAAGTCATTTTAGCATTTGAGTGCAGCGCAGACAGTCTGGGCAGCCTAGTGGTTAGTGCACCTGACCTCCAGCTCCTTGCCTCTCTGTCAGGGTGGTAGAGGTACCTAGATTCTGACCCTATGCAGGGAATCTTCTGGCCTCCGCCTGCATCCGCATGACAGCTCTCAAGAAGGGTGTGGTAGAGGGACCCAGGCCCTCCCTCTCCACCAGATCCCAGCCCAGGGCCATGTTGACTGTCCTTTTTAAAGGTTAATAATATTTAGATTACTGGCCAATTGATCTGACTGTGAAAGGTTCTCCCCCCAGAATCAGGCCAGGCAGAATTCACACTATGGAGTTCAATAACTTCTGGGGAGTCTCTGGGTAGATGAAAAGGGATCACAGTGAGGGCAAAGTAAAACCTTAGATACCTTTATTACAATAATGGGTAAAGCTAGAAAAGACACAAGCCCCATAACAAGATGGAGATAATACAGGATCGGGGTAATCTGTGGTATCATTCAACGCAAACTATTAGAATTGCATACTCACACCCATAGTTGAGGACCTGGTAGTAAGAGACAAAAGGACCAACCCTGGCTCTGGCAGTGTCCGATGGTCCAAGTTCCCCAGCGAGTTGAAGGGTCAAGTAGAAAAGTTGCAGACGGCAATGGGCGAGGCCCAGGAAAGAATAGCTCCGGACCACATGGTAACTGTCCTGTTATAGGGCCAGAGCAACATCTGCCCATGCTCAGTCCCCCATGCCCATATTTAGGCTTTTTGCCAGTATAATACTGAGCTGTACTTATCCGGTCGTGCATCTGAAGAAGTGAGGTTCTTACCCACGAAAGCTTATGCTCCCAATACTTCTGTTAGTCTTAAAGGTGCCACAGGACCCTCTGTTGCTTTTTACAGATTCAGACTAACACGGCTACCCCTCTGATACTTATCCTGTAGGTTAACATATCGATACGTATAGCTGCCATTTCAGCTCATGATCACACTGTCACCCCTCGCTTAACCGGATTGGCGGTTATTACTTCCAGTTTCCTTGCGGTCGCACTTACCGGAATATTCTGACTCCTACCATTGAGCAAGCTCTCCTTAGTTCCCCAAATCTACAGGTAACCGTTGATCTGTGCCAAGGGTTACGGCCTACGTAACCACACCTGTGCTAACTTATGCTCCAGCTAATATCTTACAGGATACAGGCCTGGTAGGGTTCCTGCGCTACAAGTGAGTGTAATAGAAGGCAATCCAAGGATTGTAATGGGGTGAATATAATAGGGCAGACTTGCCCTATGGGCTATAGAAAGCAGCACTGGCAGGGTCCTCCCTGCAGAAAGTCTAAGTCTGCTGCCCTGGGCTATTTCCTACCCATATGTCTCTTCATCGAGGAGCGGGGCCCTGCAGGACCAGCTGGTTCTCAACTGGGCGGGGCTGGAGAAGGTCCTACCAGGGGCCTTATCCGCTTCGTGGTCGCCTCTCAGGCTCAGCCTTTTGCTTGGCTTCCCAGAGGAGGGTTCCTCTCTCCCGTAGCCTGTCCACCACCCCTTGCCTGAGTGTCTGAGGCCCTTTTAACCTGCTCCTCCAGCTGGAGCATGCTTGGCAGTGCACACTTACACATGATGTCCCTGTGTGGCCTGGCGTAGCTCTCAGTGTGAGCACGAGGTCATGCCAGCGGGGACGATGCGGCGCGCTGTTCAAAACGGTGTCCCCCAGCTGATATCGAACAAAACCACATCCAGTTTGGTGTCCCCCAGCTGATAAACCAGCCAAACAGAGGACTCTCCGGTATAAAACTGGACAAACGGCCTCCCTGCCCATCCCAGACAGAATATATAAAACATTAACATGCAGAATGGCAAGGCAAGGCATGCTGGAGGAGAATCGATGCTAAATGAAAATCACTTGAAGCAATTCTCTGTGGAGCTGGTGTCATAGTGTGAGATTCTTGTTACCCAGCTCTACTGTTGGAACAGGTGTTCACACTCCCCCCCCCCCCCCCCCCCCACACGATCATCAAACAAATCTGAGTCGTCTCAAGCTACCCACTGAATAGTCTAATCAGAGGCCATTACACGCAGACACAAAACCTCACAGTAGCTCAGAATGCACCCCTCTGCTCCCACAAGTGCACTTCCATTCATTCCCCTACACAACAGCTGCTGTTTCATTCCGCAATTACTATCCCCTGATTTCCCAGTTAGGGTGAAAAATTCAAGACTCCACGAGGAAAAGACCTTGCAGAGAAAAACAACCCTTTATTCTTTCTATATGTTTGCTCTCCTAGCCAAATAATAACCTCATTTAAATCTGTCTGAGATCTTCGGTATTGCACCTAAAGGAGAGAACATCCAACCTCAATCAGTATCGTCTCGACTTTCAGAATGACCCTCAGGGCACTGCATCATACCACTGCCGTAGAACCTGATTTTAATAGTCCCAGTCTCCTGGATGGTGGAAAGCGTATGGGAGAAATTAGTCTCACTGTAGAGTTTCTTCACCACTCATAAGAAGGACATTGTAATAATTGTATTTGTGCCTTTTTTTGCATCTGACATATAAAAATCAGGCCTGAAAGGTTTCTGTAGAAAAACGAGGTTTGGGTTTAATCCTCTGCTTCTTCACCTCATGGAAATCAGCAACGTTACATCTCATTGTGCTGGGGAACCTTTTGGAGGCACCAGAGGCACATACATAGAGTGAGCTCACACCTATCCTGAAGGGATGGGGGGTGGGGCCTGAATTACTAACCTTTTCCACCACATGTTCTTTAGACATTGTTGTGAAATGTGTGAACAAAAATAAACTAACCAATGAGTTTTAAATCAAGTGTCTAAAACTCCCATCCCCCATCAAGTGATCAGCCTTCCATCTCAGTTGTCATCACAGAGTCCGCCTCGGCAGGCAAGACCTGCCCAAACAATAAATCACCGTAATGTAAAAGCCAAACAATAAACCATTCTTTGGAAAAACCCTCCCCGGCCTATCTGTCCATCACAAAGAAGCAGAAAAGACACAAGGTTAATTTATTTCCCTTTCCAGGTCCCATTTGTGCATTGGGGGGGAATGGGAGCAGAACTGGGACAGTGGAGAGAATGCACATTTCCACCTCTGCAGGAGGCTCAGGTGCCCATCACTAAAGAGGTCCTTCTCTGGGGAGAAAACTCTTTACACCCAAATATCTGTTTGGCAGGTGGGACCCCCAACAAGTGATGCAGAGTCCGTGCAGGAAGCAGTGTTCGCAGAGTCGTTAGTCCCTTATTCGCCCCTGCTCTGGCCCACCGTTAGCCCCATCCATCTAGAGCCCTGTGCAGTGCCATGCACAGTGCCCCCATGGAACCGGGTCTCTGCCTGTAGAGATGTCCATTCCTGCCTAGAGTCTAAGGCCAGACAGGGCACCCAGAGGATTCAGGGGGCCTGGGGCAAAGCAATTTCGGGGGCCCCTTCCATAAAAAAAGTTGCAATACTCTAGTAACATGTATTTGGAAATGTAAAAAATAACCAGTGAAATACATTCAAAAATTAATTTTTAATAATTTGAAAATACATGAAATACATTATTTAAAAACATTAAATGCTTTAATGGTATGTATACATTTGCAATTACATAATGTGCTGTCACTGGGTGATGGTGATGGTTGGTGCCAATGGGCTGTCGCTGCCTGGGGGTGGCACTACTGTTGCCCAGGGCTAGGTGGGGAGCTGGGCTCTGGGTCGGGGGGTGCCCAGCTCAGAGGGGCTGGGCTCGGAAGTGGGGGTCAGGGCTGCGGGGGGGATGGGGTCAGGGGGTGCCCGGCTCAGAGGGGCTGGGCTCG
>NW_020664588.1:756613-819416 GCF_002925995.2 Terrapene triunguis
GGGGGTGCCCGGCTCAGAGGGGCTTACCATGCCGCTTACCCCCGCCTCCCCCCTCTCCCAGCGCCTCAGCACGCCGTGTCCAGGTGCTCCTGCCGCTCAGCCCACCGGAGCTCGCAGCCCCGCCCCCTTACCACGCGGCTCCGAGTGGGAGGACCTCTGGCCCCGCCAGAGCCATGCCGCTGCAGCGCTGTCCAGGGCCGCTCCTGGACGCGGCGCGCTGAGGCGCCAGGGGATGGGGGAAGGCGAAGGTGGGGGGAGCCTCTGACATTCTCGTGGGGGCCCCTGCGGGGCCCGGGGCAAATTGCCCCACTTGCCCCCCCCCCCCCCCCCGGGTGGCCCTGAGGCCAGAAGGGCCCATTAGGTCAGCCAGTCTGTCCTGCTGTGTATCCCAGGCTAGAAGATTTTAGAGTATTATTTTCCTTATTTTGGTGTCCTTAATATTTTAATAATTCCACCCTGAAGCATGAAGTTATTGTTAGAAATCCTAAATCCAGTCTTACAATTTCATTGTATATGTAGTCTACATGCAAAAAGGATAAAAATGTGTCCCCATTCCTCCCTGTAAGGCTGAACTACAGCAAAATCCTATTTCAAAAGTTACTTCTACCAGTCATGGCCACTGCTTTACATTAGGTCAGAAATCTCATCCAAAGCACACCAATGCAGTATATTAATAATGCCAGATTGCGAGTATGGTACCTTGCCAGTGTTAACCTAGAACATCCCATACAGGAGACGCAGGCTGCAATGTTTCACAGATGGAGCATACAGGCATATGCACTTTGGCACTCAGATTTGGAAGCAATCATGCATCTAATTATTGCTTATTGCTTTTTTTCTCAAAGTACTATTTGCCTGTGTCTCACACTGAGTTGATAATTGGATGATTATCTCTTCACTTTGTCAGAAAGTTCCAAGCAGCTGGGAAACATACATTGAATAGTGGTGAAAAAACCACACCTAGTAATAAAAATGAAATATTAGCTAAAAGATGAGCAAGAAACGGGAAAAGGCCGACCGGAGAAACATAGTGGCCCAACCTTATTAAAATAACACCATGGACAGAGAGAGATGTCAGAATGACAAGCACCCAATGTAGCTGTTCCATTTCTGTTACTATTCCAAATATGTTAGCCTGGCCAGGGTGACATGAAATGTGTATATTACCTTTATGGAGAGCCCCAAGCTGCCCTGGTAGTGTAACTGCATTTTAATCCTAATTGGCTAGCTCTGGCTCAAGGCTTGCAAACAGTACACTGCTCGAATATATGACTTCAGCTCTGGCCCAGCCTGGTAGGTAATAACCAGAATACATAACCATGGGATGGCTGTTCAGTAGTGTATGTGAAATGAGTAGGATTGGGCCAAAAGAAACCTGATGAGGCTCAACAAGGACAAGTGCAGAGTCCTGCACTTAGGATGGAAGAATCCCATGCACTGCTACAGACTAGGGACCGAATGGCTAGGTAGCAGTTCTGCAGAAAAGGACCTAGGGGTCACAGTGGACGAGAAGCTGGATATGAGTCAACAGTGTGCTCTTGTTGCCAAGAAGGCTAACGGCATTTTGGGCTGTATAAATAGGGGCATTGCCAGCAGATTGAGGAATGTGATCGTTCCCCTTTATTCAACATTGGTGAGGCCTCATCTGGAGTACTGTGTCCAGTTTTGGGCCCCCCACTACAGAAAGGATGTGGAAAAATTGGAAAGAGTCCAGCGGAGGGCAACAAAAAATGATTAGGGATTGGAGCACATGATTTATGAGGAAAGGCTGAGGGAACTGGGGATTATTTAGTCTGCAGAAGAGGAGAGTGAGGGGGGATTTGATAGCAGCCTTCAACTACCTGAAGGGGGGTTCCAAAGCGGATGGAGCTCGGCTGTTCTCAGTGGTGGCAGATGACAGAACAAAGAGCAATGGTCTCAAGTTGCCATGGGGGAGGTCTAGGTTGGATATTAGGAAACACTATTTCACTAGGAGGGTGGTGAAGCACTGGAATGGGTTACCTAGGGAGGTGGTGGAGTCTCCTTCCTTGGAGGTTTTTAAGGCCCGGCTTGACAAAGCCCTGGCTGGGATGATTTAGTTGGGAATTGGTCCTGCTTTGAGCAGGGGGTTGGACTAGATGACCTCCTGAGGTCTCTTCCAACCCTAATATTCTATGATTCTATGTGATCTCAGTCCATTTGCTGCTGTTCACATCACATAAACTAATTGCAATTAGCTCCATTGTTCGCACTCAGAAGAGAGCACACATGGGACATGCGTGCTTCATTCACCCACACATGCTTCGCCCATGTCAGAATAGACACACATCGATAGGATTGTGTGGTTGGAGTTTGCACAGGTTCACTGCTATACTTTTTCTGTGGCTTCCGGCCCCTGGGCTGTCAGTACGGCACCACTTCCTGCCACTACCTCTGTGAGAAAGCCCTAACCTTGAATTAGAGGTGTGTTCACACGCTCTGGTTATTTTACTCTGTCAGGAAAGGGCTTGAAGACACTGCTGACATTTTGCCTTGAGAGGTGTGTAAATATTTAATACTGAAAAGATTCAGTTAGCTGGCACCCAGTGGTAAACAAGAGTAAGTGTTTGTGATAGGTATCACATTCTAAGTGAAGGCAAAAATCAACCAGGGCACATTCGTTCTACTCTGTGAGGTTGACATGCTGTATCTTGGAAATTAATCTGGAGCAAGCTGCAAGGGGAAAACCTTGTTTCTTCTCAAGTCCATTAATGGAACATGACATAAAGTGCTTAATTGTTTACTGCACAGGCTCAAAAGTAGAGGAACTGCCAGAGAAGGTCAGCAATGCTACTCAAACCTTTGGTGAATATGATCAGATATTCCACCAGAGAACAAAGGAAAACATGTTCACAACATTGATTACTGCCCCCATGAGATTGTTCTTCTCATATTAGTAGCTGAACTCCTGCTGCATGTCTAGGTGAAAGAGTCAACGGAGATGTCTTTTCTTCGCGTCTTTGAATAGTTAGCAAACCACATTCATTGTTAGTGTCGGTCAATTAAAAACACTGGGCAAGATTCACTGGTACACGCTGTAATGATCCTACATTGATCCTACATTGGGTTTCTGTAGATGAGATTTTACCAAGGTTTCTTTGATTCAATATGATTTTCTATGTTAATATTTTATTAGACCACTTGTGAATTAAGCTGTTGTTTGGGGACTACACACAGCCCGCCTCCCCCCGCCCGCCACGCTTCCCCACAGTGGGATAGAGCAACACTGAGCCGGCAACAGCGTGTTTATGCCAGCGTGTCTCAGGAAACCAGGGTTCAGTGGCAGTACCACTGCAGCAGCTCTGCAGATGGGAGTGGCAGTGGAGACAGGTTGCTGCATCATCGGAACAGGGCTGGCTCCAGGGTTTTTGCCGCCCCAAGCGGCGGGAAAAAAAAAAAAAAGCCGCGATCGCGATCGGCGGTACTTCGGCAGCAGCTCCACCGCGCCGCTTTCTTCTTCGGCGGCAGGTCCTTCCCTCCAAGAGGGACTGAGGGACCCGCCGCCGAATTGCCGCCGAAGAGCCCAACATGCCGCCCCTTCCCCTTGGCCGCCCCAAGAACCTGCTTGCTGGGCTGGTGCCTGGAGCCGGCCCTGCATCGGAATCAGAGAGAGGCGTTTCCTCCTTCTCTAGTGCTGGGGTGAACACATATAAACACTCCTTGGCTGAAGGGTGGGGTTAATTTTGCCAGTGCCTCAGGAGCTGAGTGTGAATTATCTGCTGCTGTGGATTCACACAGCTCCGTTGAGGGTGTCCTGGGGATAAAATAGTAGGTTTTTCTGAAGCACTCAGCCCTGACTTCAATAGGAGCAGAATTTGGCCAACACTGAGTGCTGTTTAAAATCCCTACCTGAATCTTTAAGGAACTTTAACAGACAGCTCCATTTAATTTAAAAAGAACACACTCATCATTGGTGGTAATTTGTGCTTCACATCACCTCCTAGCTCTTCGTATCCGTTTTTCCTTTAGTGACATTGTTCATTGTGCAATCCAACTTCATCGCTTGGGCAGAAGGCTGGTTTGGCAGTAATATACTTATAGGTTAAGATCTATCCTGTATTCTGTTGGCTTTTCTCTTGTCCCCTTAGTGTGTGTTCTTTTTGCTCAGTGGGATACAAGACATGCACACCCTGCACTTGTGGTTCTTAAACACCCTCCAGCTGGACTCTGTGTTCTGCCAGATTCTGGTCTTTGGCCTGCTGCTAACTATGTCCTGAGAACTGTCAACTTGCCCTCTCAAACCACATCTGCTCTCCCTTAGGTCCTAATATGCTCCCCTCCTGTATTAGCTCCCACATATCATAGAATATAAAGTGAAGTGGAACATCCTGGGTGAAATTCTGGCTCCACTAAAGTCAATGAGAGTTTTGCCAGTAACTTCAATGGGGCTAGGATTTCATCCCTTGTAGGAACCTAAACAGACTGCTCCTAAAACATTTATGGGCTAAGAATATTTCTCCTCCAAGCCATGCCCTGATCAACCTGGTAATACCCAGCTGACACTGTGGCATTTACAACTGCTGTAGCCAATTATTTTAGTTTATTGTTCCTTTATTGTGTGATGTTATGATTAACTAACATGCTGTGTCATATATCATCATTGTATGCTAAATAGAGTTAAATTGTAGGATTATGGAAGTATAAGATTGATCCGTATGTAGAGGGAATAATCATGTATTCGGTATCTAAGTAAGTAGGGTTGAAATGCAAGGCCTGTAGGCTGAGGCCTGCAAGATTTAACTTAGCTATTTTAGGCCATGGAGCTAAAAAAGCAAGTAAGTGACTGAAGAATAACCTGATGCGCTAAGATTATGGGAAAAGAGGTACCAAGTGGTAATATTGTGAAAAATTATCTGGAAGATTAATTTTAGATAATAAAAATGCTGTAAATGCACATCTGTTTCCAATATGTGTCTCAACAACAGGATACAGGTAGTGCGTTAATGCTAATGAGAATAAAGGGAACCTACATAACCCATAGGCATTGGATGCCTTCTGTTTCTAGGGGACATTAGACCAATAATGGACAAGAGGGATGACACTTTTGCGTACATGCGCAGAATGTAGGTATAGTCAGAATCACATTATAAAAGAGAGTGCCTAGATTAGGAAAATTGAGCCATCCCTCTACTGATGATCAATCTGTGAGAGACCCATCAGACCCTAACACTATTGTTAAGGACGTGAGTAGAACTATATTTGTAATTTATGCATAGGTCTGAATAACATTACTATATATGCTTTGGTAAATCATAACTTTAATTGTAACTTTAATAAAACTTGTAAAACAGACTAGACCTTGTATTGGTGAATGTCTGTATGGTCACTATCCTTGGTCTCTATGTGTTCCTAGAGACTCTAACTCTAACGTAGCAGAGGTGAGTTTCACTCTGTTAAGCTTGAAACTGTAGCGGCCAGAGCCGAACCCACAGTGGTGCAATACAATACCACATTACAAAATTCACTTTAAATAAAATAAAAGGCTTCACCGCCCTCCCACCATTCCTGAGATTAGCACTAGTGATGCAAGTGCTGTTTGAGTGGTGAGCATATCCCACTGGATCTGCACTGAAATCCCGACTCGCTTTTCACGTATCAGGGGGTAGCCGTGTTAGTCTGTAGCCACAAAAACAACGAGGAGTCCGGTGGCACCTTAAAGACTAACAGGTTTATTTGGGCACCCTTTCCTTGCCAAAACCCTGAAGACATACATGAACTAACAACATTTACTAAAGGGAAGAGAAAACTTGTATTTAAACACAAAAAGGGTTGGAAAATGCAATAAATGCCGAACAAACTGGACTGTCTGAACAGAAGGTGTGGGATAATAATCATACTTGGAAGCGCCTGTCTGTCACGAATTTGCTGGTAATTTTATGTCTCTTACTACACAATCTATGTGTTGAGACAAAGAATTTGGTACAGATGGTAAATTCTTTAAAGATGTGTAAGATGCATGATTTTTGGAAGAAACTTTGGTACAGGCTAGGAGAGGTAACGAGGAAGTCCTATAAGAATACTGCTTCTCAGCTAGTACCTGTAAATAGGCTTAGAGCTTGGCACAGCAGAGAAAGCATAACCAATCTAGATTGCTGTGTGAAAGGGGAAACTGAGGCACACCACCTCTTGGCATTAGTGTCTAAATGCTAAGACACCTACACTCTAAAACAGGAGTGGGCAAACTTTTTGGCCTGAGGGCCACATCGGGGTTGCGAAACTCTATGGAGGGCCGGGTAGGGAAGGCTGTGGCTCCCCAAACAGCCTGGCCCCCGCCCCCTATCTGCCCCCTCCCACTTCCCGCCCCCTGACTGCCCCCCTCAGAACCCCTGACCCATCCAACCCCCCCCGCTCCTTGTCCCCTAACCGCCCCCTCCCGGGACCCCCCACCCCTAACTGCCCCCTGGGATCCCACCCCCGTGTCCAACTCCTGACCCTATCCAACCCGCCTGCTCCCTGTCCCCTGACCACCACCCCTGAACCTCTGCCCCATATAACTGCCCCCTGCTCCCTGTCCCCTGACTGCTCCCTGGAGCCCTCTGCCCCTTATCCAATCCCCCTGCTTCCTGCCCCCTTACCATGCCGGTCAGAACAGCAGAACTGGCAGCTGCGCCGCCTGGTCGGAGCCAGCCAAGCCGCCGCGCTGCCCGGCAGGAGCTCAGAGCCCCACCGCCCAGAGCGCTGGTGGCATGGCGAGCTGAGGCTGTGGGCGGGGAAGGGGCTGGGGGCTAGCCTTCCCAGCCGGGAGCTCAAGGGCCGGGCAGCACGGTTCCACGAGCCGGATGTGGCCTGCGGGCTGTAGTTTGCCCACCTCTGCTCTAAAATATATTGATATCTACATTGTGTTAACAGTGCTGCACGCTAAAATGTTTTCGGGCAACCTGGGAAAAGAAACCCATAGCTTTTGTAAAACACCTGTGAATAACACTCCAATTTTTGGTAACCCTTGCAAGCTGGATACCCAAGACCTAAAGAAAATTTTAGGAACACTGTCTTCACATTAGTCAGTGACTACCCCTCTGGCATTAATCTGAGGGGAGAGGTGTGACGCTGCACCCAGTATTGGTCATAAAAATATTGTTCTAATATGAATATGGCATAACTAAGATATGTTTCATGCAAGATAGGTCTTGTGAGATATCATTGGCAAGGGTTTGTTTTACTGAATATGATTATACTATTTGTATGCATATATTTCTATGCATGTATCATTTCTGTATCTGAAGTTAGGAATATAAACTCTGTACACATTGCAAAAGTGTTTGCATCTGGGAATCACCCACCAGACCGTAGCAATTAGCCTGAATGGGCCATTAGGAAAGACAATGGAATGGGCTTTGAAGATGCTGATCTCCCATCTTCCTGGAGCTCCTTCCTGTGGACATTACAAATAAACTTTGTCTCATGGTTGCTTTGACATTGCAAGGTCTTGTGATCATATCACCTGGTACAGGACACCATCTTGAGCTGGTACTTTTCCACTGAAGGGGGATGGGGATCAGACTGGGAAACAAAAGGTGCCCGCCATATGTAAATCCTATTGAAGGCTGGAGAGTGAGTCAACCAAGGTTGCCGGTTCTTCACGGAACCCCCACCCAGGATGACTGCTGGAAACATCTAAGACTGACCCGGGGAGAAGGTCTGGGACCCAGGTGGAGAAAGGTCAGCCTGTGCAGGGTATACCTGGAGATTTAAGCTGCAAGCAGTGCAGTTTACCTTCAAGAAACTCTGCAACCTGCATAAAACAACATTTATGGTGGGAAATTACTATTTGTAGCCAATTTCTTTAATGTATTAAGCCTAGTTTGTATGTTCTGTTTTATCTGCTATCCCTTATAATTACTTAAAATCTGTCTTTTGTAGTTAATACGCTTGTCTTTGTTTTCTATAAACCAGTTTGTACAATTCAAATCTCTGTGTGTGGGGGTGTGGGGGTGTGGCTAAAAGCTGTGCATATCTCCCTCCACAGTGAGAGAGGGGGCTATTTTCATGAGCTTGCACTGTACAGATCTCTTTATACATCGCAAGACAATATTATTTTAGGTTTACACTCCAAAGAAGGTGTGCATGCGAGTGCTGGGTGAATCCCCGAGCTGAATCCTCCCACACAGAGCTGATTTCAGGCTGTGTCTGCAGCTGGGTGTGTCGTAGAGAAGGCTTGAGGGCCTGGCACAGCAAGGACAGGGCAAGGAATCCCAGGCTGGTGGAATGGGCAGGATCAGTGGGATCCCAGTATATCAGGTGGCTTCCCGGACGGGAGGGGGGGGTCCAACCCATCACAATACCTCTGCCTGAGTCTGACCCACCGTGCTCTTCGGCCAGTGGAGGATCATCTGGAAAACAGCTATCGACTATTAGCACATTCCTGACCCTCACAACTCCCTGTTCCCCAGCAGGCCCTGATTGCCCACTTTGAACCAACAGAAAGGCTCTTAGCTGCTTTCTGGGTATCTGACTGGGGGTTCCCTCTCCACCCCTCCCCTCCATCTAGGCATTTGCACGTTTGTGTGTGAAACCACAAGAGCTAGTGTGTGCACACATTTTGCTGTGTATTTGAATAGCCCTCTCCACTTTGAAATTACATCCCAGAGGCCTGGCCAACCATCCATCTGGCTGGCAGCCCAGGAAGTGTAGGCTGCCAAGGAGAGAGCTTCAGGAACTGTGAAGCATCGCGTTCTCTCCGCATGTAGGTCACACGTGATGCCAGGGGTAAAGCTGCCAGTGCAGCAGCCAGCCTGGGAGGGTCCTGTCAGGTTTCATTGATACTGAAATACACAGAGGCTGGCAAACTGTCTCAGACTGGCCTAGACAGAAGTTTAAATATCCATTTATGTAAATAATTAAATCCTCATCACTGATTATTTTTTAATTATCTGGCTGGAGATATTGTCCGTGCTCAGGAAAAGCAGCTAATAATACTGAGCCTGCTTTCAAAACTCAGGGAACATCTGAGTTCAGAAGTGAGTTGGTGAAGGGTCTGGCATGCCAAAAAGAGATTCTGAAGGCCTAGGCAGTCCTCTTGCTTCAGGGCAATTACAAGGAGAAGCAGCAGGAAGAGGAAAGCAATTATTTGTGAAATGTTTATTTAATGAATGAAAAAAAAAAAAAACCCACACCAGCCAAAACCACCTTACTGACTCTAGGAACATTGGTGCAGTGGGCAGGGCCTGGGACACCAGAAACCCGGGTTCTGTTCCTGACTCAGCCACGTTCTCTGCATGATTAGAGTCCCAGGGCACCTCCACTGCTACCTGGTGTGCAACTCTATCACCTCACGGTCAGACGCATGCCCCAGCTGCTTTCCTTTCACCTCATATATCTCCTGTTCCTCCACACTTCTCCATGCGGAGCGGAACATAACATGGGCATCTGTCACAGCAAAGGGCTCTTTCCACATAGCCTCACTCCCCAGCACAGCTGCCCTTCTGAGCTCCTCATTGCTTCCTGTTCCTTCTACTTAGAGCCTCCCAGCTACTTCATTAGCTTTGCAATTACCAGCCAGGTGCTCGTAATCCCCCAAGAGAAGTGTTTAATTGCTCACAGCTGAGCCTGCAGCATCTGCCTGCTGCAGCAAAGTCAGTGATCAGGGTGCTGCTGCTAGCACTCTGTCGCACTTGGGGAGTCATTCAGCCTGTGACTCGTTTCCTCACTGGTGAAATGGGGATAATGCACCTACTTCAAAGAGGTGTTGTGAGGGCAAATTCCCCTGGTGGTTGAGGTGCTCAGAAATCATGGTGATATGGGCCATAGAAGTACCTAGACAGGTAGCAATTATTCACCACGTATTATTCAGTCACCTAAGGGGTGGTTGAATAACAAACAAAAAATTGTAAATAATGTAGTAGCAAAAGAAAAACACCAGTGTTTGCCAGGTAAATTAGACAGAGAATAGTGCAACTCCTCTCATCACAAGAGCCCTTCCAGTGTTGCAAGATGGTACATACTCCTGGGATGCACCGTTACCTGACATGCTTATCAACTGTGGCTGATTCCTGGGACAAGCTAGCTGACCTCTGGGACATATTAAAGGACACAGAGCAAAGATGGACATAGAAGGAATGCGTGAAGCTTGTGGCTGTGTGTCAGGATCTTCTGTAGTCTAAAGCAAGAAATGCCACATTTGAGTTGAGCTGAAATGCATTTTAAGACAGGCAGGATGCAATCCAAATCTGAAACCGTCAATATTTCCCCCTAGTATAGTCTCTCTTTTATTGGGCAAACCAGCCATGAAAGCAGCTGGAGCGACTGAACACGTTACTGAGGACACAAAGGGGCGCACACACGGCAGGTGTGTTTTCAGTGGGACTGTTTGTACGATCCTAACCTGCACTGGTAGCTACAGGAACAACACGGCAGCTGGTCCCGGTGCTGGTTCAAAGCATCTGCTGTCTGCTGTGATAGATGGACTTTTGATGACATCAACTAGAGATTCATAATTTTCATCCAGATATTTCATGAAATCTTCCTGTTGCTATGCACGCTCTACTCATCCCAGTCACAACTCTGACAGGAGAGAAAGGATCACTAACACATTCATCATGTTCATCAGCTATTTCAGTGGAAATGGGCATTTTATACCTATGTGTTCTCTCATGATAAACATCCGGACAGACTGCGTGTTCTCTCTGACATGGACCTCATGCACAGCATGTGAGTCAATGTTCCCATTTAAAATAGCCTTGAGTCAAAGTACACACGGGTACTGGGCTCACTTCGGGTGCCCGAAGTGACCAGTGCGGAGGGTGCAAGGGCACTAGCTAGAGTCAACGTGTAATACAGCACCAGCCACATGCTCCCAGGGGAAGATTCCTGATTGGATCTGAATCTTCTCTTTGCACCCAGCTCTCAGGACCAGGGTGGGCGCTGCAGCTCTCCACATAGAGGGAGAGCGTCAAGTAGTCTCAGTGGTGTCACCTAAGGGCCGGACGAGGGGTGGCCAAAGGAGTGAGAAAGCCAGTGATGGGCCTGCTCAAGGACAGATGCGGAAAGGAGGATGTAGTGGCCTCATGGCTGCTGGTCCCTGGGCCATGCACTGCTTTCATGCTGGCCTGGAGATATTCCGGAATATCATGTGATTACCAGAGCCGGGTAACTGAGCAGACACAGCTAGCAGGACTCTCCTACCCAAGCAACAAAAGGTAACATCTTATACGGCCGGTTACAAGAGACAGATGAGTTCATCTCCTTCCACAAGGATATTGGGCCATTTGTATTCCTCCGATATTCTCACCGGTGTCACCTATGCTGCTTGTACTTTGCACCTAGCGATGCCCTGTCAGCACCTGCTCCAGGAAATGGAGATCAGTACCTGCTTCAATATCCTTTGAAATGTGTTTAAAAGGCACTTACATCAGGCGAGTTTTACAGCAGGGATCGCTGGCTCACATGCCCTCACCGGTGAGAGAACATTCACTGCGCCAGTCTGTGCAAAGCAGGCACAGTCACTACTCGCATGGGGATCCTGGCTGCAAGGAGCGGGCATGTGTCACACACACACATTTTGCATGTGCAAATGGATCATTCAGTCTGTGCACATCCTTGGTGACTGTATCTCATCTCTCCATGCTGTATTGTTTGGTCTTACGTTTCCCCCCGGGATGGCTCTGATACATGATGGGTCCACTGACCCATGTGTCTCCCCTGCCCCTGTGTGTCTCCACTGGCTGCCGCACAATGTAAGTGCCAAAGCGAAACGTGCGCTAGCTCAGCCACAAGGAACGGGCTCGATGCAGGAGTCGCTGGGGGAGGTTCTGTGCCCGGGGGTCAGACTAAATGATCAGAGTGCTTCCTTCTGGACTTAGAAAAATCTACGAATTTATGAGCACAACCTAAAACAGCAGAGAGCACCACTGGCCAGCCTCAGTTTCCACTGACAATGCTTCTCCAGCCAAGGTCCTGTCTGTCTCCGACAGTCACTATACAGCTGAGGTTATTTGCCGTGGGAATTTTTCTCAGAGATGTACAGCACCTACAATTCTCTGGTTACTGAAATGTGTTTCTTTGCTGCTGCATTTATATTTACAAGCGTGACAAGAGGAGAAACACTTCTCTGTAACTATGTGACATGCTGTGATAATAGGATCTGGAGGTTTCCATGGGAAGAGGGCATGAGTGCAGGAGGTGACTGTACTGCTCAAACCTTGGTCATAGTAAAATATTTAAAAACTCCATAGACCTTTTTCTTGTCACCTGGCACCCTATTCCCTATGGAGTCTTTTTGTCCTTTGGTTTTGATCCTGGCTCCATACCTGCTCCAGGACTGGAAACAAAGTTGCTTTGATTGGTGGGTTAAGTCCAAGAGGACTGCTCAGGAGAGCACCTTCTCCACTTACTTATTCCTACATCTTGGAGCCAAGAACTCCTAGAGCGGGGAGAGCTGTATGATTAGTGCCCTGAGAAGGGTCTTGCCTGGGGACCAGGCATCAATGGGGTTTTCCATTGGACTCCAGCCTCCAGGCAAATCTGAGGGGGCTGATTCGCTTCCCAGCGCCAGGAATCAAACTGCAAGATCATTTTGCCAATATCATCATGAGCCAACCACAGCTCATGCTCCAGCCCGGACCTTTCCCTGCTGTGCTGTTTCCACTTCATTACATTCGATTCACAGCTGAGTGCTGCTACAGTCCTACGGCAGAAGGACATTAGACTTCGCTACGTGTGCAGATGCGATTTCAGAGACATGTTGCTATCTAACCCGAGAGAGAATGAAAGGAAACCAGCATCTCACAGGCTCGACAACATCGACCACACCTGTGATACTGTGCAGACACTATTTCTGGTGCTAGATTGAGTTTCAGACGGCAGTTCACCATCTCTAGCATTCTGTCCTGGAGCACTCCCCCAGACACCACACAGGTACGGGGGTGACTGGAAGAGAAGGTCATGAGATAGCATTGGATCACTCCAGCACGTTGCACCTGCCGTATAATATATCCTAGCCCGGCACTCAGACAGTGATGGGAACAGGAACAGCTGGTGTAGACGTGGCCCGTGGTGTGATGTGACCAAATAACTCTACAAATGTGTTGTGGTTGTATTTCCTCCTGGCGCATTCAGATTCTTCCCTCTCTCTTTCATACGAGTCAGGAATAGAACAGCTTTTCTACCAAGGGCCTGGTTCACCTCGGCCCAGGTGACAGCCCCTGCTCCACTCTGGCCACACACCAAGCACCCCGCTGAGCCAGCAGCAGATTCTGGGCAATATGTAAACAGAAAAAGAGGCAAAATGTGTTGAATAAATTATTCATTATGACTTGCTTGTTCCGCTCTACTCATAACTAAAGACCTGCTTTCGGAGCAAGCACTGTACAGCAGCGTTTTATGGTGCTAGCAGAGAGTGCCTTCCAAATCTCTGCACATTTCATCCCTAGCTCTCCTTTCCCTCCGCCACCCCCACATGGCAATACATTTCCTAAGCTAGATTTTCTGTGAATTAGTTTTTAATGCCCCCTTATGAGAGGCAGTTTTTCATATTTTATAACTCCATCAATAAAGATTTCTTTCTCATCACCACTAAAATTGGACTTTTGATTAAAAATGAGCCAGCAGGTCTAAGCACATAGTCTGTATTACTTTCAGTGCCCCGTTATATGCCAGTTGTATTTATATGGGGGTGTATATCAAATATATTATGTGTATATAAGCAGACAGTTGCAGAAGAAATGCTAGATATATGAACCATAAAAGAGTGGTTACAGCAGAAATGAGACTCTCACTTAAACCAGCCAAAGCAAATACATTTAACGCCTCCTTTGTAGCAAGGCACGGGAAAGCAGTGACATGGGAGACAAATCACTGTTTTCCCAATTCCTCATGGGCGAAAACGCTGCAGGTGCTGGAGGTGCATCGGGGCTTTAAGAAGAACTGTTACATTATGGAGAGATTCATCAGCCGAAGTTACAGCAACAGTTCCATGTGCTGCCATAGATGGGTCCAGGCCTGAGCTCAGCAGTTTGCTCCCAGACATTGGGAGGCCACAAACTCATCCTCCAGGGACAGACCCCGCTTTATCTGTCGGGTTCCCTCTGGTGTGAGTCAGCAGTGGCGAGCTCCAGAGAGAGCTGCATTTGGCCTTTACTCCAGGTGTAGCTTTGTGATTTGGGGACCAGACTCTGACGTTGGGGGAAGGGCCAGCTCATAAACAGGTCATGACTGTATATCTGTGTGCACAAGCAGAGAATCAGACATCACAAGGCATTAGGCTGAAATTCCCAGTAAACAGACAGCTGCTCCAGTACCAGGAACCTCTGCTACTTACAACCTAAGAAAATAAGAACGACTATACTGGGTCAGACCAAAGGTCCATCTAGCCAGTCTCCTGTCTTCCAACAATGGCCAATGCCAGGTGCCCCAGAGGGAATGAACAGAACAGATAATCATCAAGTGATCCATCCCCTGTCACTCATTCCCAGCTTCTGGCAAACAGAGGCTAGGGACACCTTCCCTGCCCATCCTGGCTAATAGCCATGGATGGACCTATCCTCCATGAATGTATCTAGTTCTTTTTTGAACCCTGTTATAGTCTTGGCCTTCACAACATCCTCTGGCAAGGAGTTCCACAGGTTGACCATGCATTGTGTGAAGAAATACTTCCTTTTGTTTGATTTAAACCTGTTGCCTATTAATTTCATTTGGTGACCCCTAGTTCATGTGTTATGAGAAGGAGTAAATAACACTTCTTTATTTACTTTCTCCACACCAGTCATGATTTTATAGACATCTATCATATGCCCCCTTAGTCGTCTCTTTTCCAAGCTGAAAAGTTACAGTCTTATGAATCTCTCCTAATATGGAAGCCGTTCCATACCCCTAATCATTTTTGTTGCCCTTTCTTGAACCTTTTCCAATTCCAATATATCTTTTTTGAGATGGGGCGACCACATCTGCATGCAGTATTCAAGATGTGGGCATACCATATATTTATATAGAGGCAATATGATATTTTCTGTCTTATTATCTATCTCTTTCTTAATGATTCCCAACATTCTGTTCGCTTTTTTGACTGCCGCTGAGTGGATGTTTTCAGAGAACTATCGACAATGACTCCAATATCTCCTTCTTGAGTGGTAACAGCTTATTTAGACCCCATCATTTTATATGTATAGTTGGGATTAGGTTTTCCAATGTGCATTATACAGGAGACTACCTAAATATTTGAAGCTACTATTTGCTTTATTTTAATAAAGTCTAGAATGAGTCCTGTTCTGCTGTACCTAGCAGCTAACCTGCTCTCACTGCTTATGTGACAGGAATCACGCCAGACCTTTTTATTTCCCTGTGTAAGTGGTAATATTATAGTTAGGGCGCTACCAAATTAATGGTCCATTCTGGTCAATTTCACAGTCATAGGATTTTAAAAATCTGAAATTTCACAGTGTTGTAATGGTGGGGTTCCCAACCCAGAAGGGAGTCGTAGAAGGGATCGCAGAGCTATTGTAGGGGGGTCGCAGTATTGCCACCCTTACTTCTGTGCTGCTGCTGGCAGCAGCTCTGCTTTCAGAGCTGGGCTCCCAGGTTACTGGTCCTGGGATTGGCCCCCGCAGGGGAAGAGGAAGTTCTATCCCTCCTCAGCCCAGCTGGGGATAGAAACTGTAGTCCAGCACAAAGTAGGAGCCCCCAGCCCTGCCCTTTCTTTACACTAGCCAGATTTCATGGTCCATGATGCATTCTTCACAGCCGTGAATTTGATAGGGCCCTAATTATAGTGCACCCTTACCAGCGCCCCCCCTCCTGGCACTGTGCAGTGCTGCAGCCACCCAGCCTCAGTGTCCCAGTGGGTCTTCCACAGCTCTGCCCAGCTTCAAATGCTTTCAGGGTTGTAGAACATAACCATAAACTCTTCCCTTTCCTCCAGATCTGCTGGGCACTAGCCTTGTCTCATACAGTGAGAGCTCTACACCTGTTCTCTTAGCTTGCCTGCCCACCTCTTCCCCTCAGCTGAGCAGGGCTCTTCTTTTTCAGCTTCTCCCTGGAGGCTGCTTCCTGCTTCAGGCATCTTAGTATGGGCTAATTGGGCCTTCAGTAGCCCATTAACCCCTTCCTGACTTGCATGGAGGCTTGTTATAGGCACCAGCTGTATCACAAGTGTCTCCATCACTGTGTGAAATATTATCCTGCTGGAGCTCCTGAGTGATTTCCCTGGAGGATGGCACTGTTTGTCCCTCTGTCTGAAGGCATTCTGCCATAGAGACTGTGCCGGGACAGCCAGCCGGCAGCACCGTGGCAGGAGGGATACAGATCATGATAGCCAGCTGCTCCTTTAAGAAGAACAGGTCAAGCCCTGGAGTCCTGGCTCTGTTTCTACTCAGGCCTGGTTACACTGCACTGTACACTGCACTGGTTACACTTCACTGGTTACACTGCACTGTACACGGCACTGGTTACACTTCACTGGTTACACTGTACTGTACACTGCACTGGTTACACTGCACTGATTACACTGCACTGGTTACACTGCACTGGTTACACCGCACTGTACACTGCACTGGTTACACTGCACTGGTTACACCGCACTGTACACTGCACTAGTTACACTGCACTGGTTACACTTCATTGGTTACATTGCACTGGTTACACTGCCCAGCACCATGGGTCCTGGGCCAGGGCGGGGCTGCTAGGCACTACAGCAAGGTAAATAATCAATAATAACAACACTGTAACTCACTGCTGCCATTACTACTGGGGCTAGCTTGGGCTAACCTTACTCACTCGGGGAACACTTACTCACAGGAGCAGTCCCACTGAATTCAATGGAGGTATCCATGGAGCTCAGAGCTACTCAGCCTGACTAGGGAGATGTTTTACATTTGCATAACTTTGTATCAATTCGTTTCATACAGAGTTCAAGTTGATAGAAGAATCCAGGGGAAATTTAATAGGAGACAAATCTGAATTATTTTCTGATCGCTGATCTAAGTGCCATTTGATTGGCGGGGCCTGGAAAAGGCACGGTGAAGGTGGTTCTGTCCTCACTTATAAGTCATGAATAACCCTCTTTAAGTCAGTGGAGTCCTCCTGGTGATGCAAATGAGAGCAGAGTCAGACACAGCGCTTGGAAATGAATTAGAATACTGCCAGATGCTCGTCTGCCGGGACAACGCTTCATTTCAATGTTATTCAGTCTTGCAAAAAACCCAGTGTTCCCTCTTTGGGAATGTGTGTGACACAGGATCCTAAAGGGTAATGATTTGGCAATCTGGGTCCCTGTTCTATTACTGCTTGACACTGAGATTTTGCTAATGAGCAGAGGCCTCAGAAAGACCAGGCCCATTGGGCAAGGTGCTGCACATCCACATACAGTGAGAGTGTAACCCCAGAACTTGACATTCCTTAGTCAGCATTTTCTGTATCCAGCCACTGCCAGCTGAAAACCAAATACTACAGAGCTAGGAGTAACCTTAGGGCTCTGAAAGGCAAAGCCAAACAGCTGCATGGTCAGAAAGGAAAACTGTGATGATCTAGTCTGCCCTCCTGTATAACATAGGCCATGGAACTTCCCCAATACAATTCCTAGACAGATCTTACAGAAAAATATCCACTCTTGATTTAAAAAAATTCAGTGGTGGAGAATCCACCACAACCTTGGGTAAATTGTTCCAATGGATAATTAATCTCAGTGTAAAAATGTACACCTTATTTCCAGTGTGAATTGGTCTAGTTTCCGCTTCCAGCCATCGGATTGTGTTAGACTTTTCTCTACCAGATTGAAGAACCTGTTACCAAATATTTGTTCCCTACGTAGCTACCTATAAATTGTAATCTAGTCGCCTCTTAACCTTCTCTTTGTTAAACTCAATAGATGGAGCTCCTTGTGTCTGTCACTATAAGGCAGGTTTTCCAATCCTTTATTCATTCTCATGGCTCTTCTCTGAACCCTCCTCTGTTTATCAACATTCTTCTTGTTGGATCTGAAGAGCACTCAGGGCATGGCTACGTTTGCAGATGTAGAGCGCTGTGAGTTAAACCAGCCTTCGGAGAGCGCAGTAGGGAAAGTGCTGCAGTCTGTCCACACTGACAGCTGCTTGCGCACTGGCGTGGTCACATTTGTGGCACTTGCAGTGGCACTGGGAGCGGTGCATTATGGGAAGCTATCCCACAGAGCACCTCTTCTCATTCTGGCGCTGTGGCTTGTGGGAAGGGTGCGGGGGTGGGAGGGCATTCTGGGTCTTGTCCCAACGCCCCATGATGCGTCGCTTCTCATCCCAGCAATCCCTCTGCTTCTGTCCACATTTGGCGCCGTCTTTCACCGTTTTTTGTACTGCGCGCTCTGTCTTCCCTTTCGGTCTGCGGGAATGGAGCCTGAACTGCTGAGGAATATGCTGACGAGTCTCGCCAGCACGTCACGTTTGGCAGTCGAGTTACTTCTTAAGATCCAAACTGACAGTGAGAGTGAGGAGTCCAACGATGATGTCGACTCGAGTAACCCATACGAAACCAGATTGCTTGTGGCATTCACGGACATGCTCACCACCGTGGAACGGCACTTTTGGGCTCGGGAAACAAGCACTGAGTGGTGGGATCACATAGTCATGCAAGGCTGGGATGACAAGCAGTGGCTGCAGAGCTTTTGGATGAGAAAAGCCACTTTCATGGGACTGTGCGAGGAGTTCGGCCCCATCCTGCAGTGCAAGGACACGAGATTGAGAGCTGCCCTGCCGGTGGAGAAGCGGGTGGCTATTGCAATCTGGAAGCTGGCAACTCCAACAGCTACCGATCGGTCGCTAACCAGTTTGAAGTGGGAAAGTGGAATCGTGTTGATGCAAGTTTGCAGGGCCATTAATCGCATCCTGCTCAGAAGAACCGTGACTCTGGGTAACGTGCATGACATTGTGGCTGGCTTTGCACAAATGGGTTTCCCTAACTGCGGAGGGATGATAGATGGGACGCATATTTCAATTCTGGCACCGGCCCACCTAGCCTCCGAGTATGTTCATCGGAAGGGGTATTTCTCTATGGTTCTCCAGGCGCTTGTGGATCACCATGGGCGTTTCATTGACATTAACGCAGGCTGGCCCGGAAAGGTGCACGACGCACGCATCTTTCGGAACACTGGCCTGTTCAGGAAGCTGCAAGCCGGGACTTTTTTCCCAGACGAGAAGATCACCGTAGGGGAAGTCGAAATGCCCATTGTGATCCTTGGAGACCCCGCTTTCCCTTTAATGCCGTGGCTCATGAAACCCTACACAGGGAGCCTTGACAGGAGCAACGAGCGGTTCAACAACAGGCTGAGCCAGTGCAGAATGACTGTGGAGTGTGCTTTTAGCCGTTTAAAGGGCTGCTGGCGCTCTCTGTATGGGAAGCTGGACCTGGCCGATGACAACATCCCCGTGGTTATATCCAGCCACTGTTCGTGCCCCTTTCCATCATGTCCCTTGATATCTGCCTGAAGGTATCATAATTCCTACGGCTGTAGCGCAGCTGGGACTGGACAGCTTCCTCCCCTCAAACACTGATGAGGTCCAGCAACTCGCCATTGCTCCATACTGGGGATCACCTGACGCGTGGAGGCGTGGTCACCTGGAAAGATGCACTGAGAGCACTCCACGCCTGGCTGAGCAAACAGGAAGGGGATTTTCAAAATTCCCAGAGAATTTAAAGGGCGGGTCTGATGTTTGGTCACTTGAGGGCAGGGCAGTAGAGTTCAAAGTGATGACCAGAGTGGCTAGAACAGGCATTGTGGGACACTTCTGGAGGCCGATCAGAGCGCATTAACAGATCAAGGCGTCCACACTGGAGCCGTGGCGCTCCAGCGGGGTCACAGCAAACGTTATTCCACTCGCCGAGGTGGAGAACCAGCAGCGCTGTAGCCGCAGAGTCCGGGCGCTCTACGTGCCTGGCCAGTGTGGACGTGTCGGGAGTTAGAGCGCCCGGGGCTGCTTTAATGCGCTCTAACTGGCAAGTGTAGCCATGCCCGAGACGCATACCTGCATGGGGAGAATCAGGGCTCATGTCTCTCCCTTGCAGCTCCTCCCCTGGAAGATACGGGGCTGTAACTTTGCCTGTGCCCGGGGCGGGCAGGGTGGGGGGAGCTGTACAGCTGGGAAGCAGCCAGCACCAAGGAGCAGCAGCCTACAGTGTGCTGTATATTTACAGGCATTCAGGTGAGTTACACCTAGAAACCGAGGCCGAGCAATTCCGTGTGTGCCCCTCCCTGCCACAGTCAGCGAATACAACTGACCCCATCATGTGGCCAGGGTATAATTAACCCTTCGTAAGCCTGACCCAGGGCAGGTGGCTGGGGGCCAGGCAATAAGGTTGCATCTCTTCCCAGCTCTCTGGTTAGTCCCACTTGTATCACACAGTGCCCCTGCCCTTACTCTGAAATCTCTCTGGTGTGCTCTATCCATTAACACCCCTGTCACTAGCAGGCTGCTCATCCTGGCACTGTCCCGCCAGCGAGAGCAGGTGAAAAGCCCTGTCACAGATCCCCAAGAATGCCGCCCTTTGAATCTGTGAACCAGGGCCCTGGTGTGCCATATTTCCCCAGCACCCTCTGGCATGGGCCACAGCTACAGGATCTCAGGAGATGTGAAGCCAGGCCAGGCTTTGAACATGGCAGCACGTGGCTCCACCACTCAGCCTGAGAGGTGCCAAACACACACCACTGTTTGCTTCCTGTTAAACTGCCTCTGTCCCCTCTCTCTGTCTTTCTTCCCTCTCCCTTTCCTGACTGTCTGTTCTCCTTTCTGCTCTTTCTGTGTCCTCTCTCTTCCCGCAGCTTTATCTGACACTGAGCTACTCCAGTTCTCATCGAGCCCGAGGCCTTCACGAGGCCCCAGCTGTCTATGTCTAACCTGGCTTTCACATTTCTGTTTCTTACAAGCTTCTAAAGCAACACTGTCTTGGTCATACCATCTCACATACTGAATCCAACAGTATGTCAGCATGGCCCCGTGCTCACTGCACGGCCCAAGGACAGGCATTTGCAAACGCCTGTGAGCATGCTGGACGTGGGCAGGAGGCTGCGGCCCTCCGGATGTGCTCTGAGCCATGGCTGCTGGGCAGGTTTGCCCTGAGGCATGAAGATTCCCCCCCGCCCCCCGCATTTTTAGATTTCTTTTCTCATTGGGAATGCTCAGCTCAGTGGCTGGTTCTCATAGAAGACAAATATGTATCCACATGTAGCACTGCCTTGGGCCCTGATCCTGAAATGGGCTCCCGGGAGACAACCCCCTGATCCCCACAGCACCCCGGGGAGCGTATCTACCTATGCAAAGCTCAGTGCAGGATCAGGACCTTCACACGCAGAGGGATCTTTCTTTACAAAATCTATACAAATAACACCCCCCCCCCAATAGCTATCCGTGCATCCCATTGCACTGGGTCATGTTTGACAGGTATGGGGCCCAGCAGTGAAACAGTTAGTGTGTGTCTCTGCTTACCTGTTCAAAACCTTTAATTATGTGCTCCCTTTTTATTTGCTTTTGTTTCTTCCTGAAAGAGCTTCCCAAGGGAACCTGCTTCTATTGTGCCACCTGACAACCACCATGAGATATAATCTTCAGACAGTCACAGGAGATGTTTTGTGCTATTTCTCATTCCCAGGAATAACTTTGTCATAGAAACAGATAAAAGTTTTCACAACTATTCTCACATGTTTAAACTGCAGCACCTTGAAAGGAGATGAAGATTTGCTGCTCTCCATTTTGCTATTACAAATGGTGAGGGTCATAGGTTATCTCCTCCTGGCAGCATGCAATTTTTGTACTAACACATTGCCCGGTGCATCTTCTTTTCGTGCTCATATCTGTAACCACATACGTCAGAAGAGCAGCCAAATAATTCATCCGTATATGAAATGTGGTTATGGCTTGAAAAAAGGCAAGTTTACAAATTCTAGCTTGTTCTCAAGGACAATTATAGGTGTGTGTGACAGGGATAATGGCCTTTCTCAGACAAGGTTTTAACACTGAACATCTTTCTTTCATTTACATTATCCGGGAAAGCAGCTGACAATTAAGTTTGAATGCGTCCGTGAATCTCATCTTTCAGGTTTCTTTATGTTTTCCTTGAGAAATAAAAGACAGTAGTTCTGATCTAATGTACTAGATTACAGGCTTGTGGGTTGCTATCCACAGTTAATATTACAGCTACTGACCCTTAGAAGACTTATGTTAATACTGCCCTCCCCCTTTCCAAAATTCCCTACAAGAAACCCATCCCCCTGTTGCCGGCACAGTGTGCCCGAGGGGGCAACAGCGGGGTTCGTTGCCCGGTGTGCGCCACGCCAATAAACACACCAGGGTGGAGAAGCAATCAAAGTTTATTTGAGATCTCAAAGCGGTGCAAGGAGACTTGGCACATCTCAGATCAAGCACACCAACATAAGCAGTTTTTCTCTTTTTATACTTTACTTTAGCTAAGCTCTTCCCTTCCCCCCCCTTCCTCCTTTCCCCCTCCCTCCCCCTATAGCAGTTACATTAAGCAGGTAAGTCATCTTGGCGGCTATAAGTCTAGCTCGTTAGTAACTCTTCTTTGAACCGTTATCTTGTGATCTTGCCTCTCAGCCAGAAGCACGCAGGCCTTATTACTACCGCTTTATACCGGTTTGAGCGGTGTTGCAACTGATAACTGACTGTTACACATTCCATTCTCTGTTACTGGCTTTTTAGGTCGATTAGAGTTCAAACATGGAAGAGCTTTGGTTCATTTAGGCCTAGAGCAGGAAGGCTTCATCGACACTCGTGGTCTTCCACCCTCCCGAGTTACCTAGGGTTATGCCTAGTGACACCAACACCCCTGAGACGTTGTGTCTCCTCTCACTCCTGTGTAGAACTGCTCCTGGTGATTGGGGGAAAATTCTGAAAAGGGATCTTGAAATTATTGTGTTTCAAAAGTTTCCATGTGGTTGCCATCTTCACAAATTTCTGATTTGTTTTTCTTATGTCTGGTGGGTCTGAGCCACAGCTGGTGTTGATCGACTCTGAGGGAGTTACGCCAGTTTACACCGGCTGAAGACTTTGCCCTGTATCTCCAAAACGAGACCCCGTTTGGCCTGCAGACACTGTTCGTCTTTAGTTGTGTTGGCCTCGTTGAACTGCTTTACGCATTGCTTGGGGTGGGGTTAGCGGGGGATGGGGAAGGGTCACGGAGCTGTTTGCGTGTCTCTGAAGTAGGGGTAGTGTAATCTGTGCGTGGGATGAGGAATGTGACAGGATTACGTGGCAGTGGCTGGATCCCTTAACTGTGCAGTTCCATATGCCCTGATAAGTGGGTGTCAAAGGTTAACGTCTGGAGGCCATCCCCGTGGGTGAGAGCAGGCGCCTTGCTCACCTCTCCCCCGTTCTCTGGGCAGTCACACCCTGCGGCCTGGTTCTGGGATGCGGAGTAAAGCCCTGCAGCTGTGAGTCCCCCTGACTCCCCTTCGGGGGATATACAGGAGCCCAAACAAAGGGAAACGCTTCCCGCCCCCTTCCTTGTGCGAGGGAGAGGGAGCAATCTCGCAGGCCACATGGGCAGTCTCACTGCCAGGGAAGGTTGGGGGCTCAATCCTGGGGGGATTTCAGCGCAGAGCATCAGCCCATATTCTCCCTCCGAGGGCTAGGGCAGTGGGGTTTCCAAGCTGGGCTCAGACCGTGGTACGGGGCCCCTGTCTCGGCTTGTTTCCGAGCACTGCTGCTCCTGCCTGGAGTTCCTCCCTTTGAGGGGCCTGCCGACAGCTGACCAGCCTCGGGGGGCAGCCGGCTGGGGCTGGCTGTGCCCCCAGGAGTTCCTTCCCCTGGCCCGGCTGCTGGGGGCGAGGTCACCCCCCGCACACACACACTGGGTTCTGAAGATATTGTGGGTATATTTTTGTTCAAGAAAGTGTGCTTGGGGAGGAGGGCGAGGGGCAGGTCTCTGTGAGCCGGACTCCACTGAAATACACCGTCAATCTGCAGTTTTTCACCATGTGTCTGTTTATGAATACGACTCTATTTATTATATAGAGACATCCCCCTATCCCCCCCACCCCCTCCCACACACTTCCCTCTGTGACTTCAGAGATGTCCAGGCCTCTAGCAAACAGTCACATGTGAGGGTCGCACTTCCACCCACCGCGCTGGGGCCTGGCTTTCCCTGTGCAGGGGCCCATGGAGTTCTCTCTGGTGTCGAGTTCTGTCTGTCTGAAACAATTGGGTTTGTTTAGTCTGGATGAGAGAAAACTGAGAGGGGACATGATAACCGTTTTCAAGTACATAAAAGGTTGTTACAAGGAGGGAGAAAAATTGTTCTTCTTAACCTCTGAGGATAGGACGAGAAGCAATGGGCTTAAATTTTTATTTATTGTATTTTAAAGAATCCTTATTGCGGTTACAGGAACAAACCATCCCGATGTGTAGAAAGAATAGTAAATATGGCAGGCGACCAGCTTGGCTAAACAGTGAAATCCTTGCTGATCTTAAACACAAAAAAGAAGCTTACAAAAAGTGGAAGATTGGACAAATGACCAGGGAGGAGTATAAAAATATTGCGCAGGCATGCAAGAGTGAAATCAGGAAGGCCAAATCACACTTGGAGTTGCAGCTAGCAAGAGATGTTAAGAGTAACAAGAAGGGTTTCTTCAGGTATGTTAGCAACAAGAAGAATGTCAAGGAAAGTGTGGGCCCCTTATTGAATGAGGGAGGCAACCTAGTGACAGAGGATGTGGAAAAAGCTAATGTACTCAATGCCTGTTTTGCCTCTGTCTTCACGAACAAGGTCAGCTCCCAGACTGCTGCACTGGGCAGCACAGTATGGGGAGGAGGTGACCAGCCCTCTGTGGAGAAAGAAGTGGTTCGGGACTATTTAGAAAAACTGGACATGCACAAGTCCATGGGGCTGGATGCGCTGCATCCGAGGGTGCTAAAGGAGTTGGCGGATGTGATTGCAGAGCCATTGGCCATCATCTTTGAAAACTTACGGCGATCGGGGGAGGTCCCGGATGACTGGAAAAAGGCTAATGTAGTGCCCATCTTTAAAAAAGGGAAGAAGGAGGATCCGGGGAACTACAGGCCAGTCAGCCTCACCTCAGTCCCTGGAAAAATCATGGAGCAGGTTCTCAAGGAATCAATTATGAAACACTTAGAGGAGAGGAAAGTGATCAGGAACAGTCAGCATGGATTCACCAAGGGGAAGTCATGCCTGACTAACCTAATTGCCTTCTATGATGAGATAACTGGCTCTGTGGATGAGGGGAAAGCAGTGGATGTGTTATTCCTTGACTTTAGCAAAGCTTTTGATACGGTCTCCCACAGTATTCTTGCCGCCAAGTTAAAGAAGTATGGGCTGGATGAATGGACTGTAAGGTGGATAGAAAGCTGGCTAGATCGTCGGGCTCAACGGGTAGTGATCAATGGCTCCATGTCTAGTTAGCAGCCGGTTTCAAGCAGAGTGCCCCAAGGGTCGGTCCTGGGGCCGGTTTTGTTTAATATCTTTATTAATGATCTGGAGGATGGTGTGGACTGCACTCTCAGCAAGTTTGCAGATGACTCTAAACTAGGAGGCGTGGTAGATACACTAGAGGGTAGGGATCGGATACAGAGGGACCTAGACAAATTAGAGGATTAGGCCAAAAGAAACCTGATGAGGCTCAACAAGGACAAGGGCAGAGTCCTGCACTTAGGATGGAAGAATGCTATGCACTGCTACAGGAAGGGGGTGCTGCCTAGCCACTCGGTCCCTAGTCTGTAACAGTGCATGGGAACCTGAACCACAGAGATCACACCAAGAGACTTCCTGGTTACCGTGCCCCACCCCCAGACTGACCTTGATGTCACAGCTCGGTTGGTAAATGAGAAATAAATTGGTAAATGGAGAATAAATGTAGGTACTTATAGGCTGTGATCAAGGTGTCCTTTAATCTTCTCTTTGTTAAGCTAAATAGATTGAGCTCCTCGAGTCTGTCATTATAAGGCAGGTTAACCAATCATTTCATAATTCTCATGGCTCTTCTCTGAACCCTTCCTAGTTCATCAACCTCCTCTGTGAATTGTGGACACCAGAACTGGACACAGGATTCCAGAAGTGATCGCACCAGCGCCATATACAGACATAAAATAATCTCTATTCCTGCTCAAGATTCCCCAGATTTGCATTACCTCTTTTGGCCAAAGTGTCGCACTGGGAGCTCATGTTCAGCTGAATATTCACCATGACCCCAAATCTTTTTCAGAGTCACTACTTCCCAGGATAGAATCCCCCATAGTGTAAGTCTAAATTCTTTGTTCCTGGATGTATCCATTTATACGTAGTCATATTAAAACCCATTTTGTTTGAACCCAGTTTATCAAGCGATCCTGATCATTCTGCATCTTAATTAGTTATCTCTCCCCCACTCTTTATGTCATCTGCAAATTTGATCAATGATGCTTTTATGTTTCCTGCCAGTTTATTGATAAAGATGTTAAATAGCCTAGAGCCAAGAACTGATCCCTGTGGGACCCCACTAGAAACATGCTCAATTGATGATGAGGCCCCATTTACAATTCTATTTTGAGACGTATCAGTTACCTTGTTTTTAATCCATTTAGAGTGTGCCATGTTAATTTTGTATCATTCTAATTTGTAATTAAAATACGGTGTGGTACCCAGCCCGATGCCTTACAGATGTCTAGGTATATTACTTGAACACGATTATCTTTATCAACTGAACTTTAAAACGTCCAGTGATGCAGACTCTAGTACATTCCTTGGTAAGCTGTTCCAGTGGTTAATTATCTTTACAATTAACCCTTATTTATCTTTTAAAATTTTTTTTTAGCTTCAGTGCCCAGCCATTGGATCCTGTAGCTTGGTCTGTAGACAGTTTTGGGAAATCAAAATGAATAGCTACTCCTAGTAGTTCAGAAACAGTTGGGTTCTCTTGCTAAGACAAGTCAGTAAAGGAGGCTCCCGTGAGATTTGTTTACTAGCAGGAATCACGAGCCAACATTAGAAAGGAAAAAAAAAAGGCAAATCGAGTATTAAAAATACATCTTAGACTAAAATCTTTCCAAAGGAAACCAGAGTAGGAGTGTGAATGTGAATATTCAAAGCAACATACAACATATCCAGACAGATCTTGCTCTGATTATACAATCTTTATATTGGTGATTACTACAGCATTACTTCAAAACAAGTTCATTTTTGGCTGTAATTCACAGGAGTCTTGGAACTTAATTATAGTTCTAATATGCTCACTAATGAATTTGAGCATAATTATGTCATGGAGTGATTTCAGGGGTATTTCATGCTAATGCTAATCACGTCCATTTAATGTGCACACCAGTTAATGAACATACTATTTACTCCCACCAGATGTCTCGGACACACTACAAGTGGTTAATTAAAAACATCATGTGTGCAGGGCGAAAGGGAAGTATTCTCGTTACATATTCCCCTGTTTCCCATGGAGATCCTCTGCTGGCTGCGCAGGCAGCGAAACCTTCCTTCTGACATAGTATGGCATTGTAGAGTGTTAAAATGTAGCTATTAGCCTTGGGACCTGGACGGTGAGTATTTGACTCAAAATAGTCCATGGCTGGACACAAAACTCTCTCTTCTTTATTCCTAAGCTGTATTTTGGCTTACTAAACCGATTTATTGTGATGTTTAAGCAGAGTAAGTATTTGTGCATCCCAGCTGAGCAACTTATTAAACCCAAATGCCCACAGATGAGCAAAGCAGAGGAGAAACCTTTTCAGGGATTGTGCCGCATTGCAATGAGCGTCCCTCAGGAGAGTCTGTGCATTGAGTGAGCCTGTTTCGAGCAGCAGCCAGCTATGCTCCCTGGCTCATGCCAGCTTCTGACAGCTACACTAACTTCCAGGCCTGCAGCAGAAAGTCTGCTGGTGATGCAAGGCATCGGCCAGCTCCCTCCACCAGGCGGCTGCGACAGCCAGCCTTGCCCCAGGAGGAGGTGGTGGATTGTGGGGAAGCATTGCCAAAGCCTTTAGGGTATGTGCCGCCACAGAGCATTCCCGCTGCACTGCCTGCTGCCTGGTGCCTGCGGAGTTCCCTGCCGAAACCAACGCTGCTCTGCACCAGGGTCGTCGAAGTGCAAGTGGGATCACCAAGCTGGGAAGTGGTTGAAAAATGGGGACTGAGAAAGTTCAGTCATTCCTCTTAGCTAGCAAAGCGCCAGCTCCAGCAATGCCCAGCATCCCCTGCCCCCCTTCTGGTGCAGCTAACCCGAGTTACCTGGGTCACACTCGCAGGGAGGGAGCTGCACCGGGGAGCTTTGCCTGTCAGCTCCAAAAGCAGAGGCCTGTGCTCCTGGAGCTCACCGGCACTCTCGCTGGCTCGCACCCACTGCTTTGAGTGTCTCTTTCGGCTGTGCTGGGCTAGGTTGCATCGGGGAGGGGTAACCAGAGGTTTGATGTCTGCAACCCCTGTGGCTAGCAGTGTATGGGTGCCATGCATTGTTTCACAGGTACCATTTTGCTAGGCACTTAGGGTTAAAATACGTGCCTGAATGAGACACGATGATGAAGCATGCTTTCCTGAGAAAATGGGGGTTAGGAGGAAGAAAGGCAGTTCTGGCAGAAGAAAGGGTTAAATAGTCCAGCTAAAACGTCATTTCTCAAACAGGAGAGCCAGGCTGAGAGGCGAGCCTGAATCTTACAGGGTGTGCGTGACTAATAGACGCCAACAGAATTTCATACCTCCAGGCAAAATAACAAGCTTCCCTTTTCTTTTCTTTTTTTGGAGTCTTTTTCATGTCCTATTTTATGCTTGCAAAACATTCCCAAAGTCAGAAACACGACACGTCTCCTCGTGCTCTGTCCTTCTCCAGGCAAGGTTTGACCACTGGGGAAGAATATCGATTAGAGAAGTTTTGCAAAGATCAATACAAATGACAACTGTTATTATAATAGAAGCTCAGGCTTTGGTTCCAAGTAAAGACATATCCATACTGAGACGTGCTCCTGTCTTTCTTTCAGATAATTTTAAAAAGTTCAGGCCTCCTCTGAGAAAAATAATTAATTGAGCAAAATGTTAATTAAGCAAAATTATTTGTGCATGGAACAGTTCTTCTAATGGCATAACACTGAGTTAAAAAGACTAAAGTGTAACTTGATTAAAATCGGTATCGGTCCTTACGTAGGCTCACAGTATGTGCTCCCTCAGTGCCTGACAGCATTAAAAATTCATCCAGCTTCAACATAATGAATATCCCCAAACTCAGGTTTTTAGCTCTTCTGCACTGTGAAAACTACACATGCCATTTCCTGGAACCCACCCTTCGCTGCAAAGGATGATTGCAAAAGATGTACTCAGCACCCACTTGGGCTCAGCAATTGACATGAGAGTTCAGCTAAAGTTTATCTTTAGGTAATTAACACTGACACGATTTCCTTGCCATGTTCCTATTGTCGTACGGTATCACTAGCTGAAAGTTAACAGCTAGGAAAGACACTCGTCTTGGAATCCTGCCATTGGAGGAGTGGAAGATTTTATCGGCGCCCCAGGAGGACAAATCGAACAAACAGAACAATTTGTTTAGCAATGACCATAACTGTTATGATTTACTCTGTGTATTGCTGTGGGCTGAGGAGCCCCAGCGCTGGGCCAGACCCCATTCTGCTAGGCCCTGTTCAAACAGGGAAAAGAGCAGTCCTCGCCGCAAGGAGCTTACAACTTAAATCTAAGACAAGAGACAGCAGACGGACACAGCCAGACAGGGGACTGCATGGTAACACTGAGACAATACATCACTTGCGTCTGACGAAGTGGGGATTCACCCACGAAAGCTTATGCTCCAATACTTCCGTTAGTCTTAAAGGTGCCACAGGACCCTCTGTTGCTTTTTAATGAGACAATAGTGAACAAAATACTATTATTATTTATTCTTATTTGTATTATGGCAGTGCCTGATGGACACACACACACACACAGAGGAAAAGACAGTCCCCACCTCCAACAGCTCACAGTCATAGGCCTGGGCTACACCTAAACATAGGCTGACCTAGCTCCATTGCTCAGGGCTGTCAAACAATTCCTGTCCTGTGTAGCGCAGTTGGGCCGACATAACCCGCAGCGAAGCTGCAGCGAGGTCAGTGGAAGAATTCCCCCATCAGCCTAGCTGCTGCCTCGCAAGGGGGTGGATTCACTGCAGAGATGAAAAGCCCCTTCCATCGCTGTAGCCAGTGTCTGCACTACGGTGTAGCGCTTGTACTGTGGACGGCCCTCTGATAAAGACAGAACGCAACAGGGAGGCGATACAAACCCAGAGGAAGTGGTGGAGGAAGGAGACATTCTGCACAGACTCCGGGTGTAGGTGTGCATGTGTGCTATGTCTGTAAGTGTCTGTGTGCACTTGTCTTGTCGACTCTTGGTGTGTAGCAGATGTTCCAGCTGCCCAGCCCCTCAGCCGGTGCTGTTCATAGGCTCTGTGCTGAAGGAAGATTTGGCAGAGGGGTGAGCTGGTGGCTTTGTGGCTTGTGCTGGGAAGTTTTTGCCGCTGTCTCCCTTGGCCAAAGCAAGCAGAGTGGAAGACATGATCAGATAATACAGGGGTATGGGGGGGTGCTAGACAAGGAAGGGCAGGAGGAGATGCTGGCGCTGGATGACTGACGTGGAGGAGAGGGGGAGCCAGTGGCGGATGAGTGAGGGGGGGCAGTGGTCAGAGCGCCCCAAGGCACGCCCCCCCCGGTAATCGGCAGGGGCACAGAGCTCCTCATGCCCCAGGGCCACGGTGGGGTGACAGAGCTCCTCCGGCCTTGGGGCTGTGTGTGTGTGTGGGGGGAGTGTCAGAGCTCCTCTGGTCCTGGGACCATGGCAGTGGGGTCAGTCCTGGGTCTGGTATGACTCAATATTTAATCACTTGGATAATGGAGTTGAGAGGATGACACCCAGCTGGGAAGAGCTGGGCAGGATTAGAATTCAAAATGACCTTGACAAATGGAGAATTGGTCCGAAATCAACAGGATGAAATTCAGTAAAGACAAGTGCAAAGAACAACATTTAGGAAGGAAGAATCAAATACACAGCTACAAACTGGGGCATAGTGGGTAAGGCAGTAGTAGTGCTGAAAACCATCCAGGGGTTGGAGATCACAAATTGAATAGGAATCAACTATTGGGCGCAGCTCTGCATGGGTGCTTGGTACAACTGCATCGAGTGGCAAAGGAAGGACAGGAGGAAGAAAAGGACAAGTAGGCAGAGTTTGAATCTGAAGCCACTGGTGCCACCCAAAACTGCTGCTGCAGCCGCTCAAGTCCCAGTTGCCCGGTTAATCAGAGTGACCTTCCCAGTCATCTTAATGCTTTCGCCTCCTGCTTGCAGCTGTGAGGGGACCTTGTTTCTTGCATCTCACACAAAGACCAGCCATGCTCCCTTCACTCCCCGCCCATTTGATTACTAACTGGTCTGAAGGCCCATTCAGCACCCGTGAAGTGCAACATATGCAAAGAGGTCAGGGCCCTAAATGCTGTTTCCAAAGGTGCTGCTGTTATCCTGGACGCTGAAAGTTCAGGGAGTCCCCGCTGTTTCTTCTATGAGTTTTCACTAAGGGCCCCAGGCCCCTCTGCAGACTTGATGTGGATTTCTCGGGTTTATAAGTCAGGGCTCCAGAGAAAAGATCCCAGGTAGAGAGCTGTTTATTTTGTGCTGTGTTTTCATCTTGTCGGAGCAGGGCACGGGAATGGAATTCTCTGTGGCTGTTTGAGTGCAGCGAGGCACAGAGAAATGTGAACGAACACAGGCAGCAAAGCCAAACAGCAGGGCCTGGATAAATGGGTGCAGAGATGTGGCTTGGGGGTATTTGGGCTGTTATCTCGCACAATGAAACATGGGAAGGGGGCATTAAATCATGTCACTTATGATTATTTTCACTCAGAATGCACCGGCGGCACCTCCTAGAGCTGAACGTCTCTGTGCTCCCGTTCAGCAGGCACCTAGGGCAGGGCCGCGCTGTCCTCCCACTATCCGGTCAGCGCCTTTGATTCGCCCCCACTTCGAGTACAAACCTCTGCTCAGGAACAGGAGTGTCCCAAGGCCTGACCCAGAGGCATTTGTCCGCCCTTCCATCTCCTCATCGCTGCCAGCGGACTGTCCCCCTGGCCAGCAGTGCCCTCACTGGGAGCATGTCCTGCGTTAACTGGATTAATTCTGTGTTGACAGTTGGAGCAGAGTTGACCACCTGGTCTGGCTTCTGGCTGGCTCTGCCTCAGTTTCACCCCCCCGAGTGCCTCGATAATGTCAACACCGGGTTCATGTGTTGAGTGACGCCCTGTCTGGGTTTATTACCACAGCTCACCAGGAAACACCAGCACCCCACTCAGCCTTTGCAGCCGGCTCATGCCCTGGGTGCAGGGCTCCTAGTCCAGTCCTGGGGCTTTCCGCTAGCAGACACTCCAGCTTCCCAGCCGGCAGCCTGCACCACGCAGGCCTCTGCCTGGGAACTGGGGAGCGTCTCTCTGTGTAGAGACCCTCGCAGCCTCCTGTCCCTTTGAGCTTCCACCTGCTCCCTAGCAAGCAGCGACTTCCCAGGCTTCCTAGTGGAGCCTCCTTTGACTCCCCACAGGCTTCTCTCCTATCTGCCCCCCAGAAAGGCTGGTGTTAGCCCTACCACCTGCCCGCCATCATCTCCAGCTGGAGGGATGAGTTAAGGTGGGGCCCCTCTTAGCGGGCCAGTCACCCTGGGACAAGGCGCTTTAAAGGGAGTTGGGGAGCTCTGTGGAATTCCCTGGTGATCTTCCATTGACCTCACTGGCACAGCAGCTTTTCCCGCAGTGAACAGGGGCCGAACGGCGATCGGAACAAGGCCCCTTTGTTCTTGTGCCGTTGTTAGTCACTTAGCGGGGACCCTTTGGGCGGCCAAATGGAGGACTGAGACGCCACGTCCCCGTGACTCTCTGCTTGCCCGCTAGATGGGAGGACGTGAATCGTCTTCTTGAACCTATTAGTGACAATGAATGGAAACGCTTCCTTCTGAACAAGACATAGACATTCAATAGTAGGCAATTTTCCAAGGCCTTGTCTAGACTAGGAGGAAATGGTGCTTTCAGCTGAGCTAGCTTAACTCTACTGAGACCCCTCGAACACCAATGGACTAAATCTGTAACCCACCCTCCAGCACTGAACTAACGGGGTCAAACAGCATCAACACCGGTGCTCAGTGGAGGTTTCGGTCGCCTGAAGCTAGCTCACCTGAGCTCACTCACTGGAAAAAGCACCGATTGCCTGGTCTAGAGAGACCTGGAGAGAAGAATCTTTGCACAAGACCTTTAAACAAGGAATCTCTACCTGCGCTTCATGGACATGGCTGATACCCTGGGGCGTTTGCTCCAGTGACCTTGGCCAAACCTGTTTCTGGGACCCAGCTGAAATCTTTGGGCAAATGAGAGCCCATCTTATCCCAAGGGGAGTGAGTCAGTGCATACAACCTATAGTTGAAAAATACCCGGCTGTTTTCACGGTGATAGTCCTGCCTGCAAACGGAGACATTCTGCTTGGGCAAATTCACAGAAACTAGCAATTTATCCAGCAAGGCAGGATGTACAGTTGTCTCAGTAAAAGGGATGTGGTCCTTGATGGGAAAGGTGGGTTTCTTCCTGGAGCAGTGTAGGGCTGCCAGAGTCATCTCACTGGGGCAGATTTGGGGTCCGTCTAACCCCAGATTCTGTCTCAGACCATGGCCAATGCTGCCTGGTTCAGAGGAAAGCAAATGAACATGAGCAGTGTTATCTCACCAAAGCGGTGGGCTGGGGGGTCCCTGCCAGAGCTCCCCAGTGAGCTGCACTGCACCAGATGTGCTGCCGACAGGGATCTGCCGTATTGCAGAGGAGCATGCGGGGTTTGCCCGACCTGGCATAACATGCTACAGACAAGCACTATCCATGCAGCGGGAAAGAACCCTTTGGTGAGAGATCAAGGCAGGGCCCATGTGATTTCCTATATGAGTCTGCACTGGAAACCTGTCAGCTCACATGGCACCAGGCCAGGCATCAAGGTGCTAATACCCTCCTCTGTCTTCTGTTTTCTTTGTTCACAGCTCTCCAAATATTTCCCTCCTTTATCGGCACCATCCACACTTCCTCTCAGCGCAGACCCCTCTGGAGCCAGTTCTCCCAGGCCAGCATATTCACTAAGCCTATTGCATCTGCTGCTGCTGCCTGTTTGAGAAATGTCCTGTAGTGCTGCTGCAGCTCCCAGTTCAGCGTGTTTGTAATTTGCTTTTGCCCCCTTTTGTCTCGTGCTCCCGATTTTTCTGCAGTTACTGTTTTGACTCCTAGAGGGATTATCACCGTTTCTTTCTTATTGGAGGGCTGTGTTTTACAAGCAGGGATGGAGATGCACTACTCTTCCTCCTAAACTTCAGATAAGACATATTGGAGTGATGGAGGTTCAGTTATAAAACAGGCCCATCCTCTGCGCTGTGTGCTGCACGTCGTGCAAACAATGTTAGCGTCTTAAAAAATACAAGAAATACCAGTTGCATGGACGTCAGTAATAACATCTTCCCAGACCAGGAGGACTAACTGTCTTCTCATCCTTCAACCCAGCTCTGCACATGCCTGCGGGAGGAGCTAACTGTGAAGCATGCTCTGAAATCCAGTCAGCTCCATTCTGTGGCTGGGCCTTGGAAAAGAGAGTCCCGTGACTGTGGAGTTTTCTCCCTTCCTACACCCATTGGGTCAACGCAGCCCAAGTTTCTTGACTTTAGAGACATGCCAAGGGGTTGATCTACTTCTCCAGCATCTGGCTTCCCAAGCGGAGGGATACAAAAAATAGTCCCATTATCACTATTAAAAACTCTAAAATCTTTGTCAGATAGTTTTTCTCAACAAGTGTGGTGTACAGAGACCTCATGGTGGCATGGTGTGACACAGCTTTGTAAGTGTTTTACTTTCCCTTGTGTAAGATGATCTGCCTCACGTGTGTGTGGTTTGCCTTCTCTGGGTGAAGCTGCCATGCCAAACTCATCCCGCTAAATGTTCACACACCCCAAAACTGACAAGTGTGTGTGTGTATGTTTGTAGATTCATGGCATTTAAGGCCAAAAGAGACCATTAGATCATCCAGTCCAAACTGCTGTATAGCACGGACCTTTGAATGTCACCCAGTTACCCCCATATTGTGTTTGACTAAAGCATGACTTCCAAAGAGGCCTCCAGTCTTGATCTGAAAACATCAAGAGATGGAGAATCCTCCACTCCCTTTAGTAGCTTGTTCCAGTGGTTAGTCACCCTCACTGTTAAAATTACATGCCTTATTTCTCCTTTGCATTATCTGACTTCAGTTTCCAGCTATGGGGTCTTGTTCTGCCTTTCAATGCTAGACTAAAGAGTCCTTTAGCACCTGGTGTTTTCTCCCCATGAAAGTACTTATACACCACATCAACTCATTTCTCCATCTTCACAAGTGTCCCCTCCCGCTGTGTGTAGACCCGTGCCTTATTATATGTACGTGTAAAGCAATGTATGGGGTGCTCAGGTTTTCCTCTGCAGTGCTCCCTTGACTCATGCAGCCGCAGGGTCTCTGATGGTAAGGGGCGATGTAGCTGTGGTATGATAAATATCAGTGCAACAATATACAAGTGGGCCAAATTTTTCTGTTACGTTCACTAGTACAACCATGGAGCAATCAGTGAGATGGCAGAGGAATTTGGCTGCAGTTATACAAACAGAAGTACCCAAAACACGGTGGAAGCTCCTGGGCACAGTATGACGTGTAAGGTATTAATAGTGTATAGCTAGTTTGTCAGAAGTGGGCACTCCAGTGTGAATGCTGGTCAGGGACAGAGCAGAATAGCACTGCAATGGCTGGCAAGAGAAAATCTTTGGGGAATTAAAGTCTTCACAGAAGCTCACCGGCTGGAGTGGTCAGAGATTAACAAAGAGACTCAGAGGTTAGCTGGTACAAATGGACATGAGTTGCCTTTTCCCTCTTGTACTGGACATTGTTCCCAGCGGTGGGTTAGTGCCTTGCTGACACTTTTCTTGTTATTCCTCTTTAAAAGATCCTTCTGTACCCCTCTCTAGCTGGATAATATTCTTAGAATCATAGAATCCTAGAATATCAGGGTTGGAAGGGACCTCAGGAGGTATCTAGTCCAACCCCCTGCTCAAAGCAGGACCAATCCCCAACTAAATCATCCCAGCCAGGGCTTTGTCAAGCTGGGCCTTAAAAACCTCTTGTAGTGCAGGTCTGGTCCCTTTGCTCCTTTCAGATTCTTTTCTCAGGTTCGCTACATTAACATGCTTTTCTGGGGGGGAGTGACCCACTGGCGCTGCTACATATAGTCTTGCTTTTTGGTGCAAGAGCACACTGCTGTGGAAGAGCTGATGTATCGCTGTCAGTTTTGTGATCATTTCTTGTGGGAGGGCTGTGGCAAGCAGCAAGGGAGATGGCTTTCATCCTTAACCTATCTAACTAGAGTCAGTCCTTGGGGATTGTCGCTCCCTGGGAACCTGACGCTGGTGTTTGGGGTCCCTGGGATAGGGGATTGCCGGCTGCTGTTTGACACCCCCTCTGTGCACAGATTGGTGTATGTGTGTAAAGAAAACAAGTTACACTAAGGAAATACCCCAGGTTCACAGCCCTGATGCCCTTCCGACGGAAAACCAACCTGTGTCTACTACTGCTCAGCAGAAGCTCAACAATACTGTGTAAGATGGGGTCTCTTCTGCTGCTAGCACTGAAATTGCAATGCTGCTGCTTTGCTTCCTGCAATCTGAGTTTCAGCTTTTGATCTTGTGAGACATTGTGGCATCTTAGTGTTCTTCAAGCCTACTGTCACTAGTTATTCTTTTTGGTCCCCATATTTGAATTGTTCAGCAACACATGAATGGCTCTTTGAAAAGTACCAGCTCTTTTCCTAGCACCTCTTCTGTACAGCTGACTGAATAACTGATTTTTTGGGTTCGGTGGCTGAACTGAAAAATCTTTCTAAAAAGGAGGGGGAGGGGTTTGTTTTGAACCCAAACTGATTTTTTTTCTCGCTGAAACAAACGAAAACTCCATGCAGCTTGAACAAAAGTTCCAATCATCATTTTGAAATGATGTTTTGAAATAAAATGCTGAGACTGTTCTTTTCAAAACTGACAAGATGAACTGTTTTTTAGACAAACAAGTCCTCATTTTGTATTTAGTCCAAACTATTCACCAAATTCAACCCGAAGGTGCAAATCGTTTTGATTGACCCAAAACTACATTTTTCGGAAAATTTACTATTCAACCAAAAAATTTCACTCACCTTTTACTCTATTAAAATTGGCTCTTCCATGTATAATATGATCAAATATCGTTTTCACTTCAGTATCATTTTTCATTTCCATGCTAATAAGTGGGAAGGCATGTAGACTGTCATTGGCAGAATCACCCATGGCACATATCTGGGCACTTACCTGTATTCTTGTGGTTTGCCGACCTAACAGGAAGCATTACAAAGCTTTCAGATCTTCTTACACCAGCTACACTGGCTGCCTCCAAAAAATTTTCCACTGAAAACAGGGTTCATTAAAACTGAACTTTTTTTGCAGGCAAATATTGTTTTCAGTTAAATTTTATTTTTCAGTGGGAAATTCCTAAAAGAAACAAAAATGTTTGTTTTGTTTCAGTTTGAGTTACTCTCTGAAACCAAATGAGATAACAATTTTGATTAAATTTCCTATTGCATTTTTTGTTTCGTTTTGGATTTCTTGGGTTATCAGGCAAAGGAACAATAAAAAAACGGAGAAAAAATAGTTCTCGCTTTAAAGTTTTAAATCTCTTTCCCACAGGGAAGAAAGTAAGAAAAGGGAGATAATTTTTCAGCCACGACTCGTCCTTGGACTGTGACCTCCGTTCTTGCACTTTGTTCACTACTTGCTGTTCCTCTTGTATGGGAGCATGGAGCCATTCAGACAGCGAGTAGTGCCGCTGTTCTTCCCCTCACAGCTTTTGCCAAAATTCTTTTCTTTCATGCTAAGGCTTTTCCCTCAGCTTCCTTCTCCTGTAGCTTCTACTTTCTTCCCTGTACTGCCCTGCTGGAGAGCACAGCTCAGGCCCTGTCTAGGCCAGGCTGATGAGGCAGAGAACGGTGAGACAGCGACTCCATGGTCCCAGACACAGAACTCCCCCCCACTTTACTGATGTCTACCTTACAACATTGCTTGGTCCTCTCTAGGAACTGCAGTACCAAGAGCTTTATGGTTTCAGCTGCTACACCAGAAATAGACCACGAAACACTGGAGATCACATTCCAGAAACCATTGTGCAAAGCACTGCCTAGTGTTCCCTGATTTGTCAGTTGATTGTTGATTATTTAGAATTCCCAGTTAGTAAAGTAATTAGACCTCTGAGGCTTAATGGGTTCTAGCCCCAGAATGAGGCACAACAGAGTCGTGATCTCTGTCTGGTTGGGACCCTGACGTGCCCAGCACCAACACTCGCAGCCAGGGCAAAGCTGAGTCTGTAATATTTTTGTATTAATACTGTTAATAAAAGCACACATGTTCCAATCCAAAAGAGAATGTAGCTATAGTGCAGTATCAGTCTGATGTCCCACGTCATCCCATACACTTACTCACAATTCCTGTAGACACCTGAGGACAGGTGGTGATCCACAGGGGTCCTATCCCATCTCTCTGGCGTGCCAAGCACGTTCAATGGTCAGGGTCTGCCACCTACATCATGTTTGGGCCTATTATAGGGTCTGATGGCCACAAAAATATTCTTAGGAGTGTTCTGCCTCATTTCTCATAACTAACTTCCTCACCCTAAAAATCTTGGGGTGTCCTTGTCCTATAGGTTAGTATATTAATTATCCCAAATTTATTAGCATATACCTCAATTGGTTACTATGGCAATCTTCCAATTGTACATCTACTGATATTCCTTTCTCAAAATACCCAGAGCTGGTATCAACTGGTTTCTTGAGGTTGCTTGTCTGCATTTTATGAAAGATCTCAGCAAAAATACTTATTGCAACATAAGCAAAATAACATCTGATTCCCTCTTGTGACTCACAGCTGGTCAACGTACTTACGCTAAGGCTCATAGGCCTAACCACCTTAGGCCAATTGCTTAAGCTAATGACTTACAGGTTTAGACCTGTAGGTTTCTCATGTTATTGCTGGAGATACTATCCTAACTCTGGCAGTGCACTCTGCAGGCTGCACTAGATTTCAAGAAATGATCAAAGGACTTGTTAACTGTGAAATACAAGTCCAGGGAGCTCGAATGACGAGTGTGCAATGAGTGGGCAATGAGGGAGCAGCTTCTTACAGCAGACATGCTTTCAAGAGAGCCTATGAGCAGTGAAAGCAAGGAACTGCAAGCAGAGGAGGTTAGTGTAAAGAATAATTTTCCCCACTACCAGTCTTGCCTATTGAAATCCTCTGGCCTGTGTTATGCCGGAGATCGGACTAGATAAGCATCATGGTCCCTTCTGGGCTTAAAGTTTAAATCTGTAACTCAAGTGCCCCACTCAAGTGTGGAAGGTGCCAGGAAAGATAAGGAATCTAAGTGTGAACTCTGTGATAAACACAAGTAGGAGAGTGCAAGAGAACGACCACAACCACATTCAGCATGCGTGGGAGCAGCTTTCTGTGCCCGATCCTCTTTCAGGATGGAGTCCTACCCTGGGCCTTTGGCACATATGTAGGTAATTGCAAAATCAGGGCCTTGGATTCGCCCTCTCCACCCCCTGAGATTTTTGCTTCTTCTTGGAGCCCAGTTCACTGAAATATTACTATCATATGAAGAATTTTGTCGCTAGAGTCAATTTTAAGCAAGTATTGCAGAATATTAATGGAAAGCACTTTCAAATTTGTAACAGAATATTTCTACAAGAAAATTGAGTCTAAGGCCATGTCAACACTACACAGTTTGTCGACAAAAGTCAGCTTTTGTCAACAAAACAGTGGAGACGTACACACTGAAATGTCCGTCCGGCCAATGTAATCCCCCTGCTTCGCTGACGAAATAAAACTACCTCGATGAGTGGCACAGGGCATTTCGTGATGTAGTTAGAGAGACGCAGCGCCAGTGTAGAGGCTGCAAATGGTTATGTCGCCCTCATTGGCTGCCTGGAGGTGTCCCACAATGCACATCATGAATGCTCTGGTCAGCAGTTTGAACTCTATTGCCCTGGAGATACACAAGTATACGCCCTTTTAAAGGCCTGGGTCTTTCTGAAATTCCTCTTCCTCTTTGCTTTGCGTGGACAGTTCACACAACATCTTCCCAGCTGACCATGCCGGCTTTCCACAAGAGGAGAACACCGGAGTGGCGTTCACAGGAGCTGTTGGATCGGCTGGGTCGGTGGGGAAAGGAGGCTCTGCAGTCACAGCTGCGCTCCAGCTGTAGGAACTTGGATACCTGCAGGCTGGTTGCTAGTGGCATGCAGGATCTAAGAGGGACATGCTGCCGTGCTGGGCTAAAATCAAGGAGCTGAAGCAGGTGTACCAGTAGGCAAGGGAGGCCAATTGTCGCTCTGGTGCGGCGCCGAAGACACGCTGCTTCTACAAGGAGCTGCACGCCATCCTCGGTGGTGCCCCACCGGCACTGCCAAGAGCCCCGTGGGACCGGAGGCAACAGCCATAAACTCAGCCCCAAGGACGAAGTGGTGGACGAGGAAGTGGAGTTGGAGGAGGATGTGGAACACACAATAGGCCGTTTGGTGGCGCGGTGAGCCAGGTCCTCTTTTTGACTCCACAGCACAGTGGGGGTGAAACCTATGGCAAAGACCATGGAGAAGTAGCCATTTTGATTGATGTACAATGTTGCAAGATGGTCTGGGGCCAAAATGGGGATATGCGTTCCATCTATTGCCCCACCAAAGTTAGGGAATCCCATTGCCTTGAAGCCATTGAGTATTTCTTGCACATTGCCCAGAATCACAGTCCTTTGTAGACGGACATGATAAATTGCCCTGCACGCTTACATCATTGCAACCCTCATGGTGGATTTTCCAACCCCAGACTGATTTGCGACTGACTGGTAGTAGTCTGGAGTTGCCAGCTTCCCCACAGCGATCGCAACTCGCTTTTCCACAGTGAGGGCAGCTCTCATTCTGGTGTCCTTGTGCTGCAGTGCTGGGGTGAGCTCCGCACACAGTTCCAGGAAGGTGGAGTTTCACATCCGAAAGTTCTGCAGACACTGCTCATCATCCCATACCTACATCACAATGCAATCCCACCACTCAGTGCTTGTTTCCCGAGCCCAGGACTGACAGTCCACCATGTGCAGCTGCTCCGTGAATGCCAACAGCAATCTTGAATTATTTGTTTCCATGGCAAACAGCAGGGCAGGCATCACTGATTCACTTTCTTCTTCTGCAGCTCATGCAATACTGCAGGACCAGTTGCACTGTGTTTATAGCGTTCAACCCCAGGCTGGTCAGCAGTTCAGGATCCATGCTTTCAGGCAGAGATGGCAGGTGTACAGTTTACAAGGGTTTTAAAAAATTGTGCAAAACATAGTCGGAACCATGGAATGATGGGACGGATGGGGTGGTGATCATGCCCCCATGGTGCACTGCGATCCATTCCCAGAGCTCCCAGTGGCAGAGAGTGGCAAGTTGCACAGTGGGATAGCTTCCCATGATGCAACACTCTCTCTGTCGATGCAAGAGCACCTACTATGGACGCGCTCCGCCAACACAAGGAGTGTTGTGTGGACATGCACAACCAATGTAATTAAAGCGTCATATGATCGTCAATGTAACTTAAGTCACCTGAACTCTGTAGTGTAGACATGGCCTAATTGTTCTTCTCTCCAAGTTAGGAAATTAAAACAAGTCTGTCTGTCCACTCAGAACAGCTCAAGTATCAAATTTTGTCTGTCAAGCACTAGCCATGAACTACTACAGAACTAAGGTAGCAAATAGTTTCAAGAAAATTCCAATATTTTCATACAATTTGTTAATGAAAACAAGGTGAACTTTGTCATGGTAACCTACCTGCCATATGGATGTTGCAAGACTTAACTGAGCTCTGCAAATACCTTGACATGTGTGGATGAACTGTGCTATGAAGATGCTAAGAGCTGATGTATGATTATGTTATAAAATATTAAAGAAACTCTAGCCTAGGAATCCGATGCTTCTCTTCACTTGCTAAGTAGTGGGCTTTCATTTTGGTTAATATTTTGTCTCTAAAATAATCCAAGGAGGATAGTTTGTTGGGCAAATCCTTCAGGATTGTGGTGTGTGAGCAGAGAGCCAGCTGCCCAGGCTGCAAGCAGTATTAATAGTGCACAGCAAGCAACAACGCTGACATGCTAAATCATGCTAATCTGCATTTTAGTTTAATCTGGGAAATCTAATACACCATCTGAGAGCTGAGCTCCCAAGCAGTAAGAAGTGAAGCCATGAATGAGAAAATCTCAACGGTGGCCTGTTAAGCAGCTTTATCTGCATCTTTCTGACATGAAGTGCACATAGCTCTGCATCGGAAATGGAATTCCTTTCAAACAAGCCCAGTGATGTGCCAGCTGTCTCGCTGGCTTCCTGCCCCATCACTAATTTGATCCCAGACTGCCCAACTGCACCTTCCAGCAAAATATGGTGTCTCTTACCGGTCTCTTGCTGGCTGACATGAGCTTCACAGCATGTGATTGGCCTTCACTCAAATTCTGCATTGTGGACATAGCTGGCAGAATTAAGGATTTCATTAACTTGCAACAAAGGGGTAATTTTGGTCAAAAAGCAGATTGAGGGGAGACCAGATCCATTCCTCTGGAGCCTCTTTCTCTGCAATACCAGCTGCATCCCACCTTGCTCCCCACCTGCCACTAACATAAAAATACCCCCCAAACAAACGAACAAGAATCCCTCCCTGTGTGCACTCGCTGTCTCACGTGTGAATGTGTAGAACCCATTTTTCGCTTGCAAGCAGAAGGGAATTGGCTGTGCAGGTTTAAAACCGACTCTTTGTGCGTGTAAGTGACACTGTGCGAAAGTTGTGTCACTCAACATGAGAGTCGTGGTGGAGTCTCTGTCACTGACAATATTTAAATCAAGACTGGATGTTTTTCTCAAAGCTCTTCAGGGATGTTGTATGGCCTGTGAGCTACAGCAGCTCAGACTAGGTGATCTCAGTGGTTCCTTCTGGCCTTGGAATCTATGAATCTACAAAAGTGGACTCCGGTCAGGGCTCCTTTTAAAAGGTGGCTCTGAGGATTTAGAAACACTCCCTAATGTCTATCAGGAAGGAGACGCTGGTGGCATAAGGATAGAGCAGCACCTGGGCTGCTCTAACCGATGCTCGGGCCGGCGTAGCGCAGGATCAGGAATCTGTCACTTGCTCTCTGATGTCCCCCATCCCACCCCTCCCCCTCAGCTTGAGCCCAGGGGAGAGCTGAGCTCACATTCTCTTATGTTTCGGTGCTCCCCCTCCATGGCGACTGAAGGGACCCTGGGGGCTGCCAGTGACTGCAGAAGCTCTGACAGCCTGGCACCACGGGAAGCACTTTGTCAGGGATCAGTGTTAGGGAGGCAGAGCCAGTGAACAGGCATGAGGCCTCCACCCCACCCTGCCTGCCCCGGCCTGGTTTCTCTGAAGTCCCAGGAGGGCAGAGGGTGTATGGATGGGCTCCATGGAGCAATTAGAATGAAATCTGTCAGAGGAGAACCTTGGGAGCAGCTGATGGGGCCCTGAGATCAACCATTTGTGCTCCTTAAAACTCCGCTGACTCCCCTTGGGAGAGTAGGGCAGGTAACGGCAGTGTCCGGCTAACTCCCAAACCAAGACACTGTGCTTGACATCCTTGGTGGGAAGTTTCAGTCCAAAGGGCCCTGTATTTCCGTCTGATACAGGGATCAGTTAAATTCAGACCCCCCACAAAGGCAGGAGCCAGACCCTGCCGTTATAAGATACCATTTGACATTGACACACGTTATTGCTGCTCTAGCAATTGTTCCACAATGTGCCTTTCACAGGCTAGGGAGGGAGAGTGTGTGACCGTACACACCAGCTGGCTAAGGAAAATAGCTGGGGTCTTCTTTAAGCCACAGATTTTGATACTGAACAATTTTTCACTCATCTTCTCATTTCTTTCTCAAACATGCCCGTGAATCTGAACCCGAATGTCTTCATCTTAAAATTAGAGCAATTTCTGCAATCAGCTTAATGAAATACGTATTTGGTACAGAATTTCTTCACATCAGCAGTAGGTGTGTTCTTAGATTTCACTCCCCAAAAATATTAAAGGAACTGTAACTCCTGGAAAACTGCAAGGTGTGTTCCATTGCACCTGTATCTGGGGTTTGCCCAGATCCTCAGATGTGGTTTGGTGCCTGACTCCCATTGGTTCTGATGGGATTTTGGTGCTTAACTCCTCTGAAGTTCACAACCTGGGAGTCTTTCTATTGACTCCACAGGATGTTGGCTCAGCTCTAAATAGATTATTTCCTATACGCCAGAGAGAGTCAGAGCAATAGGCCCCCTCTGATGCATCACAGGAACATGAAAGGATCTTAGTGCATTTGTCTTTTGGTTGCTTGTCTCTTACGTTAACTTGGTTTGGAACAATACAAGCAGATTAGGCTTACGTTCTCCACTTTATCTTTTCTTAACCATCTTTTTGTTTTATTCTATTTTTCATAATATGTATTTCTTTCAAAGAGATTTCTCTGAAGGATAAAATATTGCACAATTAATCAAAGACTCATCATGACGGTTGCAAGAATTGTGTTTTTATTTATTCCATATTGAAATAAAACTTCTGAGCGAATGATATCGAAGTTGCATCTTTATGCTTAAAATGTTCTGTTCTGTTATTTCACACTGAGCCGTACTGAATATCAACAAGTCCCTTGCACCTTCCTTAATCTAATGCCCTTTAACGGTTGTGTAAGTGTTCACTGAATTTGGGATTTTGAGCTTTCTATCAAACCTTCCAACTCAATTCTTTCCTACCTGCTGTACCAGGAACACTTTCTGCTGTGGATATTTAAACACGAGTCTGTTTCATCTCTTGACAGTTGTGTCTGAAATAATGACCTAAAGGGCAGGGGTTTAACAGGGCCCCATTGCACGACAGAACTAGCACTGTCCCAAAGGGTATCACCATTTCCTGCTATCAAGAACATAAGAATGGCCATACCGGGTCAGACCAAACGTCCATCCAGCCCAGTATCCTGTCTGCCGACAGTGGCCAATGCCAGGTGCCCCAGAGGGAGTGAACCTAAGAGGTAATGATCTATGTAAAGGAGAAAATATCTGTGGGAACAAGGGGCAACTTGACTGGCTGCTAGCGCACTTTTCTAACATGATTTCTGTTGAGCTAGTACCATTGGCAGTTACCTGGCTAAATTGGAGAAAATGTCGCCCAAGTCCTAGGGTTGATTTATTTATATGGATTGTGCTGCTGAACGTGCGTTTTGCACCATTCTTCTAGGCTATTATTATTTTTACTGTTGTTTATTTTTCAATAATGCCTAGAGGCCTTGTAACAGGAAACCTGGCCCCCAAGCGCCCCATAGTAGGCAGAGGCCACTCTGCAGGTGCCCTGCCGCAGTTTACCCACCCTAGTGCTGCTTAAACAAATTCCACTAGCCCAAAGTCCCTAAAACATTCCCCTTCTCGGTCTAATTTATTTATATACAATTCACAACAACATTCAGCGCTGCGGGTTTTCCCCTTCATCCAGAGAAGAACCCGCCTCTCCCCGGGCCCCTCCCAGGCCTTCCCACCTGCAGTCTGCAACTTATGAAATGAAGCCATGAAACCTCAGCTCTCCTGTGAGAGCTCCAAGTGAAAATGTGTGTTTTGATCTTGGCAATGCATTATCAATTTGCAGTCTGCTGAAATCATACTGTGTTCCCTGACTGCTATTTTTAGATAGTCTCTGCTTTGCATTTCCCTTGCATGCTATTCTTTCTTTCCCCCATGTGTTTATTCTCACTTTACCTTGTCACATTTAATTCTTGTTTCCCCCAGAAGCTGGGAATAGGTGACAGGGGATGGATCACTGATTACCTGTTCTATTAATTCCCTCTGGGGCACCTGGCATTGGCCACTGTCAGAAGACAGGATACTGGGCTAGATGGACCTTTGGTCTGACTCAGTACGACCGTTTTTCTTATTTATTTATATATTTTGTTTCAGTTGTGATTCTTTGTTTGCCTTGCTCTGTTACTTCACTCTGAGGTGTGACATCCCAATGTGTGTTTCCATTGCTGCTAATCCTGTTTAAGGATGTTTCTCCCTTGTGCTGCTCTGCTCATAGTGTACCCGATGGTTGAGGTTTGTTTGCCAGTCCTGTTGTGTACAAGAGTCTCTGACAATGTGCAGCGACAGCCAGAAAAGCAAACAGCATTTTAGGGTGTGTAAATAAAGGGATAGAAAAATAGTAGCTAATGCCACTATCTGCATCAAGTCTCTGCTTGCACTTGCAGCACTGTGCTCAGTTCTGCTCAGCCCATCCCCAAAAGGAGAGAGCAGAACTAGAGATTTAGAGGCAAGGGACAAAGGAGATTCAGGGCTGAGAGATTTAAAAGCTGGGGACTGTTCAGTGTGCAGAGGGGATGAATGGGAGGCGCCATGGCAGAGATATACACGGTAATGAACAGCACGGAGCAGGTGAATGGGGAGCTCTGATTCATTTCACCCTCCTAATGATCCAAGAACAGTGGGACAGTAAATGAAACTGACAAAACTTGACAGTTGAATGGGGGACAAAGCATCGTAGACAGGTGTGTTGGCATTAATTAGTTGTCACATGTGCATGCCAGCAGAACCAATAGCATACAGCAGTGATCTGAAATCACTTTTTAAGCACAAGGAGCCCTGGTGAAAGGAGAATGCATCGAAAGACTAGGGTCTGGAAAATCTAAAAATGGTAACGTAACTGGAGCAAACTGAACTCCCCTAGACAGTTGATCACAACTGGCAGATCTGACAGGCAGTAGGGAACAGAGATGAATTAGTCCAGTACACAAATCCAGAGCAACACCATCATTATATCAGCATCCCTACATTTTGTTTGACTCGCCAGTTAAATTGCTATAAGGGCACAGTGAATGCTCAGACGTGGAAACTGCAGGAAAAACATATTGTCAAACGCGGTTTCAAAGACTGTTGAAGCTGTCCTGTGTACACACAGGAGACAGAGAGCCATGCAGAACAGCAGAGGGCGCTCACACTCATCCTTTCATGGTTACATCAATGCTGAGAATTTTTCAATTTATATCCTACTGTGTATTTACTTAAGGAAAAATGTGCAGCCCCAGGACTCAGACTGCAGGACAGACCCCGGCAAAATTCCTTCTTGCTTCCAAGGCTGATCTCCCTGGGCAAAGGCTGGGAGTCTGGGCCCCCTACAGTCCATGTGCACAGGGCTGGATGAAAACAGTGCAAAATATTTGCAAACATTTTTGAAAATTCCTTCTGACTCTTCATTTCAGTCAACCTCATTTGATTTTGCATTTACACAAATGACATTCAGGCAAATACTCATCCAAATATGAGCAAGTGCTTCTGCATACGGCTATGGATATTCACTCTTCACCTCTAAGTGCTCTTCCCTGCTTTATAAAATTTCAACCAGCCAATCAGGGAGCAAAACAATATCTAAGCTCTTTGGGGCAAAGACTGTCCTTTTGTTCTGTGTTCATACACTGCCTAGCGCAATGGATTCATGACAAGGGCTGCTAGGCACTAAGATAACGAATAAGAATAATAAATCATGTGACTCGGGTGACCAATGAGACACTGCAAGTGACAGAACATGAAACAGAAAAGTGGAAGACACAATGAAAGAGAATTACAGCGGACAATCCATAGGCTGAAGGATGTTCGCATAAATTATTTGTTGAACAATTGCACATAAGAACGTATAACATGAATATCTAATTCTCTGCCCAGATAATGACCAAACAGAAAACAAGGCTAATTTCTAATGTACATTCAATATTAAAAAACCTATGCTAATGGAACATTAAAGTTGAAAAATTATGGAATCAAAAACCACACAATGCAGAATCTGGGGTGAACCCCTTGTGCATGTCCCTTAAGATATAACATCTCTTTATAGCATTATAATAATATAATTAATGTAAAACTGTATAAAATTAAAATTATATATCAAAACAATTTTTTACAACATGATATACAATAATTTATAGATACAAAACACGGTCTTCAGTCTTGGCTCATTTTGTAGAGCTCCCAAGTCTTAAAACCAAGCCACATTTTAAGAAAAGCAGTTGAGTCATTTTACAGTTGTGAACATTTACATCAGTGAGTGGAAACATTATTTGTTTTATTACTGTGTTTAATGCCATTAAATCACATTAACTAGAAGGTCATAGGTTGGGTTATTCTATGGTTGAAAATGGTGAGATTTATATCAGTTCTACAGATGGAGAAAAATACAATTTTCTTTGAAGTAAAGTGAGGCCATTGGGGTTTGCCGATTGTATCACGATGTTGAGAGACTTATCCTAATAACATTTGGAAATTGGTGTTTATATACAAGGCATTATCCAGGCAAGCCAGTGATAAAGACGAGAACTCAATAGCATGAGGTTCCCAGCACTGTCCCTTTTCCACTTCAGAACTTCTGAACCTATCTCCTGCAAAGTGGGCATGTTCCTTGGATTGCTACAAGAGATATCAAACCAACCACATTTGAACAAAAGTCTATTTCCTGCTGTTGAATTGGCCAGAAACAACATTTCTGGTGGAAAAAGACGGGATAAATATATCAGTGAGTTTGTTTTGTATTTGCATGTGAATTATTATTTCTAAAATGGCCAAACAGCTTGTACTGAAGCTCCTTTCCGGTCAAGATCCACCATCTCCAGGTGAACCATAGCATGGGAATAGCAGCCCAAAAGAACTTTAGACTGGAGGACAAGTGAAAATGGGAAGGGGAAGAGTTAAAATGGAAGATCCATTTCACACGTGAGTGCAGAGCTTGTATGGCTTCTACCATTCTTTGCATACACATCTACAAATACGAACAACACTCCAGCTCCAGTAGTCTCGCTGAGGGTTATTCAACTCACATACTTATGGGAGGGCTAGTGTGTGAGAGCAGGAAAGAAAGCTTAGTGCTTTCCCTGGAGTTCTTAATGGTATTTTAATGTTGATTCCATTTGTTGATTTTGCTTAATGAATTACTCATGAAATGTCATATGTTAATACAATTATCTCAAATGAAGTATAACCCCCACCAGTGTCATTTCTGCTGTTTTCACTGTGAAGCAACATTTTGATACATTTCTGCAGTTATTTTAACTAGGGCAATGAAATCATTTGATATAATTGCCATTAATTTGTGCTGATCTGTCATTGCATTTCCCAAGTTTGTCTCTATTGGACAGAAGTTGGTCCAATAAAATATTACTTCAGCCACCTTGTCTCTTATTGCATTTCTCGGGCACACTGGCTGACTTCCCACCATATAACTAAACACAATATTATCAATTAATGTCTGGGTTGTACAGGGGCAGCAGCACTCTCGCACCAGCGGACAGCAAGAGACCACAGATTTTCCATACTCCGTAAAGAAACTGTGGAGTTTTAAAAAAGAAAGTTCCTGTTATTAGCTTGACTTAGGAGTCCTGTCTGTGAATGGGAAGGCTGCATTGCTGTACTGTGTTCTGGCATTAAACTCTACTTATTGGCCAGCTACAAAGGCAAAATTATACAGCTCTTTCAGACACATGGGTCTGGATTGTTACTGTTGTGCTAGGCTTCCCTTGTGTTAATGAGCCTTTTTCAAATCTGATTCGTGTAAAAGTTCAAAGCTTTTATCTTCCTTTTCCAGACAAAGCACCAAGACAAAGTTCAAAGCAATATCACTTTGGTAATGGTTTCCCTCTTGAGTAATTCAACTGGCTGTGGAGAAAAAGAAAATGTCTTTGTCTTGGCCTCCTGCTCAGTAAAACTCAATTAGCTGCTGAGTGTCCCAGTGTATAGGAAAATACAACATCTCAACATGAAGTGAGGCCAGCACATTTGCTGCAGGAAGTTGTTTTGCAGGTGAAAATCTCAACTACCCTTCAAGTATCACCAGTTTGGGAATTAGCAGCAGTTACTTGGAGTTAGTCACTGAAAACGTTTATCTTTTAGCAATTGTTTAACTTTGAAAAATGCCCTTGTGGTAGGATGTTTTCAAAACATATTGATTAAGCCCTGTGTGGAGTCAGGGCATCTAGGACAGGTAACACAAGGGAAGCAGATGAAATTCAATGTTGATAAATGCAAAGTAGTGCACATTGGAAAACATCATCCCGACTCTACATAGAAAAGGATGGGGTCTAAATTAGCTGTTACCACTCAAAAAAGAGATCTTGGAGTCATTGTGGATAGTTCTCTGAAAGCATCTGCTCAATGTGCAGCAGCAGTCAAAAAAGCGAACAGGATGTTAGGAACCATTAGGAAAGGGATAGATAATGAGATGGATAATATCATAATGCCACTATATAAATCCATGGTATGTCCACACCTTGAATACTACATGCCGTTCTGGTCATCCCATCTCAAATAGGATACATTAGAACTGGAAAAAATACAGAGAAGGGCAACAAAAATGATGCGGGGTATGGAACAGCTTCCATATGAGGAGAGATTAAAAAGACTGGGACTGTTCAGCTTAGAAAAGAGACGACTAACAGCGGGTATGATAGAGGTCTATAAAATCATGAATAGTGTGGAGAAAGCGAATAAGGATTACCCATTCTGACAAGACAAGACCCAGGGGTCACCCAATGAAATTAACAGGCAGCAGGTTTAAAACAAACATAAGGAAGTATTTCTTCACAAAACACACAATCAACCATAAAACTCATTGCCAGGGGATGCTGTGACGGCATAAGTATAGCTGGGTTCAGAAAAGAACTGGAAAAGTTAATGGAGGATATGTCAATCAGTGGATATCAGCCAAGGTCAGGGATGCAACCTCATGTTCTGGGTGTCCCTGAACCTCTGACTGCCAGAAGCTGGGACTGGACAACAGGGGATGGATCACTTGATAATTGCCCTCTTCTGTTCATACCCTCTGAAGCATTCAGCACAGGCTACACTGGTGGACTAGTCTGACCATTGGTCTGACCCAGTAGAGCCATTCTTATGTTCTTAATATCCACAGAGTAAGGCCAGAAATATTGCACTCTGATAATGGCTCGACAGGTGGTGAGTTTTGGAATCACTGCTTCTGAGCAGTTAGGTATTCCACACTCACCTAGTCTGGGCGAAAACATCCTGTTATTTGTGTCACCTTGTCCATCCTGCCTGCTTTTTGTTTCATCTGCCTGTTATGTCTCGGTTTTTTAGATTGTAAACCCTTTGGAGCAGGAACCGTCTCTTGCTCTCACTGTATTTGTATGTACAGCACTTTGCACACTGGGCCTGGCTTTTTGGAGATCTCTAGTCACCAGCAAAATCTAAATGGCACGCAGTCATGGAAGTGGGACCCCGATCGCCATAGCATATTGAGTGACCCTCTCCAAAGCACATTCCCCCTTTAGGATCCTGTGTCACACACATTCTCGAAGAGGTAACATTGGGTTTTTTGCAAGACTGAATAACATTGAAATGAAGCTTTGTCCCGGCAGACGAGCATCTGGCAGCATTCTAATTCATTTCCAAGCGCTGTGTCTGACTCTGGTCTCATTTGCATCACCAGGAGGACTCCACTGACTTAAAGAGGGTTATTCATGACTTATAAGTGAGGACAGAACCACCTTCACCGTGCCTTTTCCAGGCCCCGCCAATCAAATGGCACTTAGGTCAGCGATCAGAAAATAATTCAGATTTGTCTCCTTTTAAATTTCCCCTGGATTCTTCTATCAACTTGAACTCTGTATGTAACGAATTGATACAAACAAAGTTATGCAAATGTAAAACAATCCTCAGATTCAGTGACAGGAAATTGGTACGAAGGGCATGGCCATATCTCCCTAATCAGGCTGGGTGGTACTGTACTCCATGAGCAGCTCCATTGAGTTCAGGCACAATAGAACTCAGGTTATCTAGTTCAGTATCCGGTTGGGAACCCCAATGTGCACAACAACATTCACACCGAGGGCAAAGAAAAGCTTTAACTACTTTTATTAGCACCATTAGTAAAGACACCAGTGCTCCAAACCACATAAAAAGATAGCTGTAATATCAAGTTGTGGTCATATCATGTACCATTCCTTACATATACTTACACCCTTTCTTGGGGATCTGGTGGTAAGAGACAAGCAATCATCCATGAAGGCCCTACTCTATCCCTGGCATGCCAAGAGAGTCTGATGGTCCAGATCTCCCCTTACATGGTGGTCTGGCTTATTATATGGCCTGATAGTTGCCATGAATATTCATAAAAATGCCCATCCTCCTTTGTCCATATTTAACATCCTCACGCTAATGTTAGGGTGTTCTCATTCTATAGGTTAGTATATTAGACTTTATGATCATCTAGTCTGACCTCCTGCACAACGCAGGCGATAGAATCTCACCCACCCACTCCTGTAACAAACCCCTAACCTATGTCTGAGCTATTGAAGTCCTCAAATCGTGGTTTAAAGACCTCAAGGTGCAGAGAATCCTCCAGCAAGTGACCCGTGCCCCACGCTGCAGAGGAAGGTGAAAAACCCCCAGGGCCTCTGCCAATCTGCCCTGGAAGAAAATTCCTTCTTGAACCCAAATATGGCGATCAGCTAAACCCTGAGCATGTGGGCAAGACTAATATGATTATTCATTATCATATATGTCAATTAGTGGCTAAGGCACGGTTGTGGTTAAGCCAATTTTTCTATCCTCTAATATCCAAGCCTCGTATCAGTTCAATGTTCCTGCGGTTACCTGGGACCATTTTGTACAAACCCCCCTTCTAAGCACAGTTTTCTCACTTCCCTAAAACTCAGGGTCACTGTTGGGCCACTTACTTACGCTAAGGCTCATAGCCTTATGCTAATGACTTAAGCTAATACCTTATGGGATAGGCCTGTAGGTTCCTTGCATTACCGCCAGGGGCGGCTCTATGTTTTTTGCCGCCCCCTTAGAAGCTCTGCTTTACTGCGCACATCTGACGAGGCACTCCGAATTCTCCCGGTAGGACTGTTGCTCCAGTTGCTGCCCAGCATCATGTGGAAAGAGGAAAATGAACTTGGAGAAGATGGCACTTAGCACATGGCCAGAAATAGTTTCTCTTTGCTTTGATTTGAACCCAACCCCCCGGTGGAAGCTCTGGTTTTGATCTTCACATGGCAGGGGAAGGTTTACGTCAGACAAATTTCTATCAAAGTTGTATTTTAAAAGCATGCTTTTAACAGGACGGGGGACATTGACTAGATCTGACACATGAACCAGCCCGGGACTGCAGAACGATTCAAGTGAGGTCTGACATAAAATGTTGCTTTTTTATTCGGTGAGGTCAGCCTTTGAGCAATAAAGTTTGGTGCTATTAAGCCAACCTGGCAGCTAATAGTTAATATTTGGGGAGTTGTAATTCTTGTTTTCCCCATCTGCTATCTTTCCTGTTTAACAGAGCATGACCTGGTGCACAAAAGCCTTGTGAAGAAGTTTCCTGAAATGCAGTTTTTGTGACGTAACACAGTTGCTGGCATGGGAATACAAGCCTCTCCCTGCTCCTTTGGCTCTTGGGGGACGTTAGAAAAGCAGAATTTATAGTCATGAGTTAAATGGTGCCAAGGCTGCAGAACCAGCTACTCAGGGCCAGTGCCACACAGCTGGTGATTCCTAAACCTACTGACCTGGGGAGCTGGTGCCACCCAGCAGCAGTAGGAGGCCCTGGCCTGGGGAGCAGGACTCCGCAGGCTGCAGCTGATCAAGGGCACAGCTTGAGAGCAAACGGGGAGGGGCCAGTGGTGTTATCCTGTTTCTAGCCGGCAGCTCCAGTAGCCAGGCTGCTCGGAAGGGACTTTCTACATGGTTGGGAGCAAATTATTCCTCTCCTCAGGGTTACACCGCAGCTCTGGAGAATTTCACAGCTTCTACCCCGTAGCAGGGTGGTCACCCCGCTCCTGCCTGAGGGGGATAAAGCAGCCCTGGAGAGGGCTGCAGCGGGGAAAGCTGGGCTGATTGAGGAAGCAGCCACAGCTGTGGTCAGCTTAATCAGGGCCCTATAAGAAGGCTGAGGGCCAGAGACTGAGGAGACACTCTCTCTCCCTAGAGAGAGAAGGACCGGGCTGCCTGGGAAGCTGAAGAGGGGACCTAGGGTGGAGCAGGGGAAGGGCAGAGGGAGCTGGGGAGCTCCAGCCTAGCAAAGCCCCAGGCTGCAGGCCAAGCTAAGGGCCCACAAAAGGGTACTGGGGCTGCAGCCCAGACCTAGGCAGAAGCAGCTGGTTCAACCCCCCTGGACGATGATGAGTGGTACAGACGGCCGTCTGCCCCAGGGGGCGGGGGCTAAAATGGAGACTGGCAGTAGCCACAGAGGCAAGGTGGGAATAGGGGGTTGGGGGTTCCCGTGGGTGGGGAGACCCAGACTGTGGGTTGCTGCTAGGGGGCAGAACCCTGATGTAAAGGGCACTGGGTCCGGGAGGGACACAGGGGCCAGCGGCAGGCGAGACACCGGCCTACAGAGGGCGCTCCGGGCTGGAAGAGCTAATTCCTGAGATGACCAGCAGGAGGCGCCGAGGCAATTAGTCGTCGCCCCGCCACATATCCCCACTCAGAATCGGAGCAGCCTTCCTACAGGCAGGCAATGGCTGGTGGGCAGAGGGGGGCACCTCACTACACATCACAACAGAAGGACCCCAGTAGAGCTGGGCTAAACAGCAGGTAGAGGGCACAGGTCTTGTGTGCAGGCGGCTAACTCTTGTTAGCTAGAGACGCTCCCGCTGGGCCGCCCAGCCAAGGGGCGCAGCGACGGAGCTCTGCTTCTAGTCCCGCAGGGCTCCCCAGCCAGGCAGGGCCAGAAGGAGGTTCCTTGGCCCAGAAGCTGGTATTCCCTTTCCTGGTACTGTGCCCGTTCTGTATGCAATGCACATTGTGGCCAACCCCGCTGCCTTCACACGTGCTGGACCTGCTTACAGGGCATGTGGAAAATGGTACCCGATGCTCAAGAAATGGAGAGACGCCAGAGACATCCTGATGAGCTGACAGCAGCCCAAGCATCATTCTGACTGCCCAGACAGCCGTGCTGCACCGCTGTCGTAGGTTCTGCAGAGCCACGTTGGCCACCGAGCTAAAGCCGCTTCTGTAAAAGAGTCTGCAGCCTCTCTGGGTGGCCTGCTCTCCTCTCCATCTGGGGCAGCCACTCTGGCTCTGGGCCTGACACCGCATGTGTGTTTTGCACAGGACTGACACACTTGAAACTTCAATGTAAAAAAAAAAAAAAAAAAGTGAGTTGACGTCACGTGGCCAGCACAGCCCACTAGAACTGGATTGTAATGGTGCTGGGCCAAATGCTTGGATGGTGTAAGTAGGCAGAACTCCATTGAAGCCAATAGGACTTCACTTCTTTACACCACAGAGAACTGGGCCCTCTGTTTTCAGCCTCTTGTGATTGACAGTGTCTGGGGTTAGTCAGCACCCAAAATGGTGGCCAGTCACCGATCAGCTCTGCAAGGTCTGTGTGACGACTGGGGCGGAAGAGTAAATCCCATAGAGGACTGAATGTTGGGGATACGTGGTTTGGTCTCCTGTGATGTCAGGCTCTTGGGAGGGTTAGTAACAGTGTCATTTCACCTTCAATTACCCAGATGGGAAAAAGAGTGGAGGGGAGGGGGGAGGTCACCAGTTTATACTGCTGAGCGAATGCCCAGGTTAGCGGACGCACACGCCCAGAGGATTGCTCTCCATTTGGTAACTGTTTTTAGAGCCAGGCTGTTTTCGCTAATGCAATAGCACAGGGCCTAGATTGGGCTCCCACTCTGGGTCTCGGCACACAGCCCAGGTGCTAGAACAAGGATTGCTAAGGTATCCTGAGCAGAATGATTTATTCAACCTGCAATAAGTGAGTATTTGGAAATGCTTAGACCTGACAGAGGGATTATTCCTTTTTACTCTCTGATATGCAAATCCTATTACAGGATTTTTCTTATTTTTGAAATGTTGCAATGTTTGGTAGAATCACAGAAATTATTGTCAGAATTATATGAAATTGCCTCTAATTATTACTTCTGCTTTGCCCAATTCATGTTCTGCACAAAAGTAACATGGCATTTGTTGATGTTACAAATTGTACAAGGGAAAAGAAATAGTGAACTTTTCAAAGTCTGCTACACACAATATATATTTATTCCAGTTTTCATTACTCCACAATGAAAAGTGCCTGTCCAAAGCTCTGGGCTGCTTTGACAATCTTTCCAGCAGACCTAGCGATGACCTCGATAGCCTCGATCAGAGATACAATGGATTATGTCGTCATTCAGTCACTCCTGGATTCTATTTCGTACGAATGAAAGAGAAAAGTGTTCAAAAACTAAAAAAAAAAAGTATCAGAGGGGTAGCCGTGTTAGTCTGAATCTGTAAAAAGCAACAGAGGGTCCTGTGGCACCTTTAAGACTAACAGAAGTATTGGGAGCATAAGCTTTCTCCTGTGGCCCAGTTCTCTGTGGTGTAAAGAAGTGAAGTCCTATTGGCTTCAATGGAGTTCTGCCTACTTACACCATCCAAGACTTGCATCTGAAGAAGTGAGGTTCTTACCCACGAAAGCTTATGCTCCCAATACTTCTGTTAGTCTTAAAGGTGCCACAGGACCCTCTGTTGCTTTTTTTAAAAAAAAAAAGGAAGTTAGCAACACCAAATACACAAATTGTCTCAACGCTGGCACTTGGACTCGAGTGCTGTGCCATGCTCTGCACATAGTGGGCGGGAGGGCAGTTTGCAGCACTGAAAAGCGTTCAGATCTCAGAGACGCTCGGGTGCCGGATGAGATCACACGGTCAGAGAGGACACTGCCATTGCTTTCAGCCGACTTCTGCCTCCACTCCCAGTCCATATTACTGATGTCACTTCAAAAACCGGATGATCCTTGAGACATTGGATGCTGGAGGCTGAGAACGATTCCTGATTTAAATGAAGCCTTAGGATGCCAGGTAAAACTGACAAGAATGTGGCAGCTGGGCGGGGCCTGGGCAGCCAGGCTAGGTTCAGAGCAGTCCTAGTGCACGGCCAGCCTGGGGTCAGGGTTGCCAGGTGGCAGGAAGCCCCTCTCTGAGAGCAGCTCAGCCGACCTAGACAATCTGGGGGAGTGTCCAGCTCTGCCTCTGCAGGAGCCTCCCACGCTCATCCCTGAGACCAGGATGGTGCTGCAAACACCCATTAAATCCACGGGAGCTGCACCAGGCCCCAAACTAGCCACCACCGACATCACCAATAACTTCATTACGAGCTCCAGCCACCCAGAATTCAGCCACGGAGTGTTGCTCCGAAACCCTCTGGAGCGTCACTGAGAGGGGCTCCCTTGTTCTCAACATGTTCCCCAGCCCTCCACCTACAACAGGCTGGGAGGAGGATGGAGTCAGAGCCATACTGGAGGGGCACGACAGGGCATTGTCCTATATTGGGGAAATCCCGCTGGGTTGCTTCATGCCACCCAATTAGTGAAAATCAGCCGTAAAGGTTCAGGGTCTGGTCATGAGACTGGTTCTACTGGCAAGACACGGCGCAGGTGAGCTCAGCAATATGCCTGCAGCGATTTGCTCTCCTTTGACCCTGAGTCTACTGGGCCTTTCATCAGAATAACCAGTGGCTGCTGGTTACACTGGTGAGTTAGGCACAGCGTGTCTGCAGTGACCTACAGAGCACCTCTCGCTCCACAAAAGGAAGGCACTGACTATGGTAAAAATGACAAGGAGCGTTTACCTCCCACCACTTCGTGCAGAAACGGTGTTCCTAAGACAAGCACTGGGCAGCGGGGGACACTGCATGTTTACTCATTAGGGACCAAACCCACGCTCAGGGACATGCGACCAGGGTGTGTGAATATCCCCTCTTCATGGGGTGGGTGGAGCAATCACCAACGTCTTTTGTCCATTGATGTTCCACAATGACTTGTCTAGTGTCCATGGGCCTTCTTTGTTGGGCAGGAGATGACTCTTCTCGTGATAAACCAGCATTTCACTCTTGGTAATGCTTCTCTCCTGGCTGTGGGGCTTTCCAGTTTCAGAGCAAACACGCTTACAGTTGGTGCTTGGCGTTAATCTCATGTATAACATCTGTATGCGTTGTTAGAAGGTTCTATCAGAGTGTTTGCTCTGTAACTCACAAGCATTTCATAAAGCTCAAACACTAAGCACATCTCTATAAATCCAATCCCTATGTTAACAATGCAAACCCACAGGTGAGCCAGACTGGCTCCAGCCAGCATTTGTCAGTGTTCAGTGGGGCTTAGGGGCCGAGGCATGAGCTGGCACCTGGTCTGCCAGTGTCACAGTGCACACAGCACAGATGCCTAAGCCAAGATTCTGTACAGCAAGTCCCAACCCCACACCCAGCGATAAAGCCACAGCCCAGCTGTGCTGCAGCACAGGGGAGAGGATTCTGTCCCTCCAGCTTTGTGTTGTTCCCTGACACAAAGGGCTTCTCTGGCAGCTGTCTGCAGCTGAGCCAGTCTGGCCCTCATTACAGAGCAGGCCCTGGCAGAGGAGAGAGATGCACGCTCTAAAAACCTGCTGCAGCTGGGTTTCAGTTCCGCGTGGATTCATGTGCTGCAGTTCTCGACATTTCTTGTTGTGGGCTGACGGGTAGGCAGGTGGGTCTCCAGGTGCACTTTGCTCACACACAGAAGATTTGTGCAATCACATTCTTAGTATTAACTGGAGGGTTTATTAAAACACAGACTTTCCCCAGTTGTTCTTATTTGTTCTGTGTGAAATAGAGAGGGGACGAGATCAGCTTGCTCTCCTGTCTCACACTCCCACCGTTGCTCCAGCCACTGTCAGGGATGTGCAGCTCCACCGAGCCACCATAAGAGCTTGGTCTCCCACATGTGGAATCAGAGAGCATAGGCCCATCGATGCTATTCGCCAAGATGGACAGAGATGCAACCCCATGCTCTGGGTGTCTCTAGCCAGAAGCTGGTAGCGGATAACAGGATGGATCACTTGATGATTGTCTGTTCTGTTCATTCCCTCTGAAGCACCTGGCATTGGCCACTGGCGGAAGACAGGACACTGGGCTAGATGGACCTTTGGTCTGACCCAGTATGGCTGGTTTTATGTTCATAAATAACTGCTCTCCACATTAGGGTGTGCTCAGAGAGCAGAATGAATTATTCTGTTCCCTAGAAACCAGGGACTAAATTCAGAGCTGGTCTAAGCTGTTGCACCATCGGTTTATGAACTATAGATCCTAACTCGATACCTTTTTTGATGAGATGAGAAGTCTGATTGAGAAAGGTAACAGTGTTGATGTAACATACTTAAACTCTTATGAGGTGTTTGACTTGGTGCCATTGACTGTTTAATTAAAAATCTAGAACATTATAAAACTAACCTGGCACACATTAAGTGGATTAAAACCTGGCTAATTTATAGGTCTCAAAATGTAACTAAATGGGGAATGGTTATTGAGCGGGTGCATTTCTAGTGGGGGCCCACAGGGATTGGTTCTTGGCCCTACACTATCTAGCATTTTTATGAATGATCTGGCAGAAAACATAAAATCACCACTGACAAAGTTTGCAGATGACACAAAAATTGGGCAAGTGATAACTAATGAAGATGACAGGTCACTAAATACCGGATTGCTGGGTAAACTGGGCACAATCAAATTGTATGCATTTTATTATGGCTAAAAGTAAATGTACACATCTAGGAACAAAGAATGCAGGCTGTAGTTACAGGATGGGGGCCTCTATCCTGGGAAACAGTGACCCTGGGAAAGATTTGCAGGTCATGGTGGATAATCAGTTGAACATGAGCTCTCGGTGCGACGCTGTGGCCAAAAGGGCTGATGCAAACTTTGGATATATATACAGGTGAATCTTGAGTAGGAGTAAAGTGGTTATTTTCCATCAGTATTTGGCACTAATGTGACCACTGCTGGAATCCTGTATCCGGTTCTGTTCTTCAAAACTCAAGAAAGATGTTGATGAACTGAAGAGGGTTCAGAGAAAGGCAGGAGAATGATTAAAGGTTTAGAAAACCTGCCTTAGAGTGATAGACTCCTGGCACTCAATCTATTTAGCTTAACAAAGAGGTGATTATGAGGTGACTTAATCACACTCTCTAAGTACCTATATGAGGAGCAGAAATCTGATAATAGAGGGCTCTTCAGTCAAGAGACAAAGAGTAGAACAAGACCCGATGGCTGGAAGCTGAAGCTAGACAAATTCAGACTGGAAATAAGGTGCAATTTTTTAATAGTGAGGTTAATTAACCACTGGAACAACTTACCAAAGGTCCTGGTGGATTCTCCATCACTGTCAATTTTTAAATCCAGATTGGGGGCTTTTCTGAAAGATCTGCTCTAGCTCCAACAGGAACGTTCTGGGGGCAGGTCTCCGGCCCGTGCTAGACAGGAGGTAGGGCAGACGATCACAATGGTCCCTTCTGGCCTTGGAGTCTGCACGTCTATGAATCGCTGCTGTGAATTGACTGTGCTGACTTACCCCAGGTTGGAATGTGGGTGAGTCTCATTTCTAACAGCGAAGTCGGCAGGAGCTCCGTGGCTCCACCCACGCCATTGGCTTTCTCATGCTGCCTGTGCTGCTTCCTTAGTACAGGGCAACTGGCCAGTGTCACACTTGGCAGGGTGCTCAGAGTCATTTGCAATGTACAGTCTATTGCTGGGGAAGAACCACAGTTTCCTGTTTCATAAGGTAGCCTGGCTCTGCCAAGGGATGATGTGATGGTCTGAAGAGGCGCTCTCTCACTCTCTCTGGAAGGGCCAGCGGCGGCTCCAGGCACCAGCGCTTCAAGCACGTGCCTAGGGTGGCAAGCCGTGGGGGGCACCCTGCCGGTCCCTGCGAGGGGGGCAGTCAAGCAGCCTTTGGCGGCATGCCTGCAGGAGGTCCGCCGGTCCCGCGGATTGGGCAGCAATTCGGTGGCGGGTACGCCGAATCCACGGGACTGGCAGACCTCCCGCAGGCATGCCGCCGAATCCGCGGGACCGGCGGACCTCCCGCAGGCATGCCACCCAAGGCAGCCTGCCTGCCGTGCTTGGGGCGGGAAAAAAGCTAGAGCCGCCCCTGGGAAGGGCTCCGTAACGTTCCTTAATGCCTGGCTGTTCCACAGCATCCAGGCCTTGTGCCACATTCATGTAATAATGTTGGATAGTACCATGGGTGTGCATGGCCTGCATTTGGTGAACATTAGCATGTTCACCAAATGCACCCCGGATGAAGCTCAGTCAGCTACACTAGGAGAGAGGTGTGATCACACGCAGAGCAGGCAGCCCCAGGGAAGAGAACAGGAATAGGAAGCATGTCTGGAGAGGCAGCTGAGAGAGAGAAACAATCGAGCCTCCAATCCTGTGACGCTGTCCAGCAAACAACCCAGCGTGAACGTGAGCCCTCTGTCCTGAAATCCATTCCGAAAACACTCCACAGCAAGGAGCGAGCAGAGCGTAGTTGCTAGACATCAGGTCCCTGGGCTGGAATTCAGAGTAGTGGGCAGGCGGGTTTCCCTACCAGCCCCAGGACCTGGCCTTGGAGCAGCAAGCTGTCTGGAATGGCATGCGAACAGCTGACCCAGTAGGGCTATGACACCCCGGAAGGGGAGGACTACAGGGCCACCTGGCCAGAGGGCTGAGTCACAAAGAGCATCCTGGAGAGCGAGGAGGGACATGGTGAGAGCAACTGGTTGGAAAGGGGGCATCAGAGCTGAGTGGAGTAATCCCCAGACCCAGCCTCAAGGAGGCACCGACCAGGGAATGAACCCTGAGACATACGTACATCCATGTACATCACTGCCCACAAAGCCTAACACTCCACGCAGAAACGGAAAAATGGAAGGATTTCTCAGGCTGCATATGGACAATTTTCTGCATTTTGTTGCCTATGCATTGCTGAGAATATTACTTTAATAATCGTCTCTAAATCCCACAACTATTTTTAACTATGTACGTATTTTTCCCAGAAGAAAGAAAAGCATTTTTGTTTTTCTTACTCATTTTTCTAACAGATTAGGAAAAGAAACACTTGCCAGCTGGTGAATGTTTGTGTATTTTGCTGTGAGCTGAATCTGTTTTTCTCGGAGAATATATGAACCTTGCCTATCCCGTAGGAGAGCTGGAGGTGCACTGCCTTTCCGAGACTGCTACCAGCAACTGCCGTGTGTAAAGAGCTGCAAGAGGGATGCTCCTTATCTCTGGAGGAACTTTGCTGCAAACTGAAGCTCTGAACAAAGGACTGAATGACCCATCTCAGCTGGGGATGATCCAGAGACTTGATTTGAACCTGCAGTTTATTCTATCGCTGCTGCAAGCCTGAACCAAGAACTGTGCCATTGCTGTAGGTAATTGATTCCATTTAACCAATTCTAGCTCTCATCTCTATCTTTTTCCTTTTATGAATAAACCTTTAGATTTTAGATTCTAAAGGATTGACAACAGCGTGATTTGTGGGTAAGATCTGACTGGTATATTGACCTGGGTCTGGGGCTTGGTCCTTTGGGATCAGGAGAACCTTTTTTCTTTTACTGGGGTATTGGTTTTCATAACCAGTCGTCCCCATAACGAGTGGCACTGGTGGTGATACTGGGAAACTGGAGTGTCTAAGGGAATTGCTTGTGTGACGTGTGGTTAGCCAGTGGGGTGAGACCGAAGTCCTCTCTGTCTGGCTGCTTTGGTGCCTTAGTAATAAAGGACCCCCAGCTTTGGGCTCTGACTGCCCTGCTCTAAGCAATTTGTCCTGAATTGATACTCTCAGTTGTGTCCCCCCAAGAGGCAGCATCGTTACAACGTCACCGTGAGGCACACAGCAAGCACAACACACGTCACCGTGAGAGAGCACAACGCACATTGCCGTGAGGCACAGAGTGAGCACAACACACGTCACCGTGAGAGAGCACAAC
>NW_020664588.1:819426-828169 GCF_002925995.2 Terrapene triunguis
CGAGCACAACAGACGTCACCATGAAGCACACAGCGAGCACAACACACATCGCCGTGAGGCACACAGCGAGCACAACACACGTCACTGTGAGAGAGCACAACATAGGTCACCGTGAGGCACACAGTGAGCAGCCGCTCAGCAATGTTGTGCTCCGAGCGCCTTGAGCCCATTCATCACTCATGAAAACAAAGAGCCTAAAAAGGAGCAAGTGTGTGGTATTTTCTAGAGAGCCTGAGTGATTTAGGCACCACTGATTTCAGTAGGATTTAGGTGCCTAGGCACTTTTGAAAATCCCACTAAGTCCCTACCTGCATCTATAGGTGTCTGAATACCTTTGAAAATCTGGCCCTTTGCCTCCTTTCAAAATCCCAGCCAGAGTGTTTAGTCGACCTTTATGTCAACAGTCTCACAAACTGAAGACTTGCCTCAGAGAAACTAACACTGTGAGTAAAGAAGCTCCTCTTTGCCTGTGCTGCTGAAAGCTCAGATTGGACCAGCACGCCTCTTAATTACCTTGGTTGTTGGCATTTCAGTGCTGAGGAGCGAATGCGTTCCTTTTCACTTCTCTTCTTCAATCTCCCTCCTGCCTCCCCATTACTTTCCTGCCTCCTTTCACATCAATCCCTTCCAGCGGGGAGTGGGGTGTTATTTCCTGCAGATATAATGGAAAGGGAAGGAAACTTCTGGTCTTCATTTCCAAAGACAAATTTTCCACTGTTATTTCAGATCTTGCTTTACTGAGCTTCCTAAGAATACACTAACGGTTAAATGCAGATGGACCAAAATGGTTTGGATACGGTTTGGACACACTATGGCCTTGAACATAGAGGTGAGAGCTCAGAAATCAAGTGAAATGATTTTCCCTGAGGTTTCCCTGAGATCACAGGGATTAGTTATGCATGGTATCGCTTTTATATTTCAGTCACAAGAACAGATACGCTTCTACAAGACGCTTTTAGCAAGTGATACATTTATAACTGTTTGGGAATTAATGTTTCTTTGTTAACCCTGTGCTCTCCTTAGGAAATTATAATCGACTATCACTACAAAAGTAATGATAGACCCCATCTACCTGCACTGCATAAAGCAATGGATTATTAATAAGCAAAGTGCATTTTGGTTGACTTTCCATGTTGGCAACTATCCTATTTTCACTTTATGTAATGTGAATCTTTAGAATTAATTATTAAGGAAAACATATTTAGCGTGACAGCATTTCTCATTCTACGTTACCAACCCGTTCATTGCTGGTCTAGATTTGGGGAACATCAGTTTCAAATGGAAGTAATTCTTTGAATTTTTACTGACTGTTTTTTCCTCTTGCTCTTTGTTGCTATGGAAACCTCCCCTTTTTTATTCTTAAATCATTTAATCCTAACATTTCCCATTAAGCAAATTCACATTTCTCTCACAGTTGCAGTCAGGCCTTGCTAACAACTGTTTCCCTAAGTGATCACTGACCAGGCATGACCAGGGGCTTTTACATATCTTCATTACCCCAGAGAGAGAAAACAGGGACATTCCCTCACAGCAGCTTTCCTTGGCAGTATACATGTGATAAGATAGGTAAAGCTCTGAGGGCCGGATTGTGGTGCATCTAGTGCGACCTCCTGCATAGCACCGGCCATAGGACTCCCTGAGTTAATTCTGGTTTGAACTAGAGCAGATCTTTTAGAAACACATCCAATCTGGGTTTAAAAATTGCCAGTGATAGAGAATCCACCACGACTTTTGGTAAATATCTCCAGTTGTTAATTACACTCACTGTTAAAAATTTGCATCTTATTTCCAGTCTGAATTTGTCCAGCTTCAACTTCCAGCTATTGGATCTTGTTATACGTTTGTCTGCTAGATTGAAGAGCCATCTATTATCAACTTTCTGTGCCTCATGTATTTATTTATAGAGTGTGATCGTCACCCCTTAACCTTCTTTTTGATAAGCAAAATATATGGAGCTCCTTGAGTCTATCACTGTAAGGCGAGTTTTCCAGTCTTCTTATCATTCTCATCTCCTCTGAGCTCTCTCCAACTTGTTAACAACTTGTTAACACTCTTCTTGAATTGTGCACACCACAATTGGACACTGTGTTCCAGCCATGGTTGCACCATTATTCTTTCACCTCTTTTGGCCACAGTGTCACACTGGGAGCTCATGTTCAGCTCATTGTCCACCCCTTAGCTTTTAGTGTCCCTGGGCTTCTGGCATATCAGGCAGTACTCCAGTTCCTCCATTGATTATGGTTGCTCGCTAGTTGCGGTAATTCTTCCCAGGTAATGCCAGTCCATTCAATGTCTTATATATCTCTCTTCTGCCAGTTCTTCCTTGGTCTTTCCTCTCTCAGGTACCCAGTCCAATGCTTGCTTAGCATGTCTCCCATCTTCCATATGGAGAATGTGTCCCAACCAAATGGCCCTTCTTTCTTTGATTATATTTTCTAATGTGTCCTGCTTTGTCAGCTCCCTTACTCTCACATTTGTTATTTTGTCTTGAAAATATGTAGTATCTGCCTCAGCCATCTGTGATAGGCAGCCTCCAGTCTCTTCTTGGTACCCATGGTCATTTGTCAAGTCTCTGCTCCACCCAGGAGTGTGGTCAGTATGAGGGCATGGTTTAATCCGACTTTTAGTTTGGTGTGGAGATCTCTGTTTGGCCACACGGTATTCATCCTTCCAAACATGGTGTTTGCTTTTCCTAACCTCCTATGAATCTCTCTATCGCAGCCATCTTCAACTGTCATTACACTCCCCAGAAAGCAGAACTCTTCTATCTGTTCAATTTCTTTTCCAGCCACGTGCACATTTGCATCTGTTGTTCAGTTTCCTACCTTCATAATCTTGGTTTACTCTGCAATCCATTTTTTGCTGCTTCCTGTTCTACTTCTGCTGTAAGAGCAATCATTCCATCCACGTCATACTTAGTAAAACAATGTTGTCGACAAATTCAAGGTTGTGTAACTCATCCGCTAACTCGTTTTACATCATCCATGGTGCCTTTTGTTGCTAGTTTCATCACGCAGTCTATTTCTAGTGCAAAGACACACCCCTGTCTCACTCCAGTTACAATATCAAATCACTCACCCAGGGCTGTAGCTGATCTTGCTGCACATATACTTCCATCATATAAACTCTTTATTATGTTGAACAGCTTGTCTGGTATCCGATAGCATCTGGCAATATTCCACAGGGTCTCTCTGTGGAAACTATCAAATGCTTTCTTAAAGTTGATAAAGTTTATTAAGATGGTTTTTTACCAAGCAGTAGCTTTCTCGGCGGTCTGTCGAATAATGAATATCCGTTCACAACATGATCTACCTGGAGAGAACCCAGCCTGTTCTTGTAATATTTCATCCACTGCCTTCTTCATTCTGTTCAGAATAATGTAACCAATACTTTGCCCAGGATTGGTAGCAGTACAATACCTCTTCAGGCCATGCACTAAGGTCACCCTTTTCTGGCAATGCCGTGATGACACCACTTCGCCAGACTCGTAGCACTTGTTTTTTCACCCATACTTTGTTACAGCGTTTTGTTAGATGCTCAGTCCTCCTGCCTTTTGTACCTCTGCTTGATTTCTGTCAAACCCAGGTGCTTTCCCTCTGTTTGAAGCCTTTGATGTCTGTTTTAATTTCATCTGATGTTATTGGTCCCGCTTCTGTTTCTAATTTAGCATTGGCATTTCTCTTGAATGTGTACATGATCGTCGGCTAGGGACAGTTTAATATGGAGTGAAAATATTCTTTCCATTGTCTGGCTTGTTCTTCTTGTGTTTTCCACATCTGTCTGTGAGAGTCCCTGATGGATGTCAGCTGTGATCATTTGGTTCTTTCTGAAATGTCATTCACTATTCTATAGAGCTGCTATTTCTGCCTCAGCAGCCTTCTTCTGAACCCAGGCATTTCTATCCTGCCTGCATCTCTTCTTTATTTCTTTGTATTTTTCTCTGTATCTTACACCTGTCCCTACAGGATCTGCCTTTGTCTTTCACAGTTCCTTTTTTTCCTTCAGCACTTTTCACTCATCAGTTGCTGACCATGTTCCAGAGGTAATCCATGTATCTTTTTTTCACCCACTTTGGAGGCCCTCTACTTCTCCTGCTGTCTCGACTACTTCCAGTCTCACCATCTGTCTTCCAGACCTTCATCAGCCTGGTCCTGTAAAACACTGGACTGGCTGCTAAGGGCAATCTGATCTGTGTTTTTTGTCCCTGAATTTCTTTATTGCCATAACTCTTTTTTATCCATCTTTGCGAGCTTTTGGAGTTCAAGTTAGACTCATAGAATCATAGGACTGGAAGGGACCTTGAGAGGTCATCTAGTCGAGTCCCCTCCACTCACGGCAGGACTAAGTATTATCTAGACCATCCCTGACAGGTGTTTGTCCAACCTATTCTTAAAAATCCCCAATGATGGAGATTCCACAACCTCCATAAGCAATTTATTCCAGTGCTTAACCACTCTGACAGTTAGGAAGTTTTTCCTAATGTCCAACCCAAACCTCCCTTGCTGCAATATAAGCCCATTGCTTCTTGTCCTATCCTCAGAGGTTAAGAACAATTTTTCTCCCTTCTCCTTGTAAAAACCTTTTATGTACTTGAAAACTGTTATCATGTCCCCTATCAGTCTTCTATTCTCCAGACTAAACAAACCCAATTTTTTCAATTTTCTCTCATAGGTTAATCATATTTGTTGCTCTTCTCTGGACTTTCTCCAATGTGTCCACATCTTTCCTGAAATGTGGGGCCCAGAACTGGACACAATACTCCAGTTGAGGCCTAACCAGCGTAGAGTAGAGTGGAAGAATTACTTCTTGCGTCTTGCTTACAACACTCCTGTTAATACATCCCAGAATGATGTTTGCTTTTTTTGCAAAAGCATTACACTGATGACTCATATTTAGCTTGTGATCCACTATGACCCCCAGATCCCTTTCCGCAGTACTCCTTCCTAGACAGTCATTTCCCATTTTGTATGTGTGCAACTGATTATTCCGTTCTAAGTGGAGTACTTGCATTTGTCCTTATTGAATTTCATCCTATTTACTTCAGACCATTTCTCCAGTTTGCCCAGATCATTTTGAATTTTAATCCTATCCTCCAAAGAACTTGCAACCCCTCCCAGTGTGGTATTGTCCTCAAACTTTATAAGTGTACTCTGTATGCCATTATCTAAATCACTGATGAAGATATTGAACAGAACCGGACCCAGAACTGATCCTGCAGGACCCCACTCGTTATGCCCTTCCAGCATGACTGTGAACCACTGATAACCAAGTTGTGACATGGCCACTAAAAGATAATGATTGGAGCCTATATCTGCTTGTCTGCTGACTCTGACATCCCTCAAAGAAGATGCCCGTCTCTTAGAGATATGTACAGGGTCTATCTGATTGACAAGTCACATTATCCATGCAAAGTCAAGGGAGGGATATGGTTTTTCCATCTGACAATCATTTTTCTCATTCCACTTTAAGGTGAAACTGAGCCATTTTGAATTTTTTTTGAAAACCAGAGTGCAAAAGAGCAGAATAGCTGGGAAATGGGAGAGCCAGTTTCAAGTCCCTGCAATACCTAATTCTGAGCAGAGCCTTGAACGTTCATCTCCGTCTGAATGTTCTAACCACAGCCTACAGGGTCAGTCTCCCTCTTTTGCCCAGTGAATATTCAATTATTTGTACAAAGTGGGAGAGTTCCTGCATGAGACACTAAGACTGATGGACTGACTTTATAGCCTGGTGATTAGTGCACTCGCCTGGGATGTAGGAGCTCTATGTCCAGATAGGAGCTCCCTGACTCAGAGCAGCGACTTGAAACTGCATAGCCCACGGGAGTGCCCTAACTGCATGGCTATTGGCTATTCCTGAGCTGGATGAGTCTCACTCTCTCTAGTTAGGGTTCAACCTCAGAAACCTTCTGAGGAAAGTTTTGTCACAACTGCTACATGTCTGTGAAAAGTTCCAGGTTTGCTGACCAGCATTTTCCAAACAACATTTTGTTGAAAAATTCCCCATCAGCTCTAATGCAAAGTCACATCCTTCATGGGAAAATTCTTCAACGCCTTTATTGCTTTCCTGTCTGTGCTGCTTCCCTGGCTCCATTGCAAATGCACAGAGGGGGCATGGAACAGAACTGCAAGTCATTCAGCTTCATCAACAGCACAAAGGTGATTAAGGAACAGGAACAGAAAATGCAGTCACAGTAACACAGACCTCTCAGAAGGTGTTTTAAATGTATCCAAACCACACCACAATACTGTACGTCCTAACGAGAGCTTGCTAATTGTGTTTAATGGGCCTGATTCCAGTCTCACTTGCACCACTGCTTCCTCCATGGAGTCACTCTTGATTTATCTCTGTGTAAATGCAGAACCTGGTCAAATCATGTTATAGTGTTTGGTGTTATATTGTAAGCACCACAAAGTGTTCCAGGTGCTTTACAGAACACATAGAAAGACCTGGTCCATGCCACAAAGAGGTTACAGTCTAATAAGGGATGTGATGCAGAGTAGTGGGAAGAACCGGAGGGGAGGTGGAGCAGCATGGTACAGGCTAAGGGATACATCAATAAGATGACAGAGTTACTCTGACACACCTACCTATATCATGAGAGTCGGACTGAAAAGTTGGGGCTTGGGAATTTTTTATTATTATTGAATAATTTCTTCTGGGTCTCACACAAGAGATGAGTTTTCGCAGGGGTTTTAGGTTCTGATCCAAAACCCATCGAAGTCAAAGGAAAAACCTCCATTTAACTCCATTGGGCCAGGCCCTTAGAGGAGACAGCGTCTAGATGAACCAGTGGAAGGACATCCGAGGCACAGGAGGAGGTGTGAACAAGGGACTTTACTAAGCACATTTCCACAAGCATGGCTGTAGTACGGAATGGAATCGGAAGGCAGGTGGGTTTCATGAAGTTTTGGTGTGGGTTGGGAATGTTTCACACACCAAGAGGCACAACATGCCAAGGGAAGCAACTCTTGCATAAATCTTTGGTCAACTGAAAAGAAAATGTTGAGTGCTCAAAACTGCCTTTCAATCATTCCAAGAATGATTAAAGGTCTTGAGAACATGACCTACAAAGGAAGGCTGAAAGAATTGGGTTTGTTTAGTTTGGAAAAGAGAAGACTGAGAGGGGACATGATAGCAGTTTTCAGGTATCTAAAAGGGTGTCATAAGGAGGAGGGAGAAAACTTGTTCACCTTAGCCTCTGAGGATAGAACAAGAAGCAATGGGCTTAAACTGCAGCAAGGGAGGTCTAGGTTGGACATTAGGAAAAAGTTCCTAACTGTCAGGGTGGTTAAACACTGGAATAAATTGCCTAGGGAGGTTGTGGAATCTCCATCTCTGGAGATATTTAAGAGTAGGTTAGATAAATGTCTATCAGGGATGGTCTAGACAGTATTTGGTCCTGCCATGCGGGCAGGGGACTGGACTCGATGACCTCTCGAGGTCCCTTCCAGTCCTAGAATCTATGAATCTATGAATCTATGAATCTAGCTCATATACAGATTTGAATTCATACCGGAGTTGATGTCTGCGGTGTTGTTGTAGCCATGTGGGGCCCAGATATTAGAGAGACAAGGTGGGTGACATAATATCTGTTACTGGCCCAACTTCTGTTGGTGAAAGAGACGAGCTTGATGCCACTATTCCACTAGCTTAGATCGTAGTATTTTCAGTGCAGATTGCTTCTGCTATGCCCTGCTAATCTACTAATTATTTTGTCCTCAGGGCTTGCTGCTTCCCTGATGTAGTCTGTGTGCCTGTGCATTCCTTTAGAAAGGATGTCATGCCATCTAGGTCCAATTCCAGCACATTACTATGGAGGGAGTAATAGAGTTTGACCTGACCTGGCTGACAGTAAAGAGACTGAGAGCTGGTCTGACATTACAGGGAACCGCTTTGGAAGTTAATTACCCATAAAGCCATGTGCTCCCATTAATTTTCGTTTAATTTTTGAACAGTGAAGATGAACAGGGTCGATATTATTTAATTTTGTCCACATCCCATTATTCCCACTGACACTAATGCCATTGAGGGGCCAGTGGCCCATGAGAACGTTGCTGTCAGTAACGTCACCGCTATCCGAGCCAGTCACAGAGAACACTCCAGGGCACACAGCCTTGCCGAGATAACGGCTCGCTCCAGGGAACAAGCTGAAGCCGACAGCTCAGACAAGCACTTTCGGCTACCTGAGGAAATGGTTTTATCTCTTGGAGGCCACATGTGCTGGAGTGCTTTATTTGCATGTAATTTTAAAGTTAGGTATAATTGTATTTTAGGAGTGTCAGAGACAGAGAAGAAAAAAATAAGGCCTGTAGTTTTAAAGAAACAGTCACTGAACATAGGCAAAGATTTGTTTCCAGTCACAAGTCAATGGTAAAAATTTTCGAGATTGACAATAAGTCTCAGACAGCCAGAATTTGCTTAATTACAAGCCAGTGGGCTAGGCGCATCGTTTGGGTGTTTGGGTCAGCATAGGTGAGAAAGGTAGCACAGAGCGCTGGCCATTTTTAGCAAATTTCATACACAAGTATGCTTTCCTGTGCCCAGTCTACCCCAGACTTTATGGTACCAGCTCTGGGGAATGGGGCTAAAGGGCTGCCCCATTGGGATGGCTGCAGTGAGGAGCCAGTGCAGACAGGACTGGGGTTTTTGGTGGGTACCCACCGGCTCAGTGCGGGAACCTAGACTCAGGCTCCTCTGGCTGGGTACTCCTTCCCAGGCCCTGGGTACTGCTCTGGGTACT
>NW_020664588.1:828179-849414 GCF_002925995.2 Terrapene triunguis
AATTAACATTTTTGTTAGGGGCGGGGGAAAATTTTTATGAAGCCTTTTATAGGGACTAAATGCTATCTAGGACTCTGAAATAATCTTAACGTGGCCCATAGAGTGCAATCCTTCGTTCTGGATTTGTCATTCCACAAGTTGAACTGCTCCTTACTACTGTCCAGGCTTCATGAGCCATGGAAGCAAGGGGTAGGCTGGGGTAGGTGCGACCGCGCGGTGCTGCCGACTGGGAGAGCAGCCTGAGGCGGACGTCTCCAACTCGCATGATATTCCAGGCAGGACTGAATCTCCATGAGACGAAATGTAAAGAAGAGAATGACCTGGAGTCACTCCCATTCAGTGCTCTAAGAGGAGGATAGCCATGTCTGTCCAGGCACCCCTGAGCGACCTTACCGAGGTCTGCCAGCTGAGCAGGGCTGAGCGGGACCCTGGCTGGCAGGAACCAGCGGACGTCTGGAGCTCCGTCCGCCGTCCCTGCTCAGCTCGCTGCCTGCCTGGGGTTCCGATCATCCAGGCAGGCAGCAGGCTGAGCGGGTCCAGTGGACGGGACCCCAGAAAAAAGGTGCAAAACGATTGTCTGCAGTTGCTTTCACAGAAGGAGTGGGGGGCCTGACGACATGTACCCACAACCACCCGCGACAATGTTTTTGCCCCATCAGGCATTGGGAGCTTAACCCAGAATTCCAATGGGCAGTGGAGACTGCGGGAACTGTGGGATAGCTACCCACAGTGCACCGCTCAGTAAGTCGATGCTAGCCGCGGTAGTGAGGACGCACTCCGCCAACTTAATGCACTTAGTGTGGACATATGCAATAGACTGTATAAAATCGACTTCTAAAAAATCAACTTCTATAAAATCGACCTAATTTCGTAGTGTAGACATTAGACATGAAGGACCCTGCCAACTTTCAAAGTTCTAGGAATAGTCTTGTGAAAGATCTGAGCAGAGTGAATGCATCTGCTGAGATGTACGTTCCCTGAGACACAGAGTTCTGGAAGGGCCATGGGAGTTTCCTCTAAATCAGTCCAGTATTTACCCCTCTGCAATGAGCTCTAGAATCTTCCCCATTCGTCCAGCCACCAATACCCAGGGGGACTAGATATAAGTTCCTCTTTGTGCATGTTTGTGCATTCTCCAGCCTCTGTGATGAGAAAAACAGGGTGTCTTTAGCTTTACAAATCAAACACAGAGGTGATGAAAGTCTAGGTTCTGTTTTATTCAGATCCCCAAAGTTTGGGATATGGAAGGGTTTTGCAAAGAAGGCAGCTCTTGACAAATCCCTACTAGTTATGCGTAAACCCTTGTAAAGATGTGCCGGATATCAAGACTCCAAAGCTTCCTTGACACCCACATTCGCTATAGGATAGAGAAAGGTCCCCTCCTTTTCCATTGCTTAGCCTAGTTTGAAAAAGAGCCTATGTTTTTGTGATTCGTTACTTGAGAGTAAGTGCTTCCAGCTGGTATCACAAAAGGTATCTGTTGATAACCTCTCTGAAGCTGCATCCATCTCTCTCTCGGCAGAAACAGCTTGGCAGGATTATGGACGGAGGAGATGCTCTTCCCAAGGGGTATTTTGCCAGTCAGACTGCAGAGGCAGGTTGTGGGGGGGAATGAGATGCTGCCAGTTGCAGATGAGGGTAGGGATTCTGCTATACTCAGAAATCCATTCTTCACATAGCTGCTAATAAAAAGATATTAGAACATTTAAACAAAGCAAGGATCAATGAATAATGACTCACCAAGTCAGCAGAATAATTGTGACTTGTTTGTGTCAAACATCCAATCTTACTTTTAAAATTGCCAGTGATGGGGAATCCACCATGACCCTTGGTAAGGTGTCCCAATAGCTAGTTACTTTCACTGTTCAAAATGTAATCCTTATTTCCAGTCTGAATTTGTCTAGCTTCAACTTCCAGCCATTGGATCATGTTACACCTTTCTCGGCTAGATTGAAGAGCCCATTGCCAAATATTTGTTCCCTATGTAGCTACATGTTATCCAGTCACCTCGTAACCTTCTCTTTGTTAAACTCAGTAGATGGAGCTCCTTGAGTCTATGACTCTACGGCATGTTTTCTAATCATTTAGTCATTCTCTGGATCTTCTCTGAGCTCTCCCAATTGAGTTGTGGGCACCAGAACTGCTTCCAGCAGAGCTTGCACCAGTGTCAAATACAGAGGTAAAATAATCTCTTGAGCCTCCAGCCCCTGTGATCCATTCATATGCTAACCAAATCGCAATGGGCTTACCTTCATTTAGAAGAGTGGGTTGATATTACCAAGGGATAAGTCTCTGGAAATAGGGAATTATTCCTATTGTACTATTTGTATGTATCTGTTTGAATGTTATTGAAAGTTGGTGGTAGTCAGGTGCCTGTGTAGGCCCGTTTCCGTTGTTGAAAATCTCCCCTGAAAAGTGATTCAAGAAAAGCAGGACTCAAATCTATTTGTCCAAAGCAGCAGAGACAACCCTTGTGAAATGTACAGTGGACACGCCCTCATAAAACACTGCTAATCTCCTGCTCAGAGAGGAGGTCTAGGCCATTACATACATAGGGGTGGCCCTGACCTGGGAAGGGTTGGAAGGACCATGCTAGGCAGTCCTTGGTATTTCTGTCTAGTGGCTCCCTTTGGCTGACCCAGGAACAGCTGGGACAAATTTCAGAGGGAACAATTTACTCCCTTATTTACTGGGAGGAAGGTCTGGAGAAATGTTCTGAAGAAAATAGGATGTAATTCAGTAAGGACAAATGCAAAGTAATGCACTTAGGAAGGAAAATTGAGTTGCACACATACAAAATGGGAAATGACGGCCTAGGAAGGAGTACTGCGGAAAGGGATCTGGGGGTCATAGTGGACCACAAGCTAAATATGAGTCAACAGTGTCACGCTGTTGCAAAAAAAAAGAGAACATCATTCTGGAATGTATTAGCAGGAGTTTTGTAAGCAAGACACAAAAAGTAATTCTTCTGCTTTACTCTGCACTGATTAGGCCTCAACTGGAGTATTGTGTCCAGTTCTGGGTGCCACATTTCAGGAAAGATGTGGGCAAATTGAAGAAACTCCAGAGAAGAGCAACACAAATGATTAAAGGTCTAGAAAACATGACCTATGAGGGAAGATTGAAAAAATTGGGTTTGTTTCATCTGGAGAACCAAAGAATGAGGGGGGACAGGACAAGAGTTTTCAAGTACATAAAAGTTTGTTACAAGGAGGAGGGAGAAAAATTGTTGTTCTTAACCTCTGAGAATAGGACAAGAAGCAATGGGCTTAAATTTCAGCAAGGGCAGTTTAGGTTGGACATTAGGAAAAACTTCTTAACTGTCAGGGGGTTAAGCACTGGAATAAATTGCTTATGGAGGTTGTGGAATCTCCATCATTGGGGATTTTTAAGAGCAGGTTGGACAAACACCTCTCAGATATGCTCTAGATAATACTTAGTCCTGCCATGAGTGCAGGGGACTGGACTAGATGACCTCTTGAGGACCCTTCCAGTCCTATGATTCTATTATTCTATCCCACAGAGCCACCTCCGCCCCCATCTTCCCCCAGAAATTCTAGACCTTTCTGGGGTAGTTCAGAGATGGGGCCAGGCATCTGCTGTAGATTGTCTGAGCTCCATTGAAGACAATAACTGTTCCGTTTGATGCCAGTGGTTTCCATCAAAATGGAAAGTTCTATGCACACTGGAGACAGGGCAGAATCTTGTCTAGTCTGGTGCCTCACCATGCCCAGCGGAGGCTGGACCTGTGCAGTGTACAGGAGCTGGAAACCGGCAGCAGGTATTGAGCCACTGCTGGTTAAAGAAACCGTCCCGTTTTAAACAGACCCCAGACTGTCCGGTATTATCTTGGAAATAGTCATTTTACAATTCTCAGCGTATGACGATGACAAACTGACGGCTCCTAAGGAACTGCTGACTTCCCCATTGGTTACTGAATTCGGAATAAATGATTTACAGCTTTGGAAAGTCAGCGTGATGCTTGAGGACCAAGCACTCTGAGATGCTATTGATTGTGCAGAGACAGCTATGCCTTTGGTTTTGCTGGCTTGTCGTTGAGACACGAATGGAAGAGAACTTTGGCACAACTGAAAACCTGAAACATTTGAAAAATGTTGGGGTAAAACTAGAAAAAAAAACAACTAACTGACACCTGGCCCAGGGAGCGGGAAAAAAGATTGCTCTTCCCCTTGGGCATTGTATTGTCCTCTCTCCCCCAAAGGAGACTCTATGGCTATAAACTTAGTTGCCAATTAGAATTTTTATTAGACCTATGCATTTTTTTAGACCTATTAGACCTGGGGCCGAAAGGGCTAATGTGATTTTGGGATGCATAAATGGGAATCTCAAGTAGAAGGAAGGAGGTTATTTTACTCTGTATTTGGTACTGGTGCTCCTGTTGCTGAAATACAGAGCCCACTTCTGGGCCCATAATTCATATGGAGAGAAGGAAATAGTCACACTAGAACCATCGTGTCTCTGCTATTCTATTTTATTTCCACCTATATTTAAAACTGTTTTGATCTACTGCTGTCTCTCCAGTTTGCAGCCATGTGGCAGAGGGTACTGCAGACAGTCCAGTGTCCCACTGAAATTGTCGTTCAGATTCCAGCACTTGTAGTCAACCCTACGTCTGTGTGCAATGTGGAACCTGACTCTGCGAGCAGCTCACCTGGTTGAGGGATTTGTTACAGATTCGCAACTCAGAGCGGGTCTGGGGAAAGAACCTCTGGGGTTCATCAGCTTTTCAAGCAAGCTTGGTCCCAGTTTATGGATTGTCATTAAACCGTGCAAAGTTTGTGGTTCTGGGACTTTAGTTGTGAATGTCGGGTTTGTCTGAAAGCAAACTTCAATGAAAAGACTTCCTTGGGGGGATTGAAATCAAGGGAAACATTTGCATAAACTCCTGTGAAGGGAAAATTACATGTTTTCCACTGCTCTGGTCAATACTCATTTCCTGATCTCTGCAACGCTAGATGGAGTATTAGCTAGAATAAAAATAACAGCTGTTAGCTGGCAGCCCACAGGGCCAGTCCCTGGCAGAGGGGCGGTTTTGTAATCCCTCAGAACCAGTGGAAAGTATTGTGTCTTTTGCATTTTTCTGCCGCCGAAGGAAGGAGAAAAGAAATTCACACACAGAAGGAAAAAGAGGTAAATAGACAAAAGACAAAAAAAACCCCTCTTAATTGTGTTGTGGGCCTTCCCTGCTTAATGGGCCCCTTTGTGGTGCCACAGCTGGATGGCTTATACTGTGCACTTATTCGTAGGGCACACAGAGGCTTGTAATCACCAGCAAAGAAGAGCAAAGATTTCTCAGCTTTCCCCTCACTCCAGGGACCCTGCACAAAGGCCATGTGCCTCCTTGGCATTAATTCTCCTCCAAAAATGCTTGTTGCTTGAGCCAGGGCAGCTGTTACCCTGAATGAGTCACTGTTATGATCCTCCTCTGCCCTGCATCATGTGTCTTCATTGGCAACTGTGCAATGAGAGCAAAGTGGTTGTCAAAGGGCTGCCAGACCAGAATGGTCACCTGCTTACACTCAGTCTGCAGAGAAGGAAGTGACAGCCCAAGGTGCAGGGCAGTAGGGAATCCGGCCTTCTGTCCTCGTAACGGTGACTAAGGAGGCGATTATTCCTGTGGAAATGAGAGAGATACAGCAATTCTCAGCGCCCATGCCCAAGAGCAGGTGCTATGCGTTGCTGTGATCTCAGTTAGCCCACCACAGATCTAGACCTATAACCATGTGCAGTGGTGGAGGAGAAGATAATCACTGGTTTTCCTGGGCTGAGTGTCAGCACTGACACCATAGTGTTCTGAATTTCTGCTCTGCCACTACATTGTATTGGAATCTCAGCTAGACTGTGCTTCAGATTAAACAGTCTCTGGCAGAGGGCTGGGGAAATGAGCCGGAGACTCTCAACATATTAAAAACAGCACTACCAAGGGGCTGCCAGGAGCTCGTCATGAAATGAGATGAAACCCAGGGTCAAGAAGCACACAGAGAACAAATGAAATGAGAAGCAAGAGAAGAACAGGGTTGTAAATTGAAGAGTGGAGGCTAGTTAATACAGAGCACTGCTGGTGCATCGTGGGCACCCATTCCAGCAGAGAAAGCGCTTTGAAGGGGTTTCTCATGCCATAGATACAAAAGTCATTCATCTCATTGACAGTTCTGATTTACAAAAATAGCACTTGTTTTATAACTTAATTCTGTTTTCCTAAAATATTCAAATTTGGGGAAAAGTTTAGGCTGCCTAATAATTTAGAAGCTGGTTTTCCCTGGCAGACTTAGTGGCATTATGTGCTGAAAGCTCAAAAATTCACCTCCTAAAATAGTACCTGGACAGATTCGCACCATGCATGCCCATGGGTTCTGGAAGAGCTCAGTGTGGCTCAAAAGCTTGTCTTTCTCACCAAGAGAAGTTGGTCCAGTAAAAGCTATTACCTCACCCACTCTGTGCCTCATGGTTCTGGAGCAATTCCTACAACCTATTTACCACCTTCTATAAAAAAGTACAAATATGTACTAGAGTTTGGGTTTTGAACAGCCAACTGATGTATTAGCAAATATTGCTGCGTTTGCTTTCTGCAAAAAATTATTCAAGCAGCTTTGCTTCATCAAGTGCTCACATGTTATTTGTGCTGATGCTAAAACATTTTCTTACCCATTATATTTAATTAGTGCTAGCTGGAAAAGTGATTTTTTTCTGTTGAAAATTTTCATTTTTTTGTCAAAAAACATAACAAAATTGAAAGTTCTGAAAGTTTTTGTTGGAAAAGCTTTTTGTTTTCAATTCTTCCTTGACAAGTACATTTTTCCACAGCAGGCAGACATTTTCCACACAACCCCGCCCCCCCCGTAACACGAGCGGACTCACCCCTGTGGCACCTCCTGCTGGTCTCTCAGGGAATTAGCTCGACCCAGTCTCCGGAACGCCCTCTGCAGGCCGATGATCTGCCTTGCTCTCTACTTCTGGGCCCCGTGTCCCTCCCAGGAACCCGGTGCCCCTTGCTCGGGGTGCTGCGCCCTGGCAGGACCCACACGCTAGGTCTCCCCACCCAGGGGAACTCCCACCCGCTAACCCTACCTCGCCTCAGTATCCAGCTACAGTCAGTCACCATCTAGCCCCACACCCGGGGCAGACTGCAGTATCAGCCACTCATCACAGGCAAGGTTGGGTTTGGGCCTGCTGCCTTGGCCTATCTCCGGGTTGCCCTCTGCAACCCCAGTACCTCCTGGCCTAACACTAGGCCACAGCCTGGGGCTTTCCAGGCTGGAGCTCCCCAGCTCCTCAGCCTTTTCCCAGCCCTGCTCCACCCAGGTACTCTGCTCTAGTTCCCTGCAGCCAGGCCCTTCTCTCTCTGCACTCAGAGAGAGACTACTGAGCTTCTGGCCGCCCTGGCCTTTATAGGGCCAGCTGGGCTCTGATTGGGGCGTGGCCCAGCTGCATCCACTTCCCCCAATCAGCCCAGGGTGTTCTCTCTCACCTCCCATCCTTTCCAAGGGCTGTTTTTAAACCCCTCAGAGCAGGAGCGGGTGACCACCCCGCTACACCCCCACATTTGGTTAAAAAACAAGAACAACAAACAAACAGTTTTCTGTAGAAAACCAGTTTCAATAGAAAATTTCCACTCAGCCTGAGGAATAGAAGATTAGGCTTGGAGGAGACCTAAGGAGGTATCTAGTCCAACCCCCTGCTCAAAGCAGGATCAGCACCAACTAAACCATCCTAGCCAGGGCTTTGTCAAGCCAGGCCTCAAAAACCTCTGAGGAAGGAGATTCCACCACCTCCCTAGGTAACGCACTCCAGTGTTTCACCACCCTCCTAGTGACAAAGTTTTTCCTAATATCCAACCTAGACCTCCCCCACTGCAACTTGAAACCATTGCTCCTTGTTCTGTCATCTGCCACCACTGAGAACAGCCGAGCTCCATCCTCTTTGGAACCCCCCTTTCAGGTAGTTGAAAGCAGCTATCAAATCCCCCCTCATTCTTCTCTTCTGCAGACTAAACAATCCCAGTTCCCTCAGCCTCTCCTCATAAGTCATGTGCTCCAGCCCCCTGATCATTTCCGTTGCCCTCCACTGGACTCTCTCCAATTTGTCCACATCCCTTCTGTAGTGGGGGAACTAAAACTGGATGCAATACTCCAGGTGTGGCCTCACAAATGCCGAATAGAGGGGAATAATCACTTTCCTCGATCTGCTGGCAATGCTCCTACTAATACAGCCCAATATGCCGTTGGCCTTCTTGGGCCACTGCTGACTCATATCCAGCTTCTCGTCCACTGTAATCCCCAGGTCCTTTTCTGCAGAGCTGCTGCCTGGCCACTCGGTCCCTAGCCTGTAACAGTAAATGGGACTCTGCACTTGTTCTTGTTGAACCTCATCAGATTTCTTTTGGCCCAATCCTCCAATTTGTCTAGGTCACTCTGGACCCTATCCCTATCCTCCAGTGTATCTACCTCTTCCCCCAGTTTAGTGTCATCTGTGAACTTGCTGAGGGTGCAATTAATCCCATCATCAAGATCATTAATGAAGATATTGAACAAAACCGGCCCCAGGACCGACCCTTGGGGCACTCCGCTTGATACCAGCTGCCAACTAGACATCGAGCAGTTGATCACTACCCATTGAGCCCGACAATCTAGCCAGCTTTCTATCCACCTTATAGTCCATTCATCCAATCCATACTTTTTTAACTTGCTGGCAAGAATACTGTGGGAGACCGTATCAAAAGCTTTGCTAAAGTCAAGATATATCACATCCACCACTTTCCCTATAAGGAAGGGACCTCTTGAGGTCCCTTCCAACCCTGATATTCTATGATTCTATGAAATGCGGCCTCCCCAGGAGAGTGCCTCCTTGTGGCTGGGCATGGTGCAGCTGCTCTCTCACGTGCAGCACCCCCTGCCAACGGTTGCTCCAGGCCAGTGACAATCTCCCTTCCCATAACTTGGCCCTCCAGACAGGCCATGATTTAGTCTCCACCCCTTTTGGGATGACAAAGTCCAACCAATAAAAGTCCAGACATCCTTGCAAACAGGTCCTTGGCCCCAACTCTGGGCCCCATGGTCCTCACACCCTCTTTGCCGGGCATGCCAATGCCCTTATCCCCTGCTTCATGCCACTTTCTCAGGTGGTGATAGGGGAATCCATGCCCGCCCACTCCACGGGGCTTTCTAGTGAGCAGGCAAGGTCTGTCTAGCCCTGCCCACCCCTGCCACCTCTCTAGACTTTTTCATACTATAGCCTTTTAAACAGACCCTCTGTGGAGATATAGGCCCACATCAGACCTGGGTGAACAATGGTTTTAAATTGAGTTTGGATGTTAGCATGAGCGATAGGCCCAAATCATGTGACCAAAAGGACTAATGTAATCATGAGAAATAAGAGCTGTTTGTGTTTAACTTGTAGTGACCTGTGACATACCAGCATTATCTTATTTAAGATTTGGGCTGAGGTAATAGAAATAAATAAAACATGGTTTGCTGTAAATAATTGGCTGTACAGATTTGTTGAATCCATTTTAAAAAATGCCTCATCTGGCCTTAGGTAAGGCAGGATACCAGCAAAGGCATCACCTGTTTATTATAGGGCATAAAAAGGCAAGGTTTTTAGGGGGTTCTTTCTCAGAACTCTGGAGCCATGATGGGAAGGTATCTCCCAATCCCAATCCCATTCCGAATATTTGGCCAATATCTAGGCCAGTATTGTTGCTAGGACACAGTGTGTATAGGCTTATATTTGTCCTTTGTATGTAACCAATACCAAGTGGCCTTTGGACTAATAAAGGAATGCTTGTGTGGAAAATGAGTCTTGGTAAACCTAATACATGTACGAGGAAAATGATTCCCAAGCCCCTTTCTTCACCTCTTGAGACTCACCCATCTTGCAGGGTTAGGAGTCACAGGGTGCTCCCTGGGAATCCTCCACCCACCCCCCACCCCGCTCCACAAAAACAAAAATCCCAACTCAGAGTACAAATGTAAACCTCCTTCTGCCCTCCTTGGGCTTGACCTTTCATTCCCTTCTGGTCCCCAACTGGACCCTTCCTAGGGCTCTCTCCCTGGAAGTCCAGATCCTGCTCTATTATCAGAGCTCCTCACCACCAGAGCCTGCTTCACCCCCTGGCTCTTGTGATCTCTCTGGGCCTTTTGCCAGACTTCTCTGTCTAAGAGAGGCTACCAGGGCCAACTTCTCCCTTGACCCTCCCAGTCTCTCCATTTCAGTCCCAGAGAGTGATCACAGAGTTCGTTCCTCTGCTCCCTGCATCCCCCTTCTGCTCCACAGTTCCAGCCTTCGTAGTCACCACCCAGCTCCTCCAGCAGCCGGACACCATCTCTAAGTCAGCGTGGCCCACCCTGCCGCTGCAGTGAGGTGACGTAATTGGCCTCAGGCCCACAGGAAGCTTTTCACTGCCTGTGTGGGGGACACACCCCATTAGGGAGCTCTACATGTAATATTTTTTTACGATGAGCCATAATGTAACAATGCTGGGATGATGCCTGGGCCTGTACTGAATGCAGATAGATTTGATGTGTGTTGCCATTGGTTTTACATTTGCCTCTTTCCCTGGTGGTACTCACTGCCTCAAAAGGCCGTCAAGATGTACACTCTGCTTGCATTTTAAATGGGTTGGAACTTTATTAATCAGCGAGGAAAGTGACCTGGGTAATCCTTGTCCTAGCCACAGAGAGCCCGGCTTTGCTCATCTCTAGATTAGGTTATCACAGCTCATTCTGCCTGGGGCTTACTAGGTAGACTGTGTCGGACTGCATCTGTCCAGTGGATTCGTTCTAGCTCTGACTGGGGGGCTGATCTGTTCTCTCCCTAGAACATGGGTGTTGGATGGCAAGAGAAGCACACCTGCCAAAAATGGAACAACTGATCCCACCCCACTTCTGCTGGCCCCCAAACTTCAAGGCAATTGACATACAGATCTGTATTTTCAGTTCAGGTCCTGCTAATAAAACCCATAAAAGTCCAGAGGCCTCGTTTCCTACCACAGAAGGATGTGAAGCATCAACAAGGACTTCTTTCTCTCGTCACGGTAGTTCCTCTGGTTTCTATTTTGTTTAGAAGACAGCAAATAAAGACAATGGGTGAGGTTCTGTGGCCTGCAATGTGCAGGAGGTCAGAGAAGGTGATCTTGATGGTCCCTTCTGGCCTTAAATCAATGAGTCTATGAGAGCCCAGCAGTACAATTCAGCTACACCACCTTCATAGCAAGCTGGGTTTGAAAAACAACTGACTGCGTTTTCTCTTGTTACATTTAGGAGCCCAGAGGTGAAAACTAAACCTGTCTTTCTGAACTGAAATATTTTAAACTTGTTCATGTCCGGAAACGAAATCAGATTTTTGTTTACAATGAAATGAAGAGTGATGTCTATTTCACAGTCTGACTGCTCAAATGCATTAATCCCCTTGGCTGCAGAAAGTTATTCAATATCAAGGAGAGCTTCAGCCCTATATTTATTAAAGTCACCAGCAAAGGTCAATAAGGACACTGGAAAAATCACGTAGACGGCACTTGTTAATGTTATCCAGGAGAGTTGTCTGAGCACAGGAGAAAGGTGACCGTGCATCAAAGATCATTTAGTAAAGTTAATAATCTTGGCATTTCATATGTTGTGGGGGGTTATAGGCTGAAAGTGATCTGAGTTGCGAGAGCATTAGCTGACACTCCAGAAGCTGAACATAATTATTATAAGAGGCATCCAATACGTTCCTCAGCTCTGCACCCGAAGCTCCAGGCACCGTCATACATTTTCTGTCCATCTATCCATGTTCTGATGTTGATGCCCATCACTGGAATATCTGAGCATGGATTTTAGGTTTTGTACTTATGGTGCCAGGGAAAGTGACTTTGATTAATCATTTCAATGGGAATAAAAAAAGGAAAAACAACCTGTAACACAGCACATAGAATTATAATTTCATCACATTGCTTTATGGTGTCATCTGGCAATTCCCCTATAATGGATTCTGTGAGTTTTTCTACTCCTTTCGTGAAAAGATTTATCTGGCGGATTTCCTGCTTTTTTTCTATTCATACATTATTCATACACATAATTTAATTTGTATTAACTTGTTTGTTTAACACTTGTGTGAATGTATTTGAGGCAAAGGGTTTTTCTCGTACTATTCATGTTACCTGTCTTTGGCTCTGACGATTTATTATCCACGGTGTGTGATTGGTCGCCTAATTCCCAAGATATTATTTCCTCGGCACTCTCTGACAAGGCCACTGAAGCACCGTCAGCAGAGCCGGGGAGAAATTCCAGCACTAGTAGTGAGCAAAGCATAGACCAGACAGGAGACAAATGCGGATTTGCCTGCAGAGGAACCATTCCCCAAACATTTGCCTGAACAAAACCCCATTTGCATGTGTCTGTGGGAAAGCAAACAGAAGGGGCGCAACACGCAGGGATGAGCAGAGCAGCGATTGGGAATTCAAACCAATGTTCAGCTCTGCACATGACGAGAGAGCGAGGGCAGTAACGCAGTTTGTAAAGCACTCGGGGCAGGGACTGTCTCTGTCCAGGGACTAGCACAATGGGGCCCGGACCTGAGTTGGGACCGTTAGGTGCTACCACCCCACAATGAATAAATCCCTGCCATCTGACGGTCCAATCAGAAAGGAGCACAGTACAAAAATAACCTGCTCTATATTGAATGGATTGGGACTGGCGAAGGGATAGATTTTAGCATGCAGTTGTTAATGGGCGACCGTTAGCTGCGGTGCCATACATTGGGTCCTGCTGGACAAAGTTCACATCCCTGTGCTGTTTACCAGTGTAGGTTCTCTGGCCTCCGCTGGGCAGGAGGTCACACCAGCTGCTGGTGGTGAGGGTCCCTTTTAGTCTTAGAATCGGTGAAAGAGAAGAAGAAATGTCCAATAGCAAGTCATTTGCCAGGGATGGCTCCGCTCATATTTATGTTTGCACCTGCGACCCAGCTGAGCCATTCAGAGCTCTGGTAGTGGGATTTCTGCCATTGGTGTGACTTCCAGGGCAATTCCTACAGGTTGTCTTTCCCTTTTGCCTCAGGGTTTGTTCCAGGCCAACTGAGCCGTGGTGCTGCTGCCTCCAAAGACGTCACCTGGGACACCACCCAGAGTAAATGTCCTGGCTGTGCCAGAGGAGAGCAAAAAGTGAACATCCAACGAGAGACCAAGTGAGCGGGAGGATAATGCACAGCCAGTGCAGCACTTCCACAGGAGCATTCAGCAAATCCCCCGCTTGGCTGTCACCTCCGGATACAGGTTTCTTCTTCACCAAGGGAGCAGCACAAGAGCCCGTAACTAGGAGTTATATGGAAAGTTTAGGAGAAAGTGTACTAGAACTCAGTGCGTTCCCACCATGAATACTAATCCATGTCTAACTGAGAGGAAGTGAAGCTATAATTGTCTCGCTTCAGTCTGAAGCCAGTGGTATGATAGATATCAGCTGAACAGGCCAAAAGGTCATCACAATGTAAAGTGTTCTTTCAAATGCACAACGGATATTTTTAAAACAGTTTTGTTGGAAATGAAACAGAAAATCTTTCTTCTGAACTGTTCTTGTACAGCCATTGACCACAGTAAATGAGTTCAGAGACAAATGACTCAAATAAAAGTAGGAGGTGACCGTTTCTGTCGCTGGTTAATTTTACCTGCTCTCCAAACAGCCTTTGGAAGAGGCTAGGGGCACTCAGTGTAGCAGGTGCCATAGGAGGAATTTGAGTGTGGACGATGGTGACTCTCCAAATCGCACGCTCTCTTCGTGGGTTGAGAAGTCCAGAGCAGCTTGGAGGATTTAGATACATCTTCCATTAGCGGTGAGGGGAGACCCAGTCCCCTGGAGCGCCGGGGTATTCTCAGCCTGGGAGTATGGGGCTCAGGCCAGCTGCGCTCTGGGAGTGATGGCTCATTGGTATGTCACAGCGCTGAGTCATGGCGAATGCTGCCTGCTGTGTTTCAGGCCGGGCCCTCGGAGCAGGACTAATCAGTGGAAATTACCCCTCTCCTCCCAACCCCGGGCTGTGGCAAACTAGATCCTCAGGGATACACCAACCAGGGAGGCTCGGAAGTGCACTGGGGTAAGAATTTAGGGGCAGAGCCTCAGCTGGTGTTAAGTGCCATAGCTACCTGCAGTCAGTGGAGCTGTGACTCTTTACCTCAGATGAGGATCTGCCCCTAGACATCCACAGTTGTAAATCTTTGGGTGCCAGCACTTAACAGGTCCCTCCTCTCTCACAGCCACCAGCACTGTGGCCACTGGTCCTCCATCCTTTACAACCCCTTGCCTACTTTCATCTTCCTTCAATATGGGGCTGTCGCCTCTTTCACCACAGGATTCTGGGCCTCCAGTTCTCCCTTCCTGCTGCACCCTGTTTGCTCCACTTGAGACTTCTCCAGGCATGGCTGAGCTCGGTGCATCAATCAGCCCCTGGCGTAAGTCAGGGAGTAAGACGCTTAAAGGGGAAGTACTCGGCCAATGGAGATAGACAGATTAGTGACTTGCCTCTAGTCGGAAAGTGAATCAGGGTCAGAGCCAAGATTAGCTTTTGGGGATCCTGACTCAAAGTCCTGTGATCAAACAAGACCATGCCTTGTCCAATGTCAGAGTCCGCAGGGCGTTCTGGGCGCTAGAGGAAAGGATCTGCCCGTCTGTGAGGGAGCAAAGAGAGTAATTAACCATTGGAACTGGATGCAGGGAATTCTGTATCCCTTGAAGTGTAAGTCCAGACTCGATGTCTATTCTACCTCACCCCGAAGTACAGGAACCCCTGGTGAGGTTCTCTGGCGGTGCTACGCTGGAGTCAGACCAGATAATGACACTGGTCCCTTCTGGCGCTATGAGCTTGGCTCTATAAACCATGGGAAAGCCAACAGTGTGTTGGGGTCTTGGCCAGGTCTCTGGAGAGAGCTGGGAATTGGTAGGCAGCAGGTGCACTGTGGGGTTCTCCTTCCCCACACTGTTCCTAAACTCTGGGGGGGTGGGGAGAACCTCTTCTGTTGGGAAATGAGAGGAGGTTCAGTGAGGTCAGAACTGGGTCACCACCCTTAGTTGTCACTATAAAGTTTCTAGGCCTGATTCTCACCTCAGTCCCATTGTGTAAATGGAGTCAGACCAGAGTAAAACTTGTGGGAGAGGAGAACTGGGCCCTAGCCTTGAATCCCCTCTAGGCACCATACTTCATAACGATCATGTGATACAGTGCAAGACCCTCTCAGCAAACCCTTACTGGCCATATGAGCACACTGATGATCTCTGACAAGGATGGCCCATTAATGAAAGCTGTAGTAAAGATATCAGAACCACACAGCACAATGGCAGGTTACCGTGGTAAAACTGATTGGGCTTTATGTTTGAAAGTGGAGTTAGACCAGCACAATTCATGCTGCGCTATTTCAGAGGCCGTCAGCTTTCCTGTTAGAAACCCTGTCACAGAACCTGACATAGTAACACAAGCATAACCCTCCAGCCTGGGCGGCAGATCAGAGGGGCCCATGGGTGCAGGCGGGCGGATTTAGAGACACTTGGTTGTCTGCTTGCTCAGTACAGTGAAAGCATGAAGAGGCAGGAGAGCAGGCGTGGCAGAACGTCCGTTAGGAGGGTGTTGGCCACTGTCTCCCCTAGCCTGTGTGACTGGGGTGAGCTGTCCTGCCATGACAAGATTGGATCCCGATTGGCCTGAACCAAAAGTGGGACCAACATTCCAGGTGAAATCCGAGCCCGAGTGAAGTCAATGAGTTTTGACATTGACTTTAACACAGCCGGGATCTCACCGTCATTCACCGATGGTTGGTTGTCAATGGGACCTAGTGGGTACAGGGTCACGCCCTACCCGTAGCTGTACAAATGCATACTGGAAAGGTGCTGTGTACAGAGCTGCCAGCTACTCATCCTGACAAGCAGCAAGCACCCTGGAGCAGCAAGCACCCTGAGGTAACCGTAAATCAATGGGCTAAAAGCTGTCATTGACATTTCATTCAACAGGGCATTGCATTTTCTCTGTGCTGAAAGTTTGATAGCTCTGGTCCTTTGGAAATATACAAAGTACGCTTCCTACTTTTCTATGGGGAAAGCAACTATTTTCAAAGGCTAGCTATTGGCCTTCAAAAAAGTCCCAAAGTCCCACTTATCTGCCAACAATGCCAGATATTACATTTTTGATTGTTTGTTTTTTTCAGTATATCTTGTTTCATATAATACGTTAATTAAGGTGACATAAAATAGCCTCCATGCTCATTCATATACTTATTTGATTGATGATAATCCACAATATACCATGAAACACCATGAGGCAAATTCTTTGTTGGTGTAAATCACTCGAGTTTATATTTATATAAAAAATCATTATATATTTCTGACCAACATATGAAACTTGAACTGAACGGACCAAAACCCATTAGAGAGCATTATTTTCAGTCAAACCTGACATTACTTTTCGATATTATAACTTCCTGTCTAACTTCAGGTAAAAGATGCAAATTCAGCTTCTGCTATTAGCCCCTCTGTATCCTGATTATTAAATATTTATGCTTTCTGTAGCTTCTCTCTGTGTATAGGTTATTAAAGCTCATAAAATTAGCAATAGTTACTATATGATCAACTCTTGGTATTAAAGATAAAGTGCTTTCAAATTTTTCTTCTTTATTGGCTCTGCTAGTCTAGTTCCATAGAGAGAGTTTTTGCTACACAATTTATATTAGGAAGTTGAATGTATACCTGGGAAGTGATCTCCAGCTTCTCCCACGCTCTTTAAAAGCAGCACACCCGAGTTCTGATATAGATCAGAACACTAGGAAAGAGCTATCTCTAGATCTCGCTATAGATATATCTCCTGCCTAGAGTTGCTGTCATTTGCTCTTTGCATACTAATTATTCTCCAGACAGATGATGCTCTAATTTTGTCACTCATGTGGGACTGATCCTGAGTATATGTGACAGGCGCCATCCTGGCCACCTTACCAGGGAGTGCACTAAAGGCAAAAGTCTCTACGGCTTGAGCTAACGAGGCAGGCTCTGAAACCGGGGCTGTCTCAGAGTCACACTCAAGGGGACAGTTCATCAGACACTGCTCCAGGGGAAGCTGTGGGCCTTCCTGCCCTTTTTCCTGCTCTCCTGGGCCCGTTTCTCTGGGTGGGCGAGCACTCTCTTACAAATAGACATGAAAAGTGCCGGACGGCTTTTCTCCCTAGATCCCCAAGGGCTGACCCTGAAATGCTTTGGCAACACGAGCTCGCTGGACACAGAGATTCCACTGGCATCCTGAGAGTCAGGCACAGCTGACAGCCGGGCATGGGATTTGCCTCTCACTTGAGTTACATTGGGAGAAACCTCTCAGCAGCTGGAGCCTCGAGGTGGTATGCTACTCATTCATCAGTCCCTGGGCATGAGGATCACGGCCCCGCTTTGCTACCAGAGGAATCATTCTGGGCTTGGGTGGTTTGTCAGTAGAACAGTATTTGAGCAAAAGCTCCTTCGTGCTTTGTACCACCCCTCCCCGCCCCATTGTGCTAAATGTAGCGGGAGTTCCAAACGAAAGGGAAAGTCGCTATTTTGACCAGGAGGTCGACAAATGATCTTCGGTCTCCAACCCGGGTGCATTCGTTTGTGCAATAGGTTAAAGTGAACATAACAGGGTGGCCCACGTGAAGGTGGCCACCATCACTCCAGAGACCAAGTGCTTGCACGGCCTGCACACATCGGCAGCTTTAAACGGCTTATGCTTTTATCAGAAAATAGGAGGTTGTAAATGTGGCTAGGGACACATTGCACAGCTTACCTAGAGTGTGGCCCTTTTCAAAATTATGCCCTTAATATTTATTTCAATGTTTTTGACAAACTATGTACTTCAGTATTTATAGATGTAAGAAACTAACAAGTCCAGTGCGGATCAATGCTCTCAGTCCCCTGATATTTCAGTTCTGGGCTTTTCCAGAAGTAAATTGCAAAAAAAATATGGAGGCTTTGAGATGTATGAAAATGTGCATTTGGGACTAAAATAAGATCACAAAATTCATTTACCCTATAATCTTAGGCAAATGTGAGGCCAGGTCCCCAGAGTTGGAGACAAGTGCAGAGCAATTCATATTTGAATATAGATTAAATTTTGTTTGCTTAACTTGATAAGGGAAATTTTTCATTCTCAGTTTTGAAAGACACGCATAGACAATTTTCAAAATTCACTGGCTAATTGGTTCAAAGTCAGAAAGCACAGAAGTAGAGAGCTAAATCTAATAAAGAATTGTGTAATAAATAATAAATTATTAACAACTTTCTCATCCTCTTATATTATCACAGATATAATGTAACCAAAATACACATTTCTAGTGTATTCTGAGAACTAAAATATATAGAGTGGGGGAAAAAATACTTTAAGTAACATTATGGTTGATTTTTTAAACACATACATTTAAGAGATTTAAAGTTGCAATTCAGTCGTTACTGGAACTCACTGCATGGCATACACATAGATAGTGGTTTGTATCATTGTTATAAAGAGCAATGTGTCCGTTATGGGATGAGGATTATCCTGTGAAAGGTCCAAACTTTAGTACATGAAACGACATGTGAATACTACATGAGCACTAGGATGTTTTACATAGTGACAGGATCATGGGCCATCCTCTTTGCTGGTGTAAAATGGCACAGCTCCATTGAATACAATGGATGGGCACAGAAGCGGGCCCTTGTCTATATCGACTCAGATATAATTGACTGCGTTATGAAAGTGGTCACTTTTGTATATAACATTCAACACTCAGATACATGCACTTATCAGTACACAGGGGATGGCACTCACACCCTTTCTTCAAGGGCCCTGACTCGGGTTTTTAAGATGTTAGCATTAATATTGCATTAATGCCTCGTATTAATAAATGCATTTAGTTTCTTTATTAGGGAAGAAAGAGGGGCTGGTGCCTTTGTTTGCAACTGCAGATACAGGGAGACTGTGTGTTCCTATGTGGGATATGTCTGTTGACTATTCCACTGAGTGCATTGGTCCCCTGAGGTGCTGTGTCAAAGCCTTGGTGGAGTGCCTTCTTGAGGCACATGAAACAATGCGTCATTCAGGGAAATCACCCTACTTCAAACCAAATGGGGAAAGTATCAGGGGGTAGCCGTGTTAGTCTGTATCCACAAAAACAACAAGGAGTCCGTTGGCACCTTAAAGACTAACAGATTTATTTGAGCATAAGCTTTCGTGGGTAAAAAAACTCACTTCTTCAGATGCATGGAGTGAAAATTACAGATGCAGGCATTAATATACTGACACATGAAGAGAAGGGAGTTACCTCACAAGTGGAGAACCAATGTTGACAGGGCCAATTCGATCAGGGTGGATGTGATCCACTCCCAACAATAGATGAGGAGGTGTCAGTTCCAGCAGAGGCAAAGCTGCTTTTGTACATCCCTACAACAACAAATCATGTCATGAATAATTACTCCAATGCATGACTCAGTCCATAACTTAAAGTTCAGGTGACACCAGTCGGAAGGTTAACTTTACAGCCTTTTGAGATATGTTCCATCAACTCGCTGCTGTGGAAAAGGCAATAGAATTTCTGCCTGCCTGCAAAAATGTCTGCAACTTTGGGAAGAGCCAATTTAATAGAAGTATTAGACCCTGCATGCTGCCGTGAGAGAGAAATAGGAAGCATGTTCTTAATGTAAATTGGAAATTCTCTGCGTAATGTGCTTCAGAAATCTGAGGCTAGATCGTTGGCAGCCCCCAGCCCAGCTCAGGCAGAGGTGCGGCAAAGGCCATCTTTATCATCTGCCCCCATTCTGGGGCCATCCAAGCACTGACACAGCCCCTGGCGTAAGTTAGAACATTCCCAAGGCCATGAGCATCTAATGATAAAGGAGCAGAGTTGGGGGCTAGTCCACATCTGTCTTTATGTGGAAGGCAGCTGGTGTTCAATCCAATGTACGTTCTGTGGGAGCCCCAAATGAAATCTCCCAGGAGAGCTCAGAGAGTGCTGCTGCATGGCGGGGGGTGGGGGTGGGGGGTAGCACATTCCCTCTGCCCAGGCAGGACGGAGGTTGCTCAGACCATTATGAGAAATCTTCCCTGACTGGGTCTGCCACTGCTGGGACATTTCATTCCTAGCGGTGCTAAACAGAGGGACGGGGGCTGTTCTCAGTCCATCTGAATACGTCATTAGGTCACTAAAACAAAGGGGCCTGGCTTTTCAAAGGTGCTGAGCTGCTGCACCGCCCTGCAGTTCTGATTTGCACTGTTTGTAATAGATCTGCAGGCACGAGGATCCTTTCAAGTCCACTCACAATCAAACAGCATCAACGTTATGTGTAAAGCACAACAGGCCCTGGGTGCACACTCACCAACACGTTTCAAACTTTCCATGGGAACTGTTTTGCAACGAGCAGTTCTTCACTGGAGAACCCACCACCATATTGAATTCACCAAGAGGGGAAGTCCTCCTCAAGGAAAATATTATGGAAATTGTCTTTAGCTCTCACACTATAACAAAAGCTTGAGGAATACACTTATAAGGAGACTTCCCGTGAAGAGCAAGAGTTCATCTGCTTTACATTCATTAATTCACAAGATACTAGTTGTCCATGAAGCTCCTCAAATAATATCCTCTCTTAGGGTATGTCTATACTTACGCGGTAGTTCGACGGCGGGCAATCGAACTTCCGGGTTCGATTTATCGCGTCTGGTCTGGATGCGATAAATCGATCCCGGAAGTGCTCGCCGTCGACTGCAGTACTCCAGCTCGGCGAGAGGAGTACCGCGGAGTCGACGGGGGAGCCTGCCTGCCGCGTGTGGACCGCGTCTGAACCGCGGTAAGTTCGAACTAAGGTATGTCGACTTCAGCTACGTTATTCACGTAGCTGAAGTTGCGTACCTTAGTTCGAATTGGGGGGTTAGTGTAGACCAGGCCTTAGACCCAGCACTGTCCCCATATATTCCAGCATGGAGAATGGTTCTTAAGAGACACCCAGCATTGTGAGAGAACAGCCTGCCCTGTGTATAACTCCGCTCTGGCGCCAGTCCTGTCTGAATTATAACAAGGTGGGTGAGGACTCTCCACCTGCCAAGACTTTTACTGGGATATTTATAGTATAGCAACCATTTTCCTCTAACAATGATAGTAACAGAATACAGCACATGCAGACAATTAACCCATTGCTGGCTGTTGCCAAACAATCCTTTTCTAACACCTGTAACGACTGGAGCATCACCGCAGCTGATTGTATCCATTGTGCGC
>NW_020664588.1:854414-901187 GCF_002925995.2 Terrapene triunguis
GAAAGGGGTGTCCTCAGGCATGGGCGTGAGACATGTAATCAATGTGCGCTGACTATGCTGGGTTATATCGGATGATTAAGAAAATGGCTGCCCATAGATTTCATATTTTAATAAGTTCCCTAAGGAGCCCAGCCCTGGAGAGGCGAGACGTCTGAGCACCGGGGTCTCTGGGTTGGCCTTGTGTTTACAATGACGATAGTTGAAGCTTTTATGAGCTCACTTTCTCATTACCATCTTTGTCACACTGCGATTGGATTTCGGTGTCAGTGTCTGTTCCAGTCACAGGCACTGGCTAAGGAGGCAGCATTAGAAAGTTAATGCCTCGTAAAGCTTGGAGTCGCTGTAACGCAAGGTGCTGTGCATTGGCCGGGGAGCTGTCCCAATTGGCACTGCTGCCCTGTGAGGGGGAGGAGAACAGGCAGCCATTCCCGCTGACACAGAATGCAGCTGCTTGCCACGCGATACACTAGCCATTACCATTCCTATTCGGATAGTCTCACGGTGAGGAATGAGAGCAGAAAATGATACTAAATGAATTCATGCCTATGACACTCATATTTCAGTGACCGTGGAGAAACGGAGACTGCTGAACCACCCACGTTGTAAACCTTGGAATCCTCTAATTCTATCTACACGACAACAGCTTAATGCCATTATAACAGATGCATATTTGTCTCCTTTGTAAGGAAGGTTTTATGGTCATATCCAGTGCAATTCCAGCTTTGCTAGCTGGATCAAGTGCATTCACTTCACATTTACAATACATTAGTTATATTATGCAAATGTAATCACCGTGTGCTAATATTTATAGAAAGCCTGTTGGTAATTCTGATACCTTGGAGGAAACAAATGAAATGAAGGGAAACTAGTGGCCCAAGAGGGTGAATGATAACAAGTTACAGGAAACATGAAAAACACACCTAGAAAACATTTTCACCAACTGCTCTTTAGAGACAATTGAAATGGGGGTGTCTCAAAACATGCAAAGATTCTGCCTATTCCCAGCCATTCCCAGCGCTGCTCAGGAACCAGACTGACTGCTTGGCTACACGTACAATGCTGCTGTGGGGCACGTCAGTGAAGATGCTACTGACATCGACAGGAGAGCTTCTCCCAGCAGTGTACGGACTCCACCTCCCCGACAGGCGGTAGCTATGGTGACAGGAGAAGTTATACCGACATAAGTTGCTATTGTAGCCCAAGCCTGAGAGATGTCCAGAACAAAAGAGACTTATCAGGTCATCTTGCCATCCCTAGAAAGCTGGATTGTTCCCTGGGTGTAGTTTCTAGTGCTCTGTTAAACCTAGTTTCATATCAACATTAAAATATCCTTTAGCATCAGCTTCTGGAGAGAGCATTTTGTTTTTGAAGTTTACGCAGAAATCTTAGTTGTCTTTGTAGATTGTAAGAGCTCCTGGGCCTGGGCTGCTTGTACAGCGCCTGACCCCTAGTGGGGTCCCAATCCGCATTGGGGACTTTGGGCAATATTGCAATATAAATATTTATTAACATTAGCAAATCCCCTGCCACCATATCATAGAATCATCATAGAATCATAGAATATCAGGGTTGGAAGGGACCTCAGGAGGTCATCTAGTCCAACCCCCTACTCAAAGCAGGACCTAATCCCAACTAAATCATCCCAGCCAGGGCTTTGTCAAGCCTGACCTTAAAAACCTCTAAGGAAGGAGATTCCACCACCTCCCTAGGTAACCCATTCCAGTGCTTCACCACCCTCCTAGTGAAATAGTTTTTCCTAATATCCAACCTAGACCTCCCCAACTGCAACTTGAGACCATTACTCCTTGTTCTGTTATCTGCCACCACTGAGAACAGCTGAGCTCCATCTTCTTTGGAACCCCCTTTCAGGTAGCTGAAAGCAGCTATCAAATCCCCCCTCATTCTTCTCTTCTGCAGACTAAATAATCCCAGTTCCCTCAGCCTCTCCTCATAAGTCACATGCTCCAGCCCCCTAATCATTTTTGTTGCCCTCCGCTGGACTCTTTCCAATTTTTCTACATCCTTCTTGTAGTGTGGGGCCCAAAACTGGACACAGTACTCCAGGTGAGGCCTCACCAATGTCGAATAGAGGGGAACGATCACGTCCCTCGATCTGCTGGCAATGCCCCTACTTATACAGCCCAAAATGCCGTTAGCCTTCTTGGCAACAAGGGCACACTGTTGACTCATATCCAGCTTCTCGTCCACTGTGACCCCTAGGTCCTTTCCTGCAGAACTGCTTCCTAGCCATTCAGTTCCTAGTCTGTAGCAGTGCAAGGGATTCTTCCGTCCTAAGTGCAGGACTCTGCACTTGTCCTTGTTGAACCTCATCAGGTTTCTTTTGGCCCAATCCTCCAGTTTGATGGAGCTGTGGCTTTAGGAGGAAATGTTAACATTTTGTGCTGGTTGAGCCAGTGGAGGCTCATTTTTGTAATGCTGTAGCTGGATGCAGTTCGCTGGGATCGGCAATAGACTGGTGCGCCATCCCCCTCGAGCCAGCATCTTACGAAAGCGCATTCATGAAAGCCTGGCTGGCGCTGTGTCGCATGCAGGTGTGGTGGAGATCTACCCTCAGTGCATGTCCATAACTCCCCCCAGCACCTCGGGGAGCTGTGAGTACCGAGGGGCAGAACCCCTAAGCCTGAGACACGCATTAAAGGGAAGTGACATGCTGTTCTGAGAGTCAGACATGGAGTTATGGGCTTGCTAGGCAAAAAAGTTCTCATTTCCCACATACTCTTAGCCACATCAAAGGTGTTCACTTGGGGGGCTGGGTTATCCTAGTGCCGTCAGAGCTCTGGGTTCTCTGCACAGGGTGGGGGGAAGGCAAGAAGGATGTTCAGATATGGCCCTGCAATGTGGACACACCCGCACTGGGGGTGGGCGATGAGCTTCAGGCAAGAGACAGGCCCTTGGTGGGCCGGGGAGACACTCAGGCATTAGGGAGAATGATGGAGGCAGGAGACAGCTACAGGAAAAGGAGCTGCTGGGGGCTCCAGTGGGTGTAGCCAGCAAAGGGCATCTTGGTACAGGAAGTTTCCACATTCCTATTAGAGCAACCACTTGTACTGGCACCACACAAGAACTAAAGCCCGTCCATTACACCTTGGTACAGCCCCTTACTGGGATGTTACCAGCATGGCAACCCTGCATCACAAACCATGGGCCAGTCCCCCAAGTCATGGGATGGTCAAATGTACTCTGCCTGGGGTTCCTTGTGTTTGCACTTCTGGGTTTTGAGACTTTAGGTTCACATTTTGAAGCTTTTCTCTGCAACCTCAGTTTGTTAGCAGCAAGAGCTAGGAACTTAAGTATGTAAAAAAATGAAAGCTGAGATTCTCTCATGATCACATGACTACAGGCGCTGGGACAGGCGCTGCGGCCTTAAGAAAAAAACACCAAATATCCTGAGACTCACGACAAAACTGCAAAAGTTTCCAGCACTGTGTTACTTACGCCACCATTTTCATGACCTCAGCATGTGTGTTACAGTGTTCGGTGCAGTCTGCTCTCACATGCCGCCAGGGCTTGTCCAAGTCACGTTCCTGGTGCAGTGTCCCGTTGAACAAACTTGACGCCCAGTGACTTCGCTCCCATTTGGCAATGTGCACCCCATGCAGCTAGAGCCCCGCCGCACTGCCCCATCTCTAGCTGAGAGATGGCAATGGGGCACCACATGGGTTTGTCCACCCACACAGAAGCCTGGATTGGGCCCTTAGTTCTTTTGCTGACAGTGTCACACTGCCTCACGGTAAGATGATGTGATGTGTTGGCATTTCTTCAAGCTTACCCCTCACTGCAAGTCAACAGGGCATGTTACCACCTGCCATGGGAATCCCAGCTGTGTATAAACTTTATTTAACTTAAAGGAACAAATACCACATCCACTTTTTGGCTGGCACAACAGATGACAAAGAAGAGGCATGACCCTCTGGCTTGGCCACTAGTCTGGGACAAGAGTGGGTCGGGAATTTTTCCATGAGATGTTTTGGCATCCGGGATCAGTTTCAATATTTTCAAAACAAAACAATCCGGATTTTTATTGAATTTTCATTAAGAATTTCAGCTAACTATATTTAAAAAATTTTAAGGTCTAAGTGGAAAAGAAATGTTTCAATTGACCTCAACTGAAATTTGGGTGGTGGGGGGGGGGGGGGGGGGGGGGGGGGCAGGGATTGTCGGTCCATGAAAATGTTTCAGATTTTAACTTTTTGTCCTGATTCAGGATAGAAGTCTTTGATCGTACCTTAACACATCCTTCAACTTCCCTGTAGCTTCACTACCACAAGACCAATGTAAACTAAACAGGGCGTATTTTTGCCAGGTAAAAGACTAAATGAGCTACAATCTTGGCTCATGGAACTTAACCACTGTTTGGATAAATAAAGCCAATGGACGGGGTCTCTCAAAGCCAGCACAAGCAATGACACCATCCATTTAATGTCGTTGTTCTCATATATGAAAAAAGAATCAATACATAAAATGAGGAACTCAGGCCAGACTGTCTAAGCAGAAGGCATGGTATGAAAGATTTGCAGTTACTGTTAAACCCTGTGATAAGGATTTTGATACTGATATGAAACCTTGTGATAAAATAGATTATGCACAATTTTGGGGAAAAGCCTTTGAACATGCTAGGAATGGTAACTGGGACCACCTGTGATGCTAAGAAACCTTCTGATAATCCTGCTTCTCAGCTATTACCTGTAAAGAGACTTAAAGCTTATCACAGTAGAGAAACCATAATGAAGATGAACTACTGTGTGGAAGGAGAAACAGAGGCACACCCCTTCTTGGCTTTATTGGCTGGATGCCAAGATACCTACACACTGGAAAGCTTTAATAAAGCTAAAGTTAAAAAAACTATATAACACATAGGTTGGGAAAAGAGTGTCTGTACATCTGGGTATAGTGCTTAGATTATCCACAAATATAAAGTAAGTACTCTATGTACTGATACATAGAGGACAGAATCAGCAATAACCCAAATGTAGGTGAATAGATTTAACAATACAGTTTAGATATTAGAATCCGAATACTCGGGTACATCCCTCATGAAAAGTTGTACAGAGATTTGGTTGTGGAAAGCAAAATATATCAATGAGTGGAGATTGTCCCTCAGTAATTGAGAATTAGGTAGGTAGTCCATTTAGAAAATACAGTCCATGAAGAAAGTATTTCAGTTATTTTCCTGACTGCGCTTCTACATTGAGTTAACACCAGTTAGGAAAGCAGAAGTGTTCACAGTGATGCAAAAGTACAAGGAGAGGCTTTACTTGAAAGGACCATGACACACACTGCCTCCAAGGTAGTCAGTGACTAACGCTGTTGCAGTGAACTTAGGGGGATGTGTGGCACTCTGTACCTCAAAGCAGCACCCTGAAACCCCCATATTCATCACTGTCATATAATTATGATATATTTCATACAAAGCATGCCATGTAAGATATCATATGAAAGGTAATGATCTGCTAAAACCCCCTTTTCTGTTCAAATATGTATCTTGTTGGTGTGTAACAAGTTAAGGGATTTTGCGTATGGTTGTTACTGAAATATGCTGTAAGTTTGCTAGTACATACAAAGTACCCCTGCCCGGGAGGGTGTTCAACGACCATTAATCAGCAGGGGAGCTGTAATCAAGGGATTTTCAATTCAACAAGGGCTGCCCAAGCACCACACACTGGGGACTGCTCAGCTCTAGGACTCAAAATTGCACAATATCACACCACAGGGATTACTCAACTCAGCGAAGCCCTCCAGGACATGTCTGGGCAAGTGGCTTCTAGGCACATGGACTGAGGATATAAAATAGGGGACACTGGCAGCCTGCCTTTGCCTTTCTCCTCCCCCACCTACGCTGGAAGCAACAAGAACACTGAGAAGACAAAGACTCAAGTGAGGAGACTGGTCCAGGCTTCAGGGAGAAGTCTGTGTATTAAGAACTGTAGCAATCCAACGGGGTGAGAAAATTACTTCATCTAAATACTGCCTAGTGTCATAATGTTTAAGATTTAGATTTTTCTTTTATTTTCTTCTGACCTTTTTATGCCTACCACTGATAATCACTTAAAATCGATCTTTTTGTAGTTAATAAAACTGTTTTATATTTGACCTAAAACAGTGTGTTTTGGCTGAAGTGCTTGGGAAATCTCAGCTCAGTTCACAAAGGCTGGTGCTTTCCTCTCCACATTGAGAGGGGGCGGACTGGGTAATAAACGTACACTGGTCAGGCTTTTGATCAGGGCAGGATGGTGCAGCTCTGGGGTGCAAGGTGGGGGAGCTGGGGGAATTGGCTGGTGCCTTTCTCTGTGTTTTTCATGAGCGACTCTGGGAGCATTCATGCAATGTAGCTGGGTGGGGGGGCTCCAAATGCAGTTGTGCTGAGTGATCACAGCGCCTGGAGGGGTTTGCTCACTAGCAAGGCACTATGAGAGACAGCCCAGGTTGGAGAGTTAAGGGGGCACAGCGGTACCCCAGTTCCAGGTTGTAACCCAAGGATCCCATCACAATAAGGAATGTCACCCATCCAAATGACTTTGTGGGAGGGGATACAAACCCCATTTCAAAGGTTTTGCTTTCAAGTTTCAGCTAGTTCACTGTTTAGTAGCTTAGATAAATGCAACCTAGTCAGTGATTTCATCCCGGATGCTCTCCCTTATTTTTGCATTGACAAAGGCTGCCCTGTAATTTGCTATTTACAGTATGCTGTACACGTCTGTTACCATGGTAGCACAATCAAAGCCAAAGTATCTAAACCCCTTCAATTTTTAAAACCTTGATCATGTTTTACAGGAATGATTAACTGTATATGACAACCTTGTTGATATTTTTTTTTTGGTACAGATTTCTCCAAAGAAACCCCGGAGGAAAAAAGCAATTGACTAATGCTGGGTTGTCAGAGAGCTGTAATTATTTTCTGTGAGACTGAATGGAGTGTAGCATTAACTTGCTTCTCACACAGCTAGAAAGAAGGCCACTAGTGGACAAATCGGCTCTTTTATAATAAAAAAAAAACTCCAGACAACGCCCTTTCGTTAAGCCAGACCAGAGTCAGGGTTTACAGAGTATTTCAGAATGTGAGCGTGGCTCTGGCACTGTGTGCTTTGGGGCGGGAGCACAGATTCTTATAGGCATATTTCCAATTTTCCAAGAGTAAACTGGCTCCTTGGAGACGTTCTCCAGAGAAATGTGGCCGAATTCTCATGGATCTGGAAGTTGGTTGACTTCTGAGTTGAAAAGCAGGAGATTCCTTCTCCACAATCTCTGCTCTGCCCCGATGGTAGCGACAAGGAAGCCACGTGATTGTATTCATGAAGCTGTGGAGCTAGGCTGACCATATCTCCCACTTTGGCCGGGACAGTACCTTTTTTAAGCCCTGTCCCGTCCGTCCCGACTTTTTTGGCAAAACCGGGCATTTGTTCATCAGTTGGCAAGAGCAAATGGGACAAATGCCCAGTTTTGTCAAAAAAGTGGGGGCGATGCCCGGTGGGGTATGGGGGAACATGCGGGCGGAGGCGGGAGAGCAGCATTGCCAGTCCTGAGCGCAGGGGAGAGCGGCTTGGGCCGGGCCAGACCCATGTGGGGGTGGGCAGAGGGCGGGGGGCCTGGGGCCAGCCTTGTGGGGTGTCCCGTTTTTCCTTTGGGAAAATATGGTCACCCTGTTTGTAGCTGAACCAAACCCCCATGACTGTGTTAGATTCAGGCTTCTCCGGGAAGTGAAGGGCAGCCCCACATTTTTCAGCTGTTATGGGCGATACGCTGATGCACTTGGCTTGATTCTCTGCCCTCTACTGCCTTTCGCTCTCGTGAGGCTGGTGGCACTTAGCATTTCCCAGACGCTGTTCAGCCCTTCACACAACAGGCCCCCGGTTTTGTGAGTGTGCGGCTGGGCCCCCCAGAGTGTCCCTGTCCCTCTCCCTCCCAGGGACTCAAGTTACCCAACACGCACAGAGGGCAGCGGGTACCTGGGTGAGCGGGCACACAGGCCGAGTCCTGGAGCTGGAGCTGCCGGCACACAGCTGTCCGCACTGGCAGCAACCCACCTCTGCAGCCCTCTTGCAATCACTGCTCTCCTGGGGCTGGCCTCAGCCAGCTCAGCCCAGAGGAGTGGGCAGGGCCCGCCAGGAGGAGACTAGTCTGCCAGGGATGCCCCTTGCTCCAATGGATTTCCGGTGAGCCTCCAGCTGCTCTCCTTTGCCAGGCCTGCGCGCTGCTCCGGAGGTGAACCCGGGATGGGAACCAGGCCCCTGCAGATAAGAAGGGTGCAGTGCAGGTCAGACAGAGACACCCGCAGCCATCCGGCCAGGAGCGGGGGTGCACGGAGCTAGCGAGACAGGTGCGACTCCCCTGGGAGATGAGCCACCCGGGCATCAGGGTGTCAGTGGGGGAGGAGTCGCCCCATTGTAACTGCACCTACAGAGATGAAGTTACTTCCCTAGTCGAGACAAGCCCCAGGATCTGCCCAAAGCAGCCTCTTGGGACCTCGAGACGAGAGAGGGGAAATAAATAGTTACAGTTATAAATTGTTACAAACAAAGTTCTGAACGAAGCAGCGAGAGGGTGCGGGAGCAGGAGCTGTAGCTGCTGGTCTGTCCTTAGCTCACCCTGAACAGGGTGAACATGAAATGCAAATGAGCAATACCGGATTTCAGGCTGAGGACGCGAACTCTCTCCGGTTGAGTTACACCATTAGAGCATTATCCAGACAAGACAGCGGCCTGAGTCCGCCCTCACGTCACAGAAACAATCTGGGAGCTGTGGGTCTGTGTTGACACATTATGACCCAGTTCTGGAACTAACAGCAGTGCAAAAGTCCGATGACCCTCGCCGAAGTTTGGATAGCCACCTCGCTGCTTTGAAGCTGATAGTAACTTTCTGAATAACTTCTAGTTGCATAAGTTGCCTGGGAGTCTTATGAAACAGATTTTTTCCCCAGAGATTTCTGGTAATTTCTGCTCCCCATAAGGCCAGAAATTGTGTAACAGCAGATCCCGTTGCCAGGATTTCTGTTCTTTCATTCCCAGTAGAACTGTTCAAATAATTGATTTTTCAGTTTGCTGGTTGAACAGAATTTTTTTCCCCCTTTTCTCTGCAAAATGAGTGGTGGTGGTGCCCCTTTGTACCCGCTAGCCCTGTGGTCAGCGCACTCACCAGGGACAGGGGTGTAGGAGATCCAGGATCAAGTCCCCACTGGACCGGAGTCCAAGCAGGGATGTGAACCAGGGTCTCCCACCTCCTACACAAGTGCCCTGAGCACTGGGCTCTGGGGTATTCTGGAGTCGGGCTTGCTCGATATCTCCACTTTAGTCCTTGAAGAGCAAGTGAGAATGACTCTATTGCCTAGTGGTTAGGACACCCTGCTGCAATGGACACCTGTCCATTTCAAGCCCCCTGCTGTGCTGTGCTGCATTGAGTAAAACTTCCTGTCCCCAGCCTCTGTCATCCATTTTGCCCTTGGTGAGGATTGAAACTTTTCCAATCATAGGGGAAGTGTGGTTGGAAGAGCCATGCTCAGGCATAGGATGAACGGAGAGAAAATGGCCAACAGTTCATAGCAAATGGAGAACATGTGCTCTTCCACACGCAGGCGGATAATCGACAATAAGGGATATGATCCCTTTCCCTCCTCTCAACTGCAGCCAGAGACAAGGGCCTTGGACTTGTCATTGCTTGAAAATGAAATAAAAGCAAACTCCACATCCCCATCGAGAGGGGGGGAGGGCTCCTGGAGGAGGAGATGTGTCCTTCGTAAATTGTTTGTATTGCTGTAGCACAGAAAAGCTCAACCAGGACTGGGGTCCCCTTGTGTAAGGGGCTCGACAGGCAGACGGAGAGGCTGTCCCTGCCCCAAAGAGCTTTTACTCCAAATAGGCAACACAGGCCCAGGGTGGGAAGGGAAACTGAGGCACGGAGCGGCAAGGTGATTTGCCCAAGTTCACCTGCAGGTCAGGTCAGTGGCAGAGGCAGAAACAGAAGCCAGGTCTCCTGCCTCGCAGCCCAGCTGGTCACTCGACCGCACTGTCTCGCTGCAGGCTCTGAATGTCAGTGGAGACGCGCACTGGCAGCAGCGGGAAGCCGGCTGGTGGCCTCTGTGGGTGATCAATCGGCTCCTGGATGGGTTGGGGCTGGGCCAGCCTAGGAATATGGCAAAAGTTATTGTCTGTGATGAAGCCAATAAAGCTGCTGCGATCCTGACATTTGCCGTGGAGAGGGCCCTGCCACGCAGAGACGGCAATGATCGCACAAGGACCCTGTCCTTAGGCAGGTCCAGGCCTCACCCACGCGGTCGCCATTGCTCAGTTCCCCACCTGAGGCCACACCAAGCAGCTTGTGATCGTCTGGTCCTTCCTCGCCCTGAACGCCGTGACTAGCACTGGCCCCGCAGAACATCACAGCCACATCGACAGCCAAGCGAGGGTCCTTCCCCCTGCCCACCGCCCCAGTGCGGAGATGCCAGGGAACTCACTATCAGTCACAGGCACGTGTCTGATTCCTGCTCTGTCCTGGAAGTGCTCAGAGCAAGCTGGTGTCCTGCAGCCAAGGGGCAGGTGGGAGCCATCCCGCCCCAGGGGAGCCATTGTGCCCCTACCCCGAGCTCTCAGCCCCACCAGGCCAGTGCTCCGCCCGCTCTGTCCTGTAGCAATGCATGGAGCCATCAGTGTACAGTAGGTGCCTCCGCTGCATTTCTGTTCAATAACGACTATAAGAGTGCAGGGGGAGACAGACCTAATTGCGCTTTGCTTTTCAACAGGGATAAATGATTAAGGACTTGCCTACACAGGGAAATATACCAGCAGAACCACAGCAACTTTGTAGCACTACGCTGGTATTGGTACAACTTCCCTATTGCTCTGCAAACTGTATAAACGAATCCAGAAAACGGCGCTTTGCCTGCTGAAGAGGAGTGGTCACGTGGGGAAGTGTCGCACATCAAGTTAGCCCTCTCGTTCTGCTGGAACATTTCCCCATGTAGACTGACCCCAACAGAAATGGTAAGTGAGATGATGCAGACTGGGCCTTCTTGGGAGATGGAGCGACTATGGAGAATAATCTGTATGCACCTCCATCTATGCTGCAGCATCGTGCCATGCAGGATGTTGGCCAGGCTGTGCCGTGCAATGTGCGAGCTGTAGGAAGCACTGGGAAGTTTGGACGCTTTCACCCTATAGAATATTATCGTACGAACAACACAGTCCTGCAGGTGCCGAGGTTGTGCAGAGGAGTAGAACAATGGCATCGCTTTCAATGGAGGAGAGCCTATTTCTGTGCGGGCTTTGCTCTTAAATAATCCTATGATTTACTGGGCTGTGCACAGGAAGAAGGAAATGAACAAGGCATGGGGCTGTTTACAAGTTGAGGCCAATACATCTTGTTTTCAAGGACGGGTGTGAAGTGTGGGTGAAACATCGGTGTAACAGCGTTCCTTCGGAGCAACATGTATAAAAAATTAATTGCATCTGTCTACACTGCGTGTGAACAAAGAATTTCCCAAATCCACTTGGAACATTTCTGTTTTTACTGCTATCACATGCTATTTTCTAATTTTCTTTATAATACCAGGAGAAAAGGGGTAAAATGATCTTTCAGCAGTCTCTCTGCTAACTATAGAAAATACTTCATTTAAAGCTTTCACTACTCCTTATCTATTCCTTTTTGAAGAGTTTGATCATGAATTATACATTCTATCACAGCATGAAATATTCAGCTCATGTTCTTCAATTTCAATTCAAGCCACCAGACAAAGAAATGAGCTGTTGAGCGCAGAAAGGCCTGGGTGCATAGATATGACTCTCCCAGTGCTTATAATAGCCTTCCTCCTGCTGTAGTGCCAGATCAATAGACCAGCAGCCCTCAGAAGGCTTCAGGTGGCCAGCGCTACTCTGTGTGTGCCATTCAATTAATAACAGGACAAACCAGGGCTTAAGCAGATGGACAGAGCAAATATGAATTTAGCCTGAGTGTCACTGAGAATGTACCTGCAGCGTTCTAAAGGTTAGGAGGAAAACTATAAAAGAAAAATGTAATTATTGCTCCTGAAAAGTAGTTATTCCTTCATTTCTTCAAGTTTCTAAAGGCCTTCTCGAAAGGTCACAATGGAGTATTGCAACTGCAAAGTGTGAAAGAGACGACGTAGCCTCAGTATCAAACGGCGTTAGCAACTAGCTCAAAACAGAGTGCACGTAGTTCACATACCGATGAATGGAAATGTTGTGGTCTGGAATATGTATGGCCAAAAATAAGGGGCCTGATTCATTACTGTTCGACTGCAGTTTAATGCTGACTTTTCAATGCAGTGATGCCGTTATAAAACTGGACTCAGACAGCGGTGAACCAGGCCAAGAGTTGAAAACAAAGGCATTCAATGTCATTGTGATCCAAGCGCATATTACTATTGTTATACAGCAAATAGGAATTAGAGCTGAATGGAATTTGGATTTGGTTTCTACATTAATTTACAGCCGTCAGTGGCTGGCCAGCACACTGCCAGTCACACTAGTTGTCCAGCGTACACCATGGTTATAGATTGACTGCCATGGTCTGTGAGAAAAATAAGAACAGGGAAGGCTCAACCAGCTTCCACTTTCAACTACATTAATTTTGTTGACTGTTGTTCCATTCATACAGGGAACATAGAAAACAATTTCTGAATGAAATCTTTCTAAGACCTGTTGACAACTCTCCTGCAGAGTTAGAATGTCACAACTGCACATCTTCACCTGGGCCTGAGGTTTTCAATGACATAAAACACATTTTAAAAATACAAAAAGTTTTTCTTTGAAGTTTTCTTTCCTTCTGGTGGCTGTCACTGTCTGGTCCACTTTCTGTCAGTTGCAGCATTTAGTACCACATGCAGCAAGGCACAGCAGATATGTTACTTCAAGAAGGACTGTCTTTCAGATTCTTTCTCCTGTATATGAAGTGACATGGAACTGTAGAATCTTGTAGCAATGTCTAATTGCATCAAATGCTACCGTATTGCACTGTATCACTTCACAGACATGCCACCATCTTCAGAAACACATCAAATCACGTATCTTCTGGTAGACTTGGAGCTCTGTGTCTGAAGCCAGGTAGCCAATGCTGGAAAAATAGAATCGCCAAGAGTCAAACTGGGTTGGCTCAGCAAACCCACGCATTTTCTGGAGGCTCAAATCCTACTGCCCTAACCTAAGCTTTCAATTAAAAAATAAGTCTCTAGCCTTAAGGTTGGAAAAGTAACTTCACAATGTGAAATGGGTGTAAACGACTCGGGTGGTAGCTGTGCAGGTGTTCAGACAGCCAGAAAACACAGCACGAAGAGGTGTGAACTGGCTCTACTCACTGTAGGGTCTAGCCTTGAAGTCTAATGTTGACAAGTTATATGTTAACACTCCACTATTGCACTGCCCAGTGCTCACCCAGCCATGCTATGGATTTTTACTGGCGGTGGAGTCTCATATGAGAATCTCAATTGCATGGAGCTCAGGAGAGTCCTGCCACTCATGCCCTGTCACCCCCATCAGTTCAAGCTCCAGCTGTGAGGACTTTCTATCACCAAGGAAAGGCCCTGGAAAGGAAGCCCTGCATTGTGTCATAGCGCAATGCTGGGATTGATGCTATGGAGTCAGGGAGGCACATCTCTGAACAGTGCATTTGATTAGCAAAGCAGGGTGGGTACAGGGCAGTTTGTGTCAGATATTTACGTTCTGGGCCCAACATGCAGTTCATAGGACATTGGCTCATCAGAGTCTAGCCCAGGGGTAGGCAACCTATGGCACGGGTGCCGAAGGCGGCACGGGAGCTGATTTTCAGTGGCACTCACACTGCCCGGGTCCTGGCCACCGGTCCGGGGGGCTCTGCATTTTAATTTAATTTTAAATGAAGCTTCTTAAACATTTTAAAAACCTTATTTACTTTACATACAACAACAGTTTAGTTACATATTATAGACTTATAGAAAGAGACCTTCTAAAAACATTACAATGTATGACTGGCAGGCGAAACCTTAAATGAGAGTGACTAAATGAAGACTCAGCACCCCACTTCTGACAGGTTGCCGACCCCTGTCTAGCCCAGGCCTCTGACACTTGCTCATCTAAGTAGTAGGAGTCCGTTTTTTTGCCAGAAGTGTGGAGCAGCTTCCATTAACTTCAGCTAGTCTGGGACTAGCGGGGGGCCGGGGGGCGGGGGGGGAACCCTTGGAGCATGCTCTGTGAAACATCTCCAAAGGTGGGGCCAGTCCCACTCCCAAGTGGGGAAAAAGGCACCAAACTCTTCAGTTAGTTCAGCCAGACCCAGAGGGAGAGAGCCGCACCAGAGGGCAGGTGAGGGTCTCTGCCTGAGGGCTGAGGCTCCCAGGCCTGCTTTTACCAGCTGCAGCAAGAAGATGGCCCCAAGGAGAAGGATACCAGCCTCTGCAAAGAACCAGGCGTGTCCAGCTCAGGACAGTGAGGTGATATTAACACGTGGCCTGTAATGAGAAGATTGCATTTAGATTTATAAGGCCTCTTAGTTAACCCTCAGTTCGTCTTCTTATAAACGTAAAGGGTTTTTCTGGGTTTCTTTGTTTTAGTCTGAGCAGCTTTACTACATTGTGGTGCCTTCATTCCACTCTGGAGCAACGCAGGTAGGGCATGCACCTTGTCCACATTTACCTATGTATCTTCTGTGTTCTTATCCACAGGGGGGAGAGCCACTCTCAGAACAGACTGATCTCGCTCACGCTGGAATTTTAGTGGGCACTTGTGTAATCAGAGGTTACAAGTGCATTTGTTGGTACAGTATTTATTGATTTTAGGGTGAACTAGTCTAAAAGCTGGATGAATTGGCCTCAGCAGACTTTCAATTTCAGCATGTCACTGACCCTGGGATGTATTGTGCGCTATGGGAAGAGATGTGAGACAGGGACAGAGAGAAGAGGCTTGATTTGTGTTTCTAGATCTTTGTCTTACTATCTCCGTACTTACTGCCAGGCGAAAATGCATGAGAGTGGAGCTCTGTAGAGCATCAACGATAGCCATTGCTCACAGTGGCTTTCCATTGCAATCTTAGCACATTGACAGGTGTCTCCTTCCCACAAGCATTCAGCTACTTGGGGGGGGGCTTTTTGGTTTTGTTTGTTTGTTTGTTTCTGGGGTGGGTTTTTGTGTTTTTTGTTTTGATGAACCAACTAATTTTCCATTTTTTTAAAACATTGAACTGAGATTGTTTACACATAGTAATTCATAGACCTGTCTCACTGCCCAGCTGCAAGCTTTCACCTTTCATTCTGAGAGATGGCTGAATCTCAAAGCATTTTAAAAGTTCATTTTAATGTCAATGATTATCCAGGTGTTGATGGGCTTATCAGATACACATCCAAACCACCAAACCATTTGGATCTGCAAGATGAGACTGGCGTTGTGACAGCAGGCTGCTTTGTTATGGGATTCCCACCCTCCAACTGCTTCCAAAGGAAAGCCCTGGGAACCACTGGAACATTTGCTAGCATTGTGCTTTGGCATGTTCATTCTGACCTGGAACCAAGTTGTGCAGGCCACATAACAATTAAAAATAATAGAAAACATTAGCCAACAGCTTCACTTCAGGGTTGAGCCAGTCATCTGGGGGAAGTTTGACTTGTCTCTCATTTATCTGAACTGGTGCCCTGGCCCGGAATGGGAATGTCAGAAACGCAGCTACCTTTCCACCCCTGTGATGAATCAGGATAACTTACATCTTCAGTTGTCACCAAAAGGCCAAGACCTCATGCTGGCATCAGCAACCAATTGGCACAAGATTTATTGAATTAAATCTGACATACGGAGATTTTTCTATCAGCTTCTGAAGCTTAACCTAGTCATGGAGTCACCTTGGCCTTCTTCAGCAACGTATATACAGACTGCTGGTTTGAGTCAGGGCTTCGTAAATCATAATGTTGCAGAAGAGAACTGGGTGTCATAGCAGGCACTTGGCAGGCACTAAAACGACAGTATCAGCATGCAGAAACGGAAAAGCAAAGATCCTGAGCAAGGCAGTTTATTTCTTGTAGATATTTACAGTCTTTTGCATGCATCACATACCTAAAGCCCAATTTATCAATAGTTGTTTCAGTGCAAAAACAAATGTGCTGATGGAAGGCCAGGGAGCAGCTAGAGAGAGAAAGTTCACACGAGGCTCAGGTTTAAATATAGACATGTAACTAGGTGGGGTCCCACCCCGCAGAATGCGACAGACACAAACATTTACTTGTTCTAGCCACCTACAGGGGTGACGAAGCTCAGGGGTGGTGCTTGCATTGCCTTTCCCCTGTTCTGCTTGTGTTCAGCAGGCCCATGACATCCAACTTCTGGTCAACTGGGAGAGCTGGGTGCCTGGAAGGGATTTGAGTAGTTGATTTAGAGCTTCTCTAAGTTCCTGGTGCAAGGCTCAGTCAGAAAAAGCTTCATTTAAAGTCCTGTGCCTGCTGCATGGTGCTCTCATGCTGGTCAGCTGACTTTGTGGCAGACACCAAGCCGTGTTGTGACTACAGGAAGGAGGGGCAGGGTGTGTTATGGGGGGCACTAGAGTATGATGAGGGATAAAGTCACATCTAGGAACATGGAGAATTTTACTTTCAGGAGGTGCCTGAGGAAGAAAGGAGGTGTGTGTGTGGAGGAAGGAATAAAGCCTGAACGTTGCACTGGCTAGGCTCTCTTTTTTAGGCTTGCACAAAGAAGATGGAGTCAGCCAGTGCCAGGTGCCCCAGAGGGAATGAACAGAACAGGGAATCACCAAGTGATCCATCCCCTGTCGCCCATTCCCAGCTTCTGGCTCTCTGCGTGTATGTATTGCTTTCAACCAGATGGTAAATTATAAAAGTAGGATTCTATCTGAATTTTGCTCTCCTCGCCCAAGCCTAATGTACACAAATATTATTAACCATAGTATCTATTGTGTTAGACTGCGATTCTTCAAATCTGTACACACATAAACAGCTTTCCCCATTGTTACTCTGATGCACCCCAGAACAGCGATCCCAAACACACCCACACATGAAACAAAACATGCAGGTCGGTTGTCAATCAAAACATATACGGACCATGAATCAGTTAGGACACCAACAGTCTGAACGAAACGTAACAATAGTCCAAACAGCAGATATGTAGCAGCAGGCCCTGAGTACCTCACGCTAGACACATGTAACCCACATAGCTAGTAGAGAGACAGAGCCGCGAAAAAGGCTAACACGGGCCTAGGATGCATGAGACGAGGTATTTCCAGTAGAGACAGGGATGTGTTATTGCCATTGTACAAAGCACTGGTGAGACCTCATAAGAAAGATGAATTCAAACTGGAACAGGTACAGAGAAGGGCTACTAGGATGATCCGAGGAATGGAAAACCTGTCTTATGAAAGGAGACTCAAAGAGCTTGGCTTGTTTAGCCTAACCAAAAGAAGGCTGAGGGGAGATATGATTGTCCTCTATAAATACATCAGAGGGATAAATACCAGGGAGGGAGAGGAGTTATTTAAGTTAAGCATCAATGTGGACACAAGAACAAATGGATATAAACTGGCCATCAACAAGTTTAGGTTTGAAATTAAATGAAGGTTTCTAACCATCAGGGGAGTGAAGTTTTGGAACAGACTTCCAAGGGGAGCAGTGGGGGCAAAAAAACAAACTGGCTTCAAGACTGAGCTTGATAAGTTTATGGAGGGGATGGTGTGACGAGACTACCTACAATGGCATGCAGCTGATCTGAGACCCCTGGCAGCAAATATCTCCAATGGCAAGAGGCGGGACATGTGATGGGGAGGGCTCTGAGTTACGACAGAGAATTCTTTCCCAAGAGTCTGGCTAGTAGGTCTTGGCCACATGCTCAAGGTCTAATTGATCATCATATTTGGGGTCAAAAAGAAATTTCCCCCTGAGTTAGATTGGCAGAGACTCTGAGGCTTTCTCACCTTCCTCTGCAGCTTGGGGCACAGGTCACTTGCAGATTTAAACTAGTGCAAATGGTGGATTCTCTATAACTTGAAGTCTTTAAACCATGATTTGAGGATTTCAGTGACTCAGCCAGAGGTTAGGGGTCTAATTACAGGAGTGGGCGGGCGAGATTCTCTGGCCTGCAATGTGCAGGAGGTCAGATTAGATGATCATGATGGTCCCTTGTGACCTCGAAGTCTACGAGTCTACAAAAAAAGTGGGGTTGAACTGAAAGTTATGGAAAGCTTCCGCTAGGGTTGTGTGTGTCCTGAAGAGCAGCACCCTGAAATCTAGGGTGACCAGATGTCCTGGTTTTATAGGGACAGTCCTGATTTTTGGGTCTTTTTCTTATATAGGCTCCTATTACCCCCCACCCCCTGTCCCGATTTTTTACTCTTGCTGTCTGGTCACCCTACTGAAATCACAGTCAGCGTTAAAAACTAAACCCACAAGAAATGTGCTTTGTTCTGTCTTGTTTCTTAAGACTTGAAGAAACACTTGACTTCAGACAGAAAGTTGCCTTGCATAGCCAGGTCACTTGAGCAGAAAGGCTCATTGGGACAGTGAGTGAAATGATGTTGATAAAAGCTAATTGAATGAGCAAATGTTTTCAATGGCATACTTCAAAGATGCCCACACTGGGGCAGGGAGACGGGTTACTAGGGTTGTGCAAACCTTCTGCACATTCCTTGCGAAAGTCTTCTCCTTGACCTTGTCTTTCTGTTCATTCAGAAATTCATTCCACATGCCTGGGTATTTTGGTTCTGTGAGTGGGGAGAGGTGGGTAGGGGAAGTGTTATGTCCCCAGCATCAGCAAGCAACCTCTATTCGCTGGAATGGGAGATACAATAGCTCTGAGCCAGATCCACGAGGCCATTAGAGCCACAGAACTACTGATCCCTTGGCCTCTCTCCTGGCCTGCCTGCATGAAAGACCCTTTCGGGGGCACTCTGGGGTTGGCAGTACTCGTGTCTGAGCAGTGACCCCCAACCCTAATCTATGCCCTGCATGGCTGAGGAGGGCCTGTCACTGGGCAGCTGGCTGACATGAATTTTACCCTCTGTGAATAGCTATTTTTTCTATGCAAAACTGGCACCACATGCAGAACTGGTTTTCCCATCAGTCCAGCAAGAAATCGCTGTTGTTCACACAGCATCTTTACAAACATTGTACAGCAGCAATGGAAGCTACAAACACGAAAACCAACTGGAAACCCAGTGCAAAGCTCAGCTGTTAGCTTGGTTTTCAACACAGCCTGACCCTGCACGGCCAAGGTCACGAGGATAGGCATTTGCACAGATAAAATGACAAGGCAGCAGCCCCCCAAACCAAAGACTAAGAGCAGAGATCAACTGGTGTCCTTTGTGCAGGAACGTAAATCAGTAGGCAGCTCGGTAAGTGCGTACAAAGTAGCGAACAGGAAACCTCACAAAGTTTAGTTCGCAGACACATCCCAAAGTCTGGATGTTTGTCCAGTGCTTTCCTCTGGCATATGAGCATAATGAGCTTTCTCTCAGAGATTGTGTGCTAGCCACAATGAGGAAGCTGTAAAGGGGTCAGGAAAATGAAACAAAAATAGCTAAACTCTGAAAATTCAAAAAAGGTCCAGTTTGGTCTGTATCTGGGCTAAAGGGCTCAATCCCAATTATAAAATCTATCACTGGTTTAAAGTCATCTAGCAACCAAGGGAAAGCAGCCCTCTGTGGATAAGAACATTCTCTCAAACATGCTGGTCTCTGTTTCTCTGTATTCCCAGTTTCTCCGTCTTTCCAGTGAAGTTTTGCTTTCTGGGTTTTCTTAATGCAAGTCAGTTGATTAAAGTTTTCAGCATCTTTCATTATGTAACTTGGAGCAGTAAGAGGGTGTGTGAGCTGCAGCTGATTCCTCCTACTCCATTACCTGCGAATTCCAAACTCTATAGACAAGAGAATGAAAAGCAGTCTAGCTCCCCTGTTAGTCACACTGGGGTAATATTCTACAAAGGATTGTCATGTTTTTGATGATTTTTGCAGAGTCCAGCTATATGCAAACCAGTAGAGTGGGATCCTAGGGCAGTATTCTAAAATTCACAACTTTGTAATACACACTATAGCCACTGGTATTCCTGGGTCAGCTCAACTCTTCATTCTTGTTCTATGTCAGGATTTTGTTTTAGGACAGTGGAACCCGATCATGCAAAACCCCATCTCAGGCAGCTGGGGCTCTGGCACTGTGAAGTGTCACAACGATTAGACCTAGAGTTTATTCCTCTTGGCAATGACATGGAAACTGAGATGTTAAAGAAACGTCAGCGTGTTTTGTCTTTTGTGGCATACTGCCTCTCGGAGAGCCCAGAGCTCTCTCCCTGATGTTTAATTACAGTAGTCTATATTGATTGCATTTTTCAAAACAATTTGCTTGCCATTTTGAATACTTTCAGTGCTTGTGAAAGGTGTCAGCTTGGCAGCACTGGCATTTATCTGCAGAGCAGGTACTGACTGCTTTGTGCCTGGAAAGACTCCCTTGGGCTCCAGAGAGAAGTCCATGCACTTGGCTCGTCCAATCCTGACCAGCTCTCATTGTCCAATCTCAGTAGTTTAACAGGGATAGATCTAGCTCTCTCCAGTTCTGTTAGGACTAGATAATGTGTGCTTTTCCGTACAGCCAACTATTTTTAACACGATTCTAAATATGGATCTCATTAACCTCAATATAAAGAAGCACCAGGGATGGATATATCGCTGCCCAACAGAGAGTGCTAGTATCAGACAGGGATAGGCTCCATGCAGGTGCCTTTAAAGGGGCAGGAGAACATGACTTGCACCTGGGAGACATTAGCATAGCAGGCTGCAGTTAAACTCAATGGGATATTAAACTGAGTGGAAGGGAGAACCAAGCCTGGGATGGGTGGAGCTGATAATTATTATTTGCTTTAATGGGTTTGGAAATGCTCTAAGCAGCTCCCAGGCCAGTGTGGCTGTTTTGCAGGTTTGTTCACTCACATTCAATGTCCTTCTTCTTTCTTTCTCTCTCCTACGGTGGAAAATAACTAATTGTGGTAAAACTCCAGTCATAACTGGGTACAACTTGACATTCAGGTTATTTAACTATTGTAATGTAGCACAATGCGGTATGTTCTCAAAATATCAAAATCTCACTCAACACTTTCCTACAAGCCATAAAGTGTAGCTCTTAGCTGAACCTGCACATCCACGAGAAGCCCAGATTCAATGAAATCAAATACCACTTTCCCTAGAGTGCCCCTTCTACAGCTGCTTCTTGAAGTTCAGCTCAACTCTTTCTTTCCCTTTCCTTCTTTATTCTTTGTGGCTTTGTGATGCGGTTGGCGAGGGTGAAGATAAATAATGTCAGAGCACTGAAAAAATGTCATGCTGTTCCAAACAAATTCATAACATTTGTTTTGGGAAACTCTGGTCATTTTAAACAATCAACTTCACAAGGAGACCTGGATAAAAGGAAGGACTTTGCTGGGTGGAGTTTAACTTGGGAAAAGAAAGAAAGGCCTCTCTGCTCTGGTTTGGGAGGCCATGTGCCTTTGAGACGGTCTCTGGCTATGAAAACCAAACCAAAAGCCACTCTGGCATAAAGTTTCCAGGCTCAGAACATTCTAATGGAAATGGGATGATCTTAGACAGTCGTGTTGTAGGTGGAGAGTGGCTTAGAGAGATCAGGATTATTGTTTGGAAAGCACCAACAAGATACTTTAAAATAAAATAATATAATAAAAATGTGCCAAAGAAGACACTCCCCTGTACACACTTCTTGCCCATGTGGGGCAGGGGGCTGAGAGAACAGAGACGTGACAGATGTTGGTCATGTTGCTTCATGCAGGTCTGAAAGGCACTCAGGTGCTATGGTGAGGAGCACAATACAAGAACCTAGCTAGAACACAGCAGAATGGAATACTTGGCACTGTGTGAAACTATCTGCAGACAATCTCTGACCTGCAGAGGTTACTGGGAGGGGATAGCTAGATGTACATGGTTATTCATGCTATTGTTGATTGCTTCTGGTGGGAATTGCAGCAATGGTGGGTCTTTGGGGGCATCTGAGCGAAGAGAGGTTACTGGCTTGAAGGACTAGAATAGGGAGCCTATTCCACGCATAGGGGTGGATGATTAGCCGGCTTTTGGCCATGTCAATGAATCTCAAAGGCAGTAGAACATTCTTTCAGTCCCTACCTGCTATTGCTTGTATATGACTATGTTTTATTGAAGACACAAGGCTAATGCTGCCCTCACTTGTCCCCAGGCATCCCCAGAGTTAACAGGGATGCAGGGGCAGAGCGGTATCAAGATTTCTCCTTGTATTTCTCTGCAGAATGGTTACTTGTCTCTGCTGACACAGCCTGGTAACTGGAACTTCTTGAAGAATGATCTCTGGCTTATATTAAAACCACCATGTGTGGCCTATTTTCTTAGAGTTGTAGATTCATAGATGGAAGATGGACCATCCTGCTATTTCTCAGAAATCTTGCCAGTTCCAGAAGAAGTGCACAATGGTTTGCAGTGTTGTAAGCAGCCACAGATCAGCACATGTCCTGTCATTTTGCAGGTTCAAAGCCATGTTCATTGAATTGAGTTAGGTTTTCAATTTAGTCACAGTATGAACATCTTGGGTGGAAACCAGCGTGGTCATCAGTCAGCTGCCCTTCCACTATTGGTGGTATTCTACCAATTATCATCTATTCATATAGCATGTAGGCTGAACAAAGTAAGGATATTGGCTGGTAACTCTTTGCAGAGTTACGTCCTTTGGGTGATTTGAGTAGTGCAGCCACTTTGGCCTGTCTTCACAACCTAGGCATCGTCTGCATTGTCTCCATGCAAGAGTTAAAGAAGTCAAGCAGCCACTTCTGTACGCTTGTTTTGAAGTGTAGTAATAGTTCATTAGGTAGACCATCAAGTCCAGTTGCCTTTCCACATCTTAGAGTTTTCATGTCTATTGTCACTCCTCAATGTTGAGTTGCTCGTTGTGGACTTTGCTGCCTCTGAGGAGTGAGCAAAGTTCCTGTTTCACTTGTTTCTTTCTGCTCTTCGCTGTGTAGTCTGTTTTACCATTTAGGATGAGTTGGTGTGCAACTTAGCTGGGACATGGTGCAGTGGTGCGCTTTGGCTGTTGTCCATCAGGGTTCAGCTTGTGAATGTGGTCCATGCTTTTTTTTTGCTATTATGGCACAAGTTTGTTCTTTCAATCAGTCCCTTGCAGCGGTTCTGTCACTCCATTCCGATGTCTCTCATAAGCCTTTCCCTGAGCCCAGAGGGTTTTTCACCAAAGGGATCTGCTTCTAACAGTTCTAAATATCTCCTATATTGTTGGTGTGTCTGTTCTGAAAGCCCAGGTACATACGGGGAGATTATGGAGTGATCAACCTCTTTCTTCCACTCCCAGCTTTGGTTAGTCAGAGCTCAGAGTCACCCCAAACGTGAATTTGAGTCCCTGACTCTCTTGGCTAATAGGTTGACGGAGGATGGGTCCATCCATGGCTATCTAATTATTTTTTGAACCCAGTTTTACTTTTGGCCATTGCAACATCCCATGGCAATGAGTTCCACAAGTTATTTGTGCATTTTGTGAAGAAGCACTTCCTCTTGTTTATAATAAACCTATTGCTGGTTGATTTCACTGGGTGATCCCTGGTTTTTGTGGTCTGTGAAAAGATAAATACCACATCTCTATTGACTTTTCCCACACAATTCCTGATTTTATAGACCTCTATCATATCCTCCCTTGGTCATCTCTTTTATAATCTGAACAGTCTTAATCTTTGTAGTCTCTCCTCATATGTCAGATGGGGTAGCCGTGTTAATCTGGATCTGTAAAAAGCAACAAAAAGTCCTGTGGCACCTTAAAGACTAACAGATGTATTGGAGCATAAACTTTCGTGGGTGAATGCCCACTTCGTCAGACGCATGTAATGGAAATTTCCAGAGGCAGGTATAAATATGCAGGCAAGAATCAGTCTGGAGATAACGAGGTTAGTTCAATCAGGGAGGGTGAGGCGTGAACACCAAGGGAGGAGAAACTGCTTTTGTAGTTGGCTGACGGTGTCAAATTTGCAAATGAACTGAACATAAGAACATAAGAAAGGCCGTACTGGGTCAGACCAAAGGTCCATCTAGCCCAGTATCCTGTCTACCGACAGTGGCCAATGCCAGGTGCCCCAGAGGGAGTGAACCTAAGAGGCAATGATCAAGTGATCTCTCTCCTGCCATCCATCTCCACCCTCTGACAGACAGAGGCTAGGGACACCATTCCTTACCCGTCCTGGCTAATAGCCATTAATGGACTTAACCACCATGAATTTATCCAGTTCTCTTTTAAACTCTGTTATAGTCCTAGCCTTCACAACCTCCTCAGGTAAGGAGTTCCACAAGTTGACTGTGCGCTGCGTGAAGAAGAACTTCCTTTTATTTGTTTTAAACCTGCTGCCTATTAATTTCATTTGATGACCACTAGTTCTTGTATTATGGGAATAAGTAAATAACTTTTCCTTATCCACTTTCTCCACATCACTCATGATTTTATATACCTCTATCATATCCCCCTTAGTCTCCTCTTTTCCAAGCTGAAGAGTCCTAACCTCTTTAATCTCTCCTCATATGGGACCCGTTCCAAACCCTTAATCATTTTAGTTGCCCTTTTCTGAACCTTCTCTAGTGCCAGTATATCTTTTTTGAGATGAGGAGACCACATTTGTACGCAGTATTCGAGATGAGGGCGTACCATCGATTTATATAAGGGCAATAATATATTCTCAGTCTTATTCTCTATCCCCTTTTTAATGATTCCTAACATCCTGTTTGCTTTTTTGACCGCCTCTGCACACTGCGTGGACATTTTCAGAGAACTATCCACGATGACTCCAAGATCTTTTTCCTGATTTGTTGTAGCTAAATTAGCCCCCATCATATTGTATGTATAGTTGGGGTTATTTTTTCCAATGTGCATTACTTTACATTTATCCACATTAAATTTCATTTGCCATTTTGTTGCCCAATCACTTAGTTTTGTGAGATCTATTTGAAGTTCTTCACAGTCTGCTTTGGTCTTAACTATCTTTAGCAGTTTAGTATCATCTGCAAACTTTGCCACCTCACTGTTTACCCCTTTCTCCAGATCATTTATGAATAAGTTGAATAGGATCAGTCCGAGGACTGCCCACATATCTACAACAGCGACACCATCACAGGACCTAATCAGATCAGCTACAACATCACCGGTTCATTCACCTGCATGTCCACCAATGTTATATACGCCATCTTGTGCCAGCAATGCCCCTCTGCCATATACATCGACCAAACTGGACAGTCCCTAAGTAAAAGGATAAATGGACACAAATCAGATATTAGGAGTGACAATATACAAAAACCTGTAGGAGAACACTTCAACCTCCCTGGCCACACAATAGCAGATGTAAAGGTAGCCATCCTGCAGCAAAAATACTTCAGGACCAGACTTCAAAGAGAAACTGCTGAGCTCCAGTTCATTTGCAAATTTGACACCATCAGATCAGGATTAAACAAAGACTGTGAATAGCTAGCCAACTACAAAAGCAGTTTCTCCTCCCTTGGTGTTCACACTTCAGCTGCTAGTAGAGAACCTCACCCTCCCTGATTGAACTAACCTCGTTATCTCCAGACTGATTCTTGCCAGCATATTTATACCTGCCTCTGGAAATTTCCATCACATGCATCCGACGAAGTGGGTATTCACCCACGAAAGCTCATGCTCCAATACATCTGTTAGTCTTTAAGGTGCCACAGGACTCGCTGTTGCTCTCCTCATAGGGAAGCCATTCTATATCCTTAATCATCTTTATTGCCTTTCTCTGAACCTTTTCCATTTCCACTATATTTTTCCTGTTCTGCTCTGTTAATACACCCTGATCTGTGACACTAATTTACTAGTTTAGTAATTCCTACAGTATGTAGAAATAAAAAGTAAAAATAAAGCAGTCATGTGGGACAAAGATAGCTCTTCCCCGTCATTGCTCCTCTCTTTATCTGTATCAGGAATTTAGATAAAGAAGCGACAAAGAAATAATTGAGAGGTCAGTTCTTGGCCCTGAAATGCTCAAGGAGAAGTGTGAGGAAAAATAAAGCTGAAACATGGCATAACATAAAAAAGAAGCCAAGCCAGGATTTACATCTGAATGAACAAAAACACAAGGAAATATTCTGAGACTTCATCAGATATCATCGTTTTAAAGCCCCGTTCTTCTCTTTGATTGGGAAAGAAAAACCCGTGATACCTGATTAATCCCACTGAAAGAAATACAGACATTTCTTCCAAACAGCATGCGGTGGCCGCGTATGAGCTGAATCCCCTGCCGGTCTTTGCTGACATGTGTTACATTGAACCGGCTCTTGGATGGGTGAGCTGCTTTGCCTCATTTTTTAGACCAGTGGAATTCCATGGGGCAGAGCATGTCCCCCCCTTTGGGTGGAATCGGTCTCTGCTCAGAGCAAGTGAGGGGGCAGAATCTGGCTCCATGTCTTAGAAATTCCACTTGAGTTTGAAGCTTTTCAAGGGACTTTGGAGGGGTTAGGGTAGGAGCAGGGTGAAAAGTTCCGATGAAACAAGAGGGTGAAACAGTGAGTCTTGGAGGTTCAAAAACCAATAGGGGGAGCTTGTGAAATGTGGAACAGAGAAAAATATTCACACAACCTGGTATGAACCTCTCTCTCCCGCTCAGAATATTTCAGACTTCCCTTTCCCCGGAAATACCGTTATCCTTGGAGAAAACCTAAAGGCTAGAAGAGAATTGAAAAGAGGTTGGCAATTCCTCACCCTCGACGGGGCTCCGATGTGAGTTCATGGGAACCCAGTTCAGCGTCCGCTTGCCCAGGCTGAGCCTCGTCAATGGGATCACTCAGCTGACGGACAGGAAACTCACCCCATGGCTCTTCCTCTCCACTTCTGGGAACCTCTCTGGATGTGAGAGCAGCTGCCGTGGGGACTGCCATGTTCCGCTGCGAGGCGTGCTAAGCCCCCTTTGTTCCCGTTAGCAGAAGGGCTGGACTCATCCCTGCTAACCCGGCATGGGGCATGCGTGCTACCGCCACCGCCTCTCGTCAGGTCCGGGCAGGCCGCTAGGGAACAGGACATAGGAGTGAACGGGACCTCCTGGGTCATGCTGTCCAGGCCCCTGCTACTGAAGGTGCCCCCCTCATGTAAATCTCCCTATGAACTCAGAAAGCTCCTAGTTACTTTGCTGCCCTCACTTCTCCTACTGGGAGGCTGCTGCAGAACCTCACTCCTTTGAGGGCTAGAAACTTGCTAATTGATACATGGCCATGTGATATGCACTAGCCACCCCCTCCCGTCTCCTGTACTAGTGAGCTCCATGGCGAAAGCCAGAAGTGGCCTCAGCTGTGATGTGCCCAGGGCGTGCAGAGTGCCCATGATTCATGGCAGCCCCACACCCTGGAGATGTCCCATCGCACAGGGCCAGCAGCCGTGCTGTTGCTCCAGCATACAGAGCTCTGTACACCCTGGGGCCGCTCATGTACCATTGCTGCTGCAGATTGCAGAGCAATAAGAGACAGCAGAATCTGGTGCAGGGTGTTCCACAAAAACTATTGGCTCTGCACGAGTACTCAGAAGGAAGAGCCACCACTTTTCCCACTGCTGCCACGAAATACTGTCCCTGGCCCTTCCGCGGGCAGCGTTACAGACTGAATCGCTAGCCCTTCCAGAACACCTGGCACTGTCTGAGCTCATAGCAAATAAACATCGCTACTTTGCCTCATTCCTGATTCATTATTACTCTAAAGTGAGCCTGAAGAAAGTTCCCACAGGCCTTTCTAACAAGTCATTAAATGGGCTTTTATTATGCAGCTGAATGCTGTATTCTGCAGGGCAAACACTGTCAGGAGAAGTACAGGATCTGTTTGGGGGTTTTCCTTCTATCCAGAAATTCCTTTTGTTGCGATGATTTATTTAGACTCCATGAAATCAATATGGCTTCAGCTCTAACCCTTCTGTTACCAGCTCTGCCAGAGCGGTGCAGAGACAAAGCAGAAAGCAATGCACTAAAACACAACACACTTAGTCCTAACCCTCCGTCACAGCACAACAGAAATGATGGATGGTTGGGAGTTTTGGTCCCTATCACTCTGACCCCCATCTTCATTCCCAGGACCTATTGACGAGTGACTGAGAAGAACCCAGCATGCTGCTCCGGTAGCTCTGTTAAAAGTGTGTCCATTATGGAGTTTGTGTGGCTACTAGGGATGGGGAAAGCGCACAGATTGTTTGCTGGGTGTCTGTGAGCTTGCCCTAGGGAGCTTACACTAGTTCACAGGAGTTATGTGAAATTCCTCCTGGTCAATAAGAGCACCCCGTACAACCCGAGAAGGCTCACACTGCTAGGCTGGAGCAAAAGTCCTGCACTGAGTAAAGCAGCGGTGCTCCTTGGGTGGGAACACGAATTAATGACTCCGGCCCATTGGCCATTTGACCTTCCTTGGTCGCTGTCATTAAAGGGGGATGTCAATCATGGCAATTTGTCGGATATTTTCCCATTGTTGATTGAGGCTGCGTGGCACAGGGCAATGGCTGGAGCCTTTTCTCCAACCTTCAGGCTGCCTGCCCTCTAGGGCTGGAAGTGGAGAGATGGGCAAACCAGGAGAAAGGAATGAGGGTGAGGCCTAGAGAAGAGGAGAGAGAATGGAAACTGCAGAGGATTTTATGTCTTGCTGTCCTATTGGAGAGTGCACCTCCCGCAATTGCACCAAGCAATTTCAGACAATGTCCATCATTTAATACCAGAAATTCAAGTAAAAAATCATCTCAAAATTATTCTGTCCTCATCTGCAAGTGCAAAGTACTTCACTAGGAAGGAAAAATCCAATGTACATCTACGAACTGGGGAATAACAGTACTAGGGGGTTATAGTGGATCACAAATTGAATATGAGTCAACAGTATGATGCAGTGGATAAAGAGGCTAATATCATTCTCGGATGTATTAACCGGAGTGTCGTCTGTCTGTAAGACACGGGCGGTAACTGTCCTGCTCTACTAGGCACTGATGAAGCCTTAGCTAGATTACTGTGTCCTGTTCTAAGCACCACAATTTAAGAAAGATGTCTGACTGTCCATCCATCATTTTGCCCCTCCCGGGCATGTACGGGGGAGCACGGACAATGTTGCCCAGTGGGATTTTGGCCAGCCTGTCTACAGGGGTGGTATGAGGAGGGCAGAAAGTTTCTTTCTGTCTCTCCCCCACTGAGCATGCATGCAGGGGCTGCTCAGAATCTGGCCTTTTTCCTGCTTTTCATCCCCAGACCACTGACCAATCCCTGTGCCCTGGCAAAGCCCCACTGATGTCAACTGTCATCTACATGGGTCCAATTGCAGGTCGGGGCTTGAACTAATCACAGGGTAGGGTCAGTTTCCAAATGAACCTTGAATTCCGCCTCCCCTTGGTAGCCAATCAACTGCTTGCCATCTGGCTCAGGAATTTCATCTGTCTTGTTTCTCTCTGTAGCAGGGCTTTCAGCTAGAGCTCCCCTCCCCCACGGTCCATATGGTAATGCAACATAAACAACCCGTGTGCTAAACCTAAAATAATGGTTTTATTAGGGAACCATTGCTAAAGATCATATACGGATAATTCGGGTTATGTAATTAATTCATAATCTATGGGGAAAGACATCCTCACACATCACAAATATTACTGGCTACATCTGGTGACACTTACAAATGCTATAATTACAGAAGAATCTCTCTCTTGGGGAAAGAATGAAGCTCAAGCACCTGCCATGGAAGGCTTGCCAGGGGGCAGCTGGAGGAATATGCAAAAGGGGCTAACTGAAATAACCCCTCCATCGAACACCACTTAGAGAGGGAAGATTTAAGGGATTGAACAACACAGCAGATTCAAAGAGTGTCCCATGATAGGCAGGGATGGCAGAGCCTGTTCATGGCCTAAGTGTCATCGAATGGCCCCGGAAGGATTTTGATTATGAGATTCAGACACATTCTTTTTCTTACAGAAGTATTGGGAGCATAAGCTTCTTCAGATGCAAGAAGTGAGGTTCTTACCCACGAAAGCTTATGGTCCCAATACTTCTGTTAGTCTCAAAGGTGCCACAGGACCCTCTGTTGCTTTTTACAGATTCAGACTAACACGGCTACCCCTCTGATACATACTTTTTCTTGCTCTTCAATTATATCAGAAAGTTAACCAAAGGATTCCTGGCTGTAGGTGACACCGGGGAACCCAGTTCAGGGTGGCCGGTATACGCACAGGGTTTAATTGAAGGAATATGCACTATGGGTATTAAGCAGATGTGATCCTGTGTTATGAAAAGGAGTGGTAGGAAACGGGGTGAGAGAAGAGAACTGCCGGGCAGAGCGGAGTAGTTCCAGCCCACAGTCTGAGAATGAGATGACATCCTTATTCCACCCACCCACCCCGTCCCAGCAAGAGTCAGCACCTGCTAAACATTGCAGGTGCTTGGCAGAGCTCGTTATCTTTGCATCTACTGCGCTGAAAGGTGGCGCAGGCTGGAAGCCTGGTAGGCACAGCAGGTTATTGCTCGGAGTGGCACCAGCGTAACTGCAGGTAACTGCGCTGGCCTCAGGTGGCTGATACCCCCCACATACAGCAGCGTCCCCAGTCTAGCCGAGGTCAGAGAGTATGAGTGTGTTCACTGCGGTTTTGTCATCTAGTCCCTACTGTACAGATGCCAAACCGCCAGTCCTAGGGCCAGTGAACAGACGAAGCACCGCAGCGTTCCCTCCCTGGCACAGTCCCCTGTGCCGCCATCTCTGCCCCGTCCTCGTCTCTCTCATTCACACCCCTGGGGACAGCTGCTGGAGCAGCACAAAGGGGGCAGAGGGACAGAGAATCAAGGGCTGTGTTCAGTGTTGAACACGGCCCTTTGCTGGGCCTGACTCCAGCAGGGGGCAGTGTCTGGCCGTCCCAAGGTTTTCCCAGAGCTCTTTGCTCTCACACTCCCACACACTTGCAGCCTTAGCTATTTTGATTTATTACTTATTGTGCTTCAGCAGGGGGCAGGGGACAGAGATCGGGTACGCCACGTGTGCTCCCCCAGTGCCAGCCCCTACCTCTCTGCCAGGGGAGCGCCCACACCCCTGGTTTGCAGGACGGGGGGGCTGGAAGGGAGTGCAGTGGAGATGCACAAGCTGGGAATTCCCCCAATCGGTTAAAGCAGTTTTACAGCAATTGGGTCCTGTGCACGGATTCAGGCTCTGGCCCCATACGGCTCCTCTGTAATGTGCTGCATCAGCTCTGCCTGGTGATACAGCAGCTGCCATCTGCAGGCAGAGACCTGGAAATGTAAAGGTGCAAGACAGGAACCAAGCCATACCCAGCAGTTACATCACCACATGCACCCCAGTCTCGGAGCCAGTTTGAATTAGCAGAGTAGTCTGAGCACCAAGCAAGTGCTAAAAATCAAAAGGATTCGGACTATTGCAGTCCCTTGAAGTAGCGCTTTGGCAAGTCTCCCACGCTGGCCCTGCTCTGTTCCCTCCATGACATACGGGCGGCACGCCCTTGAGTTCTCATGTGGTTTCAGAAACATCTCGGGTTTGATGAACTCTTGTCAAATCACAGCCAGGGTGGTTTCCTGGCAGGCTTCCCAGGTCCCTGGCTCTAGGGCAGCCCCGCGGCAGGAAGCCCTTAGAACCCCGGCTCAAGCTGGGGCCCTCCGAATCTGGGCTCCAGGCTCCTCAATCTGGGGCCCTCAGAGCTTCCAGCCCCCTGAATAGGAACAAACCAAATTTCCAAATATCAAAATGTCCTGGATCCGGAAATCCTGAGTGTCAGCCAAGTCTTTTGGCAACAGTGCTCTGACACACATTGCATTAACTCACCAACGACCCTTCTAACACAGGCTTTGGAGAGGCAGCAACTGGACGCCAGCCCATGGGGGTCTCTTAGCTGGTGTATGAGATTCAGGGTTTTACAGGCATGAAACATGCCAGACTAAAATGAACAATCTTGCAGGAGAAATGAATCTGAATGAATGCTGCCAGCTTCAGAGCTGCCGCTGCTCATGATGGGCTTAGCAGACATGCACTAAGTTGGTGACTGACTCATGACTTTGACTGTTCAGAGAGCATGTTAAATTATTTGGTGTCACGGAAGGGAAGAGAACAATATTCTTGGCTCTCTTCAAACTCCTATCCACTCAGCCAACCTCAGCTCACTTATTTCGCCACAGTTCACCAGTCAAACCACTCAGAAGTCCAGGCACAGGGGCAGAGCCTGGATACATGGCTTATTTTGCTGCCCAGGTGCAAGAATATCTGGTCTCACTTTTGGACAGAACCTGAGTTAAAGAAGTGGTAGAAAACCTCAGCCACTACAAGTCTGAGCACCCTGGACCTTTGGGAGTAGTCAGACCAACTTTCAGTGTCATTAACAAACTAGGCACATTTGGATGTCTTTTGTTCACTATATTGCAGGTCCAAGCTTTATGTTGTTTGTTTTTTGCTTTTCTGTTTCTAGTCATGGAGCAGTGTATCCACATCCTAATGTAGCTTGTTCTATAGCTGACTGCCCTTATGAACTGGGATGCTCTGTCAGGGCAGCACCACGGACAAATGACTGCCTCCGTGCCGGCATCAGGAGATAAATTCACAAGAACCTGAGTCGTTCTCCAATCATAAAGAAGGCGCAAATGAGACCCTGTGCAGCCTGTGGAACATAGAGATGGCTCATGTCACTGGAGGCAGCAGTTTGCATTATTTATGAGTTCTTGGGATCAAATGAACAGTGTTAACCTCAGCAGCCCTTGTCTTGTCTTGGATTTCCCCAGTGTTAGATGTTGGTTCTGAATAAAACCCAGCGATGGACGTGGCTACACCTACTACTTATCCAGACATCCACCTCAGCTGTGAGAAGACTCTTCTCCTGCAGGTGGTTGGAATTGTGAACTTGCCAGCCTAGCCTGGGAATTTCACTCCCCTAAGTCACTAGCTTCACCTTTGCCAATGTTCAAATCTGCCCTGAATTCATGAATTGATAAGTTACAATAGTTATTGCTGAATCTCGGCTCAACTTTCAGCTCCCTTTTTGCCTCTCACACTGCTTGCCAATTGCAGAAAAACATAAACCCTACTATGCAATCAAAAGAATTTGTGAAAGTTTCTTAGCAGAATGTTACGTTGCATAGGGTGTGTGCAATATGCATTGAACATGTTAAACGCTACATAGACACACACACACACACAGACACAGAGAAGGTGAATGTTCCATGCATAAAGGCAGTGACATAGCTTAACAAGAAAATGATGAATAGAAAGGCAGTGCTGCCTACGAGAGGACAGGGCACTGAAGTGGGAGTCAAGAGACCCAGCTGAAATGAGGACTGGACACTGAAATTCCATTTGTGCTTTTGAAAAAACAACTTTTTAATTAAAAGAAGATAATTGGGCCATATGACCAGCTCCAGTCACACTGTAAGAGTAAGACAGCTCCAGTTTGTGTTGTCCCCAATATCTGGATTAGATATTTAACACTGTGCATGTAAATGCAAATCAAATCTTTAGAAGCTCTTCACATGTATCAGAACTGTATGTTATTTTTCTATTTGTCTTTTATCCAGTTTAAGTTAACGACATATAAACAAGCAGCATGCTTACACTCCTTAGAAGCCGAAAGCGTATTCTAGTTCTCAGACTACTGGCTGCTTTGCTGCAGAGCTGCCTTGGCTGGCTGGCTGCTTGAAGTTGCCACAATCCAGGGACAAGCTATTTCCCCCCTTGAAAAGCTGATGTTTGAAAGCGTTGCATTTTTCTAATCAGTGCCGAGTTCAAAACTATGAAAACATTAGTTCCAGTAAAGGAAAAAGAGCTTTGTTTGGAAAACTGGCATTTCTAAAAAAAACCAGCTTTTCCCTGAGCTATTTATTGGTGACAGTTTCTGAAAACTAAAATTCCTTCTTCTTAACAGTCAGAGTTAGCATTCGAGGGATAGTTTCCCACTGCTTTGCTTCCTGTAGCTGGGCACAGTGGCTATGGAATACAGCTGGTCGAGAATTTTTTGGTCAGAAAATGCCAATTTGTGGAATCCAGAACTGTTCCCAGGTCAGTGTCAGTTTCAATGAATTTTCTGTTTTGAAAACAGAACCTCTGGGGATCCCCCCATGCTGGAATGCCTCCGCTGCTTCCCTAAGCGGCTTTCCGGACTCTTGGAATCCCTGAATTTTTGCAAACAAGCTGACCTGGAGCAGAAGATCTGGCCTGAGGTGCTATTCAGTCAGCCTCACAGACCCGCACAAATGTGGGGGAAAGGCTAAAACTCATCAGGAAACGTTACGTGTCTGAGCTTTGCAAGACTGGGTCAGAAATGTGTTCTTGTCACACTGTCACCCTCAGACCTGTGTCCTCCTTGCTCTTTGGGTTTCTCCCCTCTGCCTGCCACAGGCTTTGAGATACACAGTACTGGGAGAAGACATGCCATGTCTGCTTGAGACTATGAATGGAGGGGTCAGACTCCAGGAACTCCTTACCCGGCCTCCCCTCTCTTTAGAGGGATTCTCGCCTCTTTGGGGACGCCTGCATCAAGTTACCAATAGAAGAGCAGTCACCCTGAAAACAAGGTTTGTTAAAGATAGGGAGAAAATGGAGTCAAACCAAAGAATTGGTTTGCACAGCAGTGACAACACACCTCATGTGACTGATTTGCGAAATCAATCAGGCAGCTGCCCTTGGCTTAGCGATAGAGAAAAGAAGATTTTACCTCTCTAGAAATCAAGTCCCTTTTTCACCTCTCCCTGATCAACCTCACAGCCTCCCCTGGTCTGTCTGGAGAAGGAGTCTCCTGCTTCTGTCCTTCAGCCTATGTGCTTGTCAAATCCATGTATCAGAGTTCGTCACCACCTCAGGGTGAGGTTACATCAACATTTCTGAGGAGGAGTGTTTGCTTCATACAGGATGTCTGATCCAACACCACAGTCTCTGTCGCCCATGTGCCCTGGGTAAGGGTTGCACGTCAGTCCCCAGACATCAGTGTAAACAAAATCTTGTTGCAGCAATAATCACCAAAACGAAAACATATACAAAGGAAGCTCCACTGGGGAGTTGCCTGCTTGGCCAGCTGTTGGCCTCATCTCCACGTGGGCAAGGGCAGAGCTCATGAAGAGGACATTGCAGGGAGGTGAGACCTACCTTGAGAACTGTTCTTTAAACCCAGTTTACTGGCTGCCAGGCAAGTTCTTAAATTCTTATCCCTCCTCATAAAGGTGAGCAATCCTGAGCCCACGCCATGAAACTGAATGCATTTTAAACCCCTGCGCCACACCACTCAGCCTCCTGCCCACCTCAGTTCCACAGCTACAGAACCAAGCACTGGCCATTCATTATTTTGATACTACACTGCTGAAGAAATATCATGGCCTCTGTGAAATTATTCAGTCACGTGTACGCTTTCTCCACTCCCTTGAGCAATAGAAGTCAGTGTTCTTGAGGGAGAGGGGGAAGAAAAGAAAAGTATTCTCCTTTTCATAACAGCACTCTGTTAATGCAAAGCTTTGTAGATGAAGGATTAGAAAGAAAAGGGACTCCATGAAATCCCTCATTAAATAGAGCTATCCTAACTTAGCAAACTGGAACACTGAGTTTTAACTTTGCCAACTGGTAGCTCCGGGGCTTAGTCTTTGAAAGGATGGACTGACTGATAGTATTAGATTTGGAATCTGCCTATTAGTTGGTACTCAGTCGGAGACACAAGTAATGAGAGATTGCTTGAAACACCCCCAAAGAAGTAATGTGGAATTATTTCATCCAAACAAATCTATGAATATTTATTCTTTCAGAAATCTTTGTGAACAGTCAAGCAAACGAAAGGGGGGGAAGGGTTGAACAAAAGGCTGCATTCAAGATGTGGTGAATTATAATGAGAGATGTAAGCGTGTAGACTGGAGCTTTAAACTGGGTAGTCTGGCTCCATTGCAACAGCGCAAATATTTTTTAACTGGGAAACCTTTCACCAAGGAGCTCAAATTCAGCCCCCACTGTACAGTCAGCTTTCAACTACAAAACAATCAGGAAAAGACTGCTCGTGAACTGGCAGAGAGCGACACGATCAGCCAGTCCCCCCAGACTGAAGTGGGCTGCGCAAGCCACAGCCCATCACTGCAGCACTGCTGACTATTGCCTGAGCTGGACCGTCACTGGGACTAGCCAGTACTTGTGTAGGCTGGTGCACCCGCCTGAGCCAAACAATCAGCCAGGCCCAGTTTAGTTTCTTGCCTCGGGGCCCTATTTATTCATTAGCAGACAGGTGCCAAAACAGGGAACAACATCAACAGCTTTGCACTCAGCTACGGTCATAGGACCCTCCAGCTTCCTGTGGTTTAACGGGCTGGACCTTCCCCCAGTTTAAGGGGGGCCACAGAGCCTGCAGCTACAGCAGCTTGCACTCCCACCCCTCCCCTGTTCCCAACAGCCCTCAGCAAACCGGGGCTCTCCTTTATATCCCCTGGCTGGCTACATCAAACCCAATCAGGAGATTCTGTCCAGCTTGGTCAGATGATTCCCAGCACCTGCCTGCTGGGCTTGTCTCCAAACAGGGCTGGCTGCTACCCAGCCCCCCTGGCTCAAAAGGGGTACACAACCCTGTTAGAATTTGCTTGAATAAAATGCACATACAGTGCTAGATTCTGCCAGGGAGCCCCTGTCCCAGGCAGCCTGGCTTACAGGAGCTGCTCTGACTTTGACCCTTTTCATCAGTTTTCTATTTTTGTTTACAAGGCAAAAGTCACACAAATATTCCTGCCAATGTGTGCATAGGAATTCTGGCTCTGGGAGGGTTTGTCGAGTGACTCTGAAATTGACTTACACAGAATTAAACAGCACATACTCAAAGCCCTGGTAGCAATAAACACTTTGTGAGCAGTACAGTCTGGGCACATCAAACCCCACAAACACACATATCCTAATGCACACCAAATTCTGTTTATGACAAACTCAGGAACACAAAAGAGACAAAAGGGTAGTAACTTCTCCTCTTTGAATAGTTTGCCCGGTCTAAATTATGGGGCATTGTAGGCAGCAGAGAAATTTAATAAACTCACCTTTTACTTAAAGCCTAGGAACGAGGTGAAGTGAGTTAATGGCCTTGTTTCTAGTATGAAATCACAACATATAAATTACCCCATCCTCACCTCACAGGGACTAATATCACCAGATTCACAGGAGAGTTTAGAATAGGTCAAACCTGGGTAAGAGTGTAAAAGATGGATTTCTCTTAATGAAGCTGGGCTTAGAGTTCCATTTTTTGCACTTGACAAGCAGGTTTTTAATTTTCACTTACCCATTCAAGTATTCCAACACTCTTTGCAGAGAGACACAGGGTGCTGGGTTTTTTAATTAACTAATTACCCACTCTGTATGCTGTACTTTACTAGAAATAACTTTCTCTCCTGGAAGGTTTGAAAAGCTGGCTGATTGATGTGGGTGATGGATATTCTTCCATCAGCAGAGATGCTGTGGTTTCATAGTTCATCGTTCAGTATAATTTCAAGGTGAGAAAGTCAAAGTTTCAAGCCTTGATGCAGCTCAGGCTGGTTTTGCTGCAGATGTTTGGACCTGCTCCTATTGGTATCCATGAGAGTTTTACCACCAATTTCAATGGGACCAGAGAGAATACATTGGCACTGTTTCCAGCTGGCCAGCGACTAGGAGTATCTCACTGTTGCTTCTGAGTTTCAGAATTACATTTTTTTTCCATTGCATTAAATGGTATAAAATAATGAGGGGTAACCCTGAAGTCTGGTTGAGTGGGGCGAAGAATCCCAAAATCTGAACTGCCCAAGCTGCCTGGGCCTGCAAAATGAGGTGGGAAATATTTTGAGGGTAGGTTTTTTTGTTTTTTTCCCCCTCACAAGGTTTCTGGGACTTCACATTCTGCCGAGGCTAGAAGTAGCATGAGAGCAGACTCTCACCTAGTGTTAGGATATCGTGGACTTCCACTTCAGCCCTGGCACGGGCGAGGTAGTTCAGAGGCATGAGAAAAAGGAAAGAAGGAAGGAATGAAAGAGTTGTGACGATCTTTCTGAATCTCAAAAAAGTTAAATTTGCAGTTTGAGTGAATTATACCTTTATCTCCACTAATTCTTTCTACCTGGCTGTAGACGTGCAGTATATTAATATGTAGCACCCCTGGTCGCCTGCTTACCTCCTTTAACAATAATCTCCTCACAGGTCTTGCAGGATAGGTCAGGGTTCCTTCTGCTCAGCAGGATGTAACTTCCCTAGTCTTGTCCCAGAGATGGCAGGGCCTCCACCCTCTCACCCCCTCCTGGCAGGGTCAGCCGGGCAGCTTGGAAGGGAAATCTAACCACTACATAACCCCCACTTACGTGCCAGACAGTTGGAGATTCCCAAGGAGTAACTCGAACTCACAGTATATCATCAACAGAGTAATTGTATTAAGCAGGAAGTACATATGACAGAACAGGGAAAACCAATACTCTCAGGGTTACCAGTACCCTTCCCACGCTGGTAATAGCCATGAATTTCCCCAAAGGTTCCAGTCCCATGATCTGATACAGCAAGATTGAAATGTCCCTCTGGTACTCCGCGGGGGACCTTACTAAACTGGTAAATGATATCTTCTGTAGCAGCGATTAGGAACTTGGCCCCAAAGACTCACACATGGGATACGATGGTAAGACACTCCAGAGCTTTAATAGACAATAGGGAATGAAATCCCCAAGCACAGTGCAGGGAATGGGGGTCTCGCAGGTAACTAAGGGATGGTGCACTCACAACTCCACGACTGACCCTCAGGCGGCGAGCTCAGTCTGGACTCCTCAGCAGACTGAGGAGGGGCTGGCATTCGCAGCTGGCAGGCGTCCTCTTCAGACAGGAGTCAGGCTGCTCCTGTGCCGAGATTGCTGCTCACCACAGAGGGATGCGGGGCTCAGGGGAAGATGATGAGAACCCCTAGGTCAGAGCTCAGACTCGCTCACAGCAGGCCGGTGGCCTGGCCTGGCAACCAGAGCAGCGCTGGCCTCATGGTGACTGGTTTATCTCAGGCGCCTGCCTGGCTCCAACACAATCCAACAAACTGGGAGTGACCTTGAAGAGGGAAAGGACCAAGGTGAGGGATGTTGCTGCCAGGAACCCAGAGGCCAGTTCTCAGGGGGACCCTGCATGCACCCTGGCACCCCCACCCAGTCTCTCCCAGTACTCCCGGGGGTGGGCGTCTCACTGAGCTTATTGGTCAGGCTAGCTCTCCTTTCCCAGGCTTTCTCGTCCATCATCTGAACTGAATCTCCCTCCCTCTCAGACACTGCTCTCCCCTGAGCAGGCGGCTGACGGCCACCCACGCACCTGCCACCCTCCCCAGCCAGCGGGGCCCTATCGCTGGAATAGTGCCTCTCCTCTCTCCCTCTTGGTTGCCTAGCGACCGGCACTCTACCTCCCAGGGCCTTGTGCCTCTCCCTGAGCTAGGAGTGCAGAGGCATCCAACTCCCCGGGGTTACAAACACAGAGATAATTCCCCTGTGCTTTTGTTTGTCTGGCTGTCAGAATAATGCCACGCAGAGGTTTTAAAGGGATACTTATTTCCTAATGGTTCTACAGCTGGGGTAATTTTAGTGCTGATGGGCCGTATTAATCCCTGGTGAAACTACTGAAGACATGGAAGTTACAGCAGGGTTTCATTTAGCTCAGTGCGTTTCTGTTTAGCTGATACTTTGCTGCCCCAAAATACGTGTTTTCGAGATGCATTAAAATAATGGATTTGAAGAAAGAGATTGATAATTAAAAGTAAATTCATTCTTGGTGTTCTAATGATGTATGAGAGCTTCGTTCTTGTGATTTATGAAGTCCTCCGCACTACTTGATTGAACTGCAGTTTTGTAATGAGCCTATTTATTATCCTCTAGTGAAAAACCCTGAAAAGTTCCATATCCTGTTTTACTTGGTACTGTACAATCAAACCACCAGCTGCAGATCACACAGATTTATTACAAACTCCTGGTTAACAATGATGACCAGGTTAGGTAACAGGAACATTTTACACTCATTTTTATTATATGGCTCGCTTTCCTTTTGGAGCTAGAGATGTAAGCCTCAGAGCCCAGCCGGGGTTCCTTTCTACGGTGGATTAGGGGAAAGGAACCGAAAGTTAAGCCTGTATTTTTAGCCGCTCGTGCTGACCTCACTTTGTGCTTTCTAATCGCATGGTCAGAAGACTAAGGAAGAGCTGAAAAAGGACTCGGGCTCTGACGCGCCAATCACTCACGCACTTGCTTGGCTTTCAGTAAGGGAGTGCTCATGACACCAGAGATGGTCAGGAATTTTTCAATGAAACGTGTTTTCAATGCACATGCTGTGCGGTATTTTGGCTCTGTGACGCAGGGCCTGGCAAGCACCAGGTGGCTCAGAGGCATGTCAAAAAGGGATGAATGGGGGAATACAAGAATGATGCAGACTTTACTGTACCTCCAGAAAAGCTAAGTTTGCATTTTGAGTGTTCCTGTCTTGCATTCGATGAATCTCCCAATTTGAGAAAATGTTACCTCCCTCCCCAACATTTCCTTTGACATTTTTTAAACAAAAAATTCCAGGGTCTGGATTTGAACTGATTTTCTGCTTTGGAAGTTAAGCTAAATAAAAACAGGTGGTTTTTTTGTTTTTTGTTTTTTTTTAACAAATTAGAAAATAAAATAATAAGGTCAAAAGTATCCAAACCAAAAGCTTTGATTGACCTGAAAGGATTTTTGTTTGTTTTGCTTTGGTTTTCGGTCTGTGAAGATTTTTGAGATTTCAACTTTTCATCTCAATTAGAGATGGGAATTTTTTTTTTAAATTTCAAAAATATTCAAGGGTTGGGAAAACTGTTTCCTGCCCAACTCTGATTGACTCAAGCATTAAGCACCTGCTTGAGCTGCTCTGTAGCTCATGATAGTTTAGTGAGCCTATCCCAGAAAAACACCTTGAGCATGTGTATGGGGGTGTTTGCAGGAGCAAGGCCTCAGCCAACAAATGAGCAAGGCCTTGGGCACAAATCCATCTTGGCAACACATTTGGCAATGGTTGAGCAGCTAGATTGCAATGACCACTGCTTATCTGGAATTGCTGTCTATTCATTACGCGTTGGGGCAGATATGTCTAGCACTATGGGACCCTTGACGGGGCCTCTAGGGGCTAACACAGTGCAAATCAACTTCAGCAATGTCCATATCCTGATACTGCATGGAGAAATCTCCATTGTGCCATTGCATCACCACATCACAACATAGCCACATATAGAATCTGTTGCTTCACGGTTATGATGAAAATATCACAAAGCAACTGCCAGATGCCACGCCATCACCTTGTAACTTCATTCAGTAGAGTCCTCCCGTTCCTGGCTGGTGCAAACAAGAGCTCTCTCCTCTCCTCGCCTCTCCTCTCCTCTCCTGTGCTGGTTGCTTGGGGGATCTGAGTGGAGTGGAGCTCTCCAGCCCTTTTGTACAGCCATGCTGAAATCAGAATAAAAATGCCCCTGAATTAATCTAAGACTGGATAGACTTGTGAAGTCAATGGAGAAGGATCTGTGGTTGATGGTTCTTATTGACACCAGGGGCGGTTCTATGTATTTTGCCGCCCCAAGCACGGCAGTCAGGCGGCTTTCGGCGGCATGCCTGCGGGAGGTCCGCCGGTCCCGTGGCTTCAGCGTACCCACCGCCGAATTGCTGCCGAAACCACGGGACCGGCGGACTTCCCACAGGCATGCCGCCGAAGGCTCCCTGACTGCTGCCCCCACAGCGACCAGCAGGCTGCCCTCCGCGGCTTGCTGTCCCAGGCACGCACTTGCAGCACTGGTGCCTGGAGCCGCCCCTGATTGACACTAATGGCACTGTGTTATGGGATAGCTAACAGATAATATATGACTCCAGGGAACTCAGAAGCATGCTGAAGAAGAAGAATGTTCAGCTGATCTTCTCTGAGCTCCTCCCTGTCCCTTGAGCAAAGAAAGACAGAAGGCAGAAGATGAAGTGAACTTCTGTCTAGGTAAGTGGTGATCTTTTTTTTTTATTCAACATTTAATTCTGAATATTCCTGGAAGCTTAATATGATGTTCTCTGCTGTTTGTGGGAAGCTGTTGTTTTCAGAAAATTAAAAAGACCTAAGTCTAGTTTGCAACATCAAAAAAGTTGGAATTTTAGCATCTTATTTGCATACACTGAAATTGTCAAGGATCTAAGCACATTAAACATTACTTTCAGAAGTTTTGTCTGTTCTTAGTATATTTTTTATTGAAAATGACTTGGCATTTTCTATTGATACTAATCGGATTACCAGCTCACTATTGGAAGGAAATCAAAACAGTCTCAAAGATTTTGGCATATTAAATAGAACCTTGTCCAATCTCTTTAGCAAGACAACTACAGTGGAACTTCTCACAGATTCAGTTATATAGAGAGAGGGTATATGTATTATGCAAATTAAAAAAGAAGAATTTACACTGGAATGAATATATAGAGAAGGGCTCCAGGCAGCTGTGATGTCCTGGGGGGACACTTGTCTCTCTCACTTTATTTCAGCACAGAGATACTTGTTGAATAATTCACTGCAGTGGAAGTACCTATAAGAAAATATTACAGAAACCTTACTAATTTTCAGCTGTCATGGACTGTGGGTCTTGGGAAGGGTACCACTTCTTCCATGTGTCATTTAATTTGTTTAGAAACAGTATGACTATCACCATGGAGATATGGAGGCAAATTCTTTGCTGGAGTAAATGGCCACAGCTCCATTGACTTCTATGGAATTTTACTCACTTATTTCAGTAGAGTGTTTGGCCAATTGATGGTCTAGGAGTGCTACTAAAGAATGTGTCACTCCAACAAACTGAAATGGATGCAACAAGGGAACATTTTAAAAGTATTCTACCGGCAAAACTGGTATCAGAGAATGAAAAGTGTTGTTGGCTATGCAGAATTCTGATTGAAGCAAGTTTCATGTAATTTGGAAATGCCTGCTAAATAATTATCAAATCCATTCAATTGACTCATAAATAGAAATAATCTCATTCTATATCTATGCAGTGCCAGTTGTTTTTAATATATGGCATTGCAAAGAGATTTTTACCATATTGGAAATCACTGCTTGGTTTGGAGATATTGTGTTTTCACATATGTTTAAGTGACCTGGCCATTGTGGAAAAAGCAAGTTGTGAATGCAATAAGTCAGATGAGTTCATCACAGAATGATGCCTGGGTTGTTTGTTAATATTCACTGTGATTCAGTTATCATTTCTCCTCCAGTCCATGTGAACGATGGTGAGGCCTCATCTGGAGTACTGTGTCCAGTTTTGGGCCCCATACTACAAGAAGGATGTGGAAACATTGGAAAAAGTCCAGCGGAGGGCAACAAAAATGATTAGGGGGCTGGAGCACATGACTTATGAGGAGAGGCTGAGGGAACTGGGATTGTTTAGTCTGCAGAAGAGAAGAGTGAGGGGGAATTTGATAGCTGCTTTCAACTACCTGATACGGGGGTTCCAAAGAGGATGGATCTAGACTGTTCTCAGTGGTAGCAGATGACAGAACAAGGAGTAATGGTCTCAAGATGCAGTGGGGAAGGTTTAAGTTGGATATTAGGAAAAACTTTTTCACTTGGAGGGTGGTGAAGCACTGGAATGGGTTCCCTAGGGAGGTGGTGGAATCTCCTTCCTTAGAGGTTTTTAAGGTCAGGCTTGACAAAGCCCTGGCTGGGATGATTTAGTTGGGGATTGGTCCTGCTTTGAGCAGGGGGGTTGAACTAGATGACCTCCTGAGGTCCCTTCCAACCCTGATATTCTATGAATGTTAGTCTGTACTGGTGATCATGTAGGAATAAGGGATGGTGTCACTTTTGCTAAGGTTGTATGTATATATAGAGGTTGTTCCCTGCTCTGCATTTTGTTTTTTCTCATGTATATGTTGTATATTACAGCTGAGTATTTATTGTTGTTTTTAGCATTTATCACCATACAAACTCCGTGGTCAATAATAAAATGGTTTGTTCAAATGGTTCAGCCCTCCGGCACTGAATTCTCAAATTGTCTGTGCAGAACGTTTTAAAGTGATTTTTGAAGGGTGTGGGGAACATTTTCGTTACCCTTACACTAATAAAATGGATCTTTAGTCTCTTCCTAACCCAGGAAAACTGGATGTGAAGATCAAGAAATAAACATTTAAATCAAAAAGCCCTGGGTCCTTCCAGTAGAGATAAAACTCATGATATTCGAAACCAAAACATTATATGAGACATCAAGTTCTAAAACGATGGTGTCCTGTCTTCCCCACACCCATGTATAATTGTAAACCCTCTTCACCAGCAGGCATAGGGGCATATTCACTGTGGTTAGTATGACTGCTATCGCCAGTTCTAGCACACAGGCACCCAACACATTTTCCCCTTTATTGCTGATTCTGGCTTACATTGCTACGGTATCAAGATGTGTCATTTCCTGGGTATCTGAAGCTAAATTTTAAAACACATTTACTGTCATTCTAACAAGTTGCAACTTAATGAACCATTTGAAAGAACTGGTTGAAAACCTGCATATGAGTACTGGCATACCTCGGGCAATGTCTTCCCTTCTCCAACATACACAATTCTGCTAGGGCCTGGTTCCTGACAGCATCATCCATCTCCATTTATATCTTCACTCTCCCGTCTTCTCCCTCAGACATGGAAGGTTTAGCATCCTCCTCCAAGGCATTGTCTGGAGATTCAATGTCGGTGCTCATTTCTGTGCATACTAATACCTTGATATTACGGTAAGCAAAATCAGTCTGTCAGTAACAATGGCCTTTCGCTGCTGAAGATCGTCCCCAGAGTCCACACTCAAGGATAGGTAGGAAAGATGCCGATAGCTCACGACAGCTATTGTAAGTGCTGGTCATACATTCCTCCTGACCTACCAGGAGCACAGAAGCTTTGCACAGCCTGTAGAACTGGTTTGAAATGAGGCAGTCCTACCATATAAACCTCCTTCGTCTCCAAGAGGCAGGTGCTGGCTTTGTAGTTCATGTGGTAACCTTCATCAAAACAAAGTTTGGGCACATGCCACAGAGATATAGTCCCATGGGCAGAAAAGTGTGGTGAGTGCAGAGGGAGTTCTGAGTCCTTGTGACTTGGAGTTGGTGTTTCAACAGTTCTTTCTGCGCTTTTCTCTAGCCTCAAAACAGCAGGGTAAGATGCTTCATTGGTTCTCAGTCATCTCCTTGATGTGCAGCTGGCCCCAATCTTTGTGTCCCCACATGTCCCTGCGTGCCTCTGTCCATGGGAGAAGAGCTGGAGCAATGCCTTAAGCAAAGCAAAGCACTGGAAAAGTAGCAGTCCCTTCCCTGGGATCCTGTGCAGGTGACAGGGCCTCACTCACCTGACGCACACCACAATTGTGAAGCTTCCAGTTGCCAGATTTTGCTCAATTCCCATATGGGTCCCAAGGAAGCTTGGTACAAAGGTTTGCAAAAAACAGAGCTGGGCAAAGAATGGAAGAATCCACAACCCCAGTGTATGTGATTTGCAAAATTAATTGACTAAATTATTCAATGAATGTTCACAAATTGTTGTACCGACTCTAGGCTGGGTAAATAATGGGGAAAATATTGAAATAATGTATTGGAAAAAAGAAAATGAAATCCATGATATAAATTATTTGATGAATATTCTTTAGCTAGATCTATAAAAACGTGACCTTCAGACTTAATTCTCAAGCATCAGATAAAGTGGGTGAGCAAATAATGTCAGATTTGGAATTGGCTGCTTCAAATGTACTGGGCTGCAGTAAATTCACTGCAGATGATCCAAGATCTCTTGCTTTCAGCTGGTTTATTACATATGACAACATGGTGCTATACAGTTACCATGGCTTCTTGTGAGCATATAAAAAGACTCAGACAGGAAAACCTTTGTCCAGTATGGACTCCCATCAGGTGGAAGGCCCGGTCTTAGATACTTCAGTGACTGAGTGATGCACAAAGCTAGTGATCTTGCAATACATTCGAAAGATAGCTGGGGCTCTTCACACTTCATACTCCAGTGTACCTTGGATAGTCACTTACACCCGCGTGAAGTAAGGGTAGAACATTACCCTTCTAGCTATGAGAACAAGGCCAGATTCTTGGCCCCTCTTTGGACCCAATGCTTTGCTCTGCCAGTGCAAAGAGGCCATTATGCCAGATTACCTGGCCAGTTAAAACCTGTGTGGCTGAGGCTGCTCCACAGAACCTGCTCTGAACCAGAGGCCAGGTCAGCGCATGGTTGACCCCACCTTGGCCCCCTACCATTGGTCAAATATTGAGTGCAGGATGGCCAGATAAAAGGACTGTCTTCTCCTTGTGCAATGGAGTCTTAGGCCAGCACTTTGCAAAGTAACTGGTGATTTTTGGATGCTCAAAGTTAGACCCCTTAATGGGGCTTGATTTCCACAAAGTGCTGAGAGCTGTGCAGCCCCTCTGAGAATCAAGGCCCCAGATCACCAGCCACTTTTCAGAGTGTCGGTTGTTGCACACTGATGGATTCACCACTGGGCAGAGTGCCAGTGCATAGGTCTTGTGCGGCTCCATTCCACGCATGGAAACACTAATTGTCCTCCCAGCACAAAGTAAGATCTTGCTGTCCTGCAGACTTTCAAGAGAAACAATGTTTTTTTACAACACTTGCTACTAACTCTTGCTCTCATTAATATGCTTATGGGGAGAAGCTCCCGGGTGTGTCGAGGACCAGTCCATGGCCTGTGCATCACACCTGTACACAGAGGGGAGTTTCACCCACTGCACGTAGTTTCATGGCATCAATCCATGTACCATGTTAACAATTTCCCTGTGTGTGTGTGTGTGTGTGTGTGTGTGTGTGTGTGTGTGTGTGTGT